>NW_016813389.1:1335182-1361638 GCF_001698545.2 Rhinopithecus bieti
GCGCCCAGCCTCTTTTTTTTTTTTTTTTGCGATGAAGTCTCGCTGTGTCGCCCAGGCTGGAGTGCGGTGGCATGATCTCAGTTCACTGCAACCTCCACCTCCTGGGTTCAAGCAGTTCTCCTGCCTCAGCCTCCTGAGTAGCTGGGATTACAGGCATGCACCTCCATGTCATGCTAATGTTTGTGGTTTTAGTAGAGACCGGGTTTCACCATGTTGGCCAGGCTGGTCTTGAACTCCTGAGCACAGGTGATCTGCCCACCTTGGCCTTCCAAAGTGCTGGGATTACAAGGGTGAGCCGCCATGCCCAGCCTTGCCTTGACCTTTGAAAGGCAAACCCTGGCCTTGTTTCCTCTCCTAGCCCAGTTACCTGCTTAGCCAGCCCAGCCATGCTTCCCAGTCAGTCTCCCACCACTCCAGGCCTCTTCTGGCCCCTTGGCACACGTTCTCATTTTTCTGGAACACTCTTCCCCTGTCCCTTTCCCTGGACAATTCCTCCTCATGCTTTGGGTCCTAGCTTGTACAATACTTCATCCGAGAAGCTGTCCCCCATGCCCCAGACACATGACCCCCACTATGGGCTGCCTGATACCCAAAGCACTTGTGGCTGTATATTTTACATTGGTGACCCTCAGTGGACCACAAACTCCATGAGAGCAGGGGCTGTGTCTATTTTATTCACCTCTGCTGTTCCCACTACTGGCACTTGGTAGTGACATAGGGTGGGACTAGACTCTGGAGGCAGACCTTGGACACTGGAACAAATTGAGGACAGGGCTAAAACAAGCCTGGGGTAGAAGCACCTCTTCATAAGGCTTGCCCACCAGTGTGCCATGCCAGTTTACCATTGGCATGGCAACACCCGGAAATGACTGTCCTTTCCGTGGCAACAGCCCAATTACCCGGAAGTTACCACCTTTTCCCTAGAAATTTCTGCATGAACTGTCCCTTAATTTGCATATAATTAAAAGTGGGTATCCATATGAGTGCAGAATTGGCTCTGAGCGGCCACTCTGGGCACACAGCCTGGCAGGGAGCCCTGCTCTGCAGGGAGCAGTTCCTCTGCTGGGCTAGGCATGGCCGCTTTAATACAAGCTAGCGTCTAACACCACCAGTTCACCCTTACATTCTTTCCTGGGTGAAGCCAAGAACCCTCCTGGGTCAAGCCCCAATTTGGGGGCTCACCTGCCCTGCATCAGTAGGAACCCACCAAGTGTGGGAAGAAGGAATGGAAAGCAGCGGAAGTGATGCCATCATTCTGTATGATGTTGACTCCGTAGAAATGCCAGCATGCAGCTGTTGTCGACCTACAAACATGGCAACTACTTATGACCAAAGCCCTCCTCAAGCCCCACTTTTGTAGACCCCATCAGCTCGTCTGCTGGGAAGGGGGAGGCTGCAGATGGTCTGTCACTTACTGGGAATCTCCTTTCTCCTCTCGAGTTGACAACTGACCCTCTCAGGCTCAGCCAGTTCTACCTTGGGGGAGAGCGTGAGTGTGCGATGAAGTAGCTCCCATGGTTTAGCGAGCTGCTCTCCACACCCTCCCTCCACACCCTGGTGGGTTTGCTTCATGCATCCTGTCTTAGAGCAGCTTGGAGACTGACCACTATTTGAGCTGGGGTAGAGCAGAGATTAAAATCAATGGATTTGGTGTCTAACAGCCCCCAGCATGGGGCCTGGCACACAGTAGGTGTTCAATAAATGCTTATGGAATTGTGAAAAACAGATTGGGATTTGTGCCACAGCTCTGCTACTTATTGGCTTTGAGACCTTGGGCAAGTGACACATGCTCTCTGAGCTCAGCTCCTCCCATGGTATCCAGGGGCCCCCAAGGCCAGCCTCACCCAGATACCTTCCCAGCCTTATCTCTGACTGCACTCCTGTGCTTCAGCCAAACATATCACTTGCTGTTTCTGTTCCAAGCTCACCTGTCTTCTAGACTCCTTGCTCCTTTCAAGCCGGCCCTTGCACCTGGACCGATTTTTACCAAATGAGGTGATTGGCGATGGATGGCTACTATCAAAAAAACAGAAAATAGCTAGTGTTGATGAGGATGTGGAGAAATTGGAACTCTCAGGCATTGCTGGTGGGAATGAAAATGGTGCAGCCGCCGTGGAAAACAGCATGGCAGTTCCTCAAAAAAAGTAAAAATAGAATTACCATATGATCTAGCATTTCTACTTCTGGGTATATACTCAGAAGAATTGAAAGCAGGGTCTCAAAGAGAGATCTGTGCACCCATCGTCATAGCAGCGTTATTCACAATAGCCAAAAGGTGGAAGCATCGATGGGTGGATGGATACGCAAAATGTGGTGTAGACACTCAAGGGACTCGGATTCAGCCTCAAAGAGGAAGGAGGTTCTGACACACCTTGCAGTGTGGATGAACCTTGAGGATATTATGCTAGTGAAATAAACCAGCCCCCAAAAGTTAAATGCTGTATGATTCCACTTACACAAAATACTCAGAGTCATCATAATCACAGAGACAGAGAGCGGAAGGTGGTTGCCAGGGGCTGGAGGGAGAGGTTAACATGAGTGAGTGTTTACTGGGGACAGAATCTCAAACTATAAAGATGAAAACTTTCTAGAGATGAAGGTGGTGATGCTCACACAACCACATGCGTGTACTATGCCACTGGACTGTACACATAAAATGCTTGCAATGGTAAATCATGTGTTATGTGTATTTTACAAGTGAAAAAAGAAAAGTTTGATAATTGCCTGTGCCAGAAGCCACCATGCCCTGGCTTAGCGGGACAGAGGAGCCAGCCCCTGGGAACAGACTCCTACCCTTGAGAAAGGGCTAAGACCCCTATGATGGGCTCTTCCCAGGCACCCCTTGCCCTCGGCCTTCCCTCATCCTGGCCTTGCCTCTTGGTTCCCTGAATCAATCTCCTCTTTTTTCTTTTCTTTTCTTTTCTTTTTTCTTTCTTTCTTTCTTTTTCTTTCTTTCTCTTTATTTTTCTTTCTCTTTCTTTCTTTCTCTCTCTTCCTTCCTTCCTTCCTCTTTCTTCCTTCCTTCCTCCCTTCCTTCCTTCCTTCCTTTTCTTTCTCTCTTTCTCTCTTTCTCTCTTTCTCTCTTTCTTTCTCAATGTCCTCAGGCTGGAATGTAGGGGCACAATCACAGCATAGTGCCACCTTGACTTCCCGGGCTCAAGCAATCCTCCCACCTCAGCCTCCTGAGTAGCTGGGACCACAGGCACACGCCACCACACCCAGTTAATTTTCGTATTTTTCGTGAGGACGAGGTCTCCCTGTGTTGCCCAGGCTGGTCTCAAACTCCTGAGCTCAAGCAATCCCCTAGTCTTGGCCTCCCAAAGTGCTGAGATTACAGGTGTGAGCCCCTACATCTGGTCTGAAATCTTCTTCGCCCTTTCCCCCACCCCCATGTCAGCTCCTTCCTTCCTTCCTTCCTCCCTTCCTTCCTTCCTTCCTTTTCTTTCTCTCTTTCTCTCTTTCTCTCTTTCTCTCTTTCTTTCTCAATGTCCTCAGGCTGGAATGTAGGGGCACAATCACAGCATAGTGCCACCTTGACTTCCCGGGCTCAAGCAATCCTCCCACCTCAGCCTCCTGAGTAGCTGGGACCACAGGCACACGCCACCACACCCAGTTAATTTTCGTATTTTCGTGAGGACGAGGTCTCCCTGTGTTGCCCAGGCTGGTCTCAAACTCCTGAGCTCAAGCAATCCCCTAGTCTTGGCCTCCCAAAGTGCTGAGATTACAGGTGTGAGCCCCTACATCTGGTCTGAAATCTTCTTCGCCCTTTCCCCCACCCCCATGTCAGCTCCTACCTCAACGGCCACTTCCATGATACACCCTGGGTCCTGGCTTGGTCAGTAACACCCTCCCATCTGCCATTTCCGCCTGAAGCATCCCATCTCGGAGCACTGCCTCTGGTCTTTCCACACATTCCCCGTGACCTCAACTCTGATCTTGCTTTGCCTCTTGCCGTCTGCCCCCAGGGCACATTCCTTGTCCTTCACCCTCCCATGTCCTCTGCTTACTCAGGTTCCAGCCTCATTGTCTGCTGCCGATGCCCTCAGTTACCCTGCCCTCCCCCTCCTCCATCCACCTGGCAGAACCCCTGCCCCAGTTGAGTTCTGGATGCTGCTCATTGTGCTCTGACATCCAAGCAGCGGAACCTGTCTGGACAAAGCCACCTGATGGCACAGCCAGCTTTATCTCATGACCTTGACCTCCAGCAAACATTGATGCTGTCCAGCAATCCTCTGTGTTACCCTGGTCAGCTTGCAGCCCCTGTCTCCCAGACCACAACTTCTCTTTCTCCCAAAACCTCCAATACCCCACCCTCCCTCAGCCCTCATTCTCACTCTCAGATGCTAGGCTGCTTTTTTTTTTTTTTTTTTTTTGAGGCAGGATCTCGCTATGTTGCTGAGGTTGGAGTACAGTGGTGTGATCATGGTTCACTGCAGCCTCAAACTTCTGGGCTAAAGTGACCCTCCCTCCTCATCCTCCTGAGTAGCTGGGGCTACAGGTACACATCACCACGCCTGGCTACCTTTTTTTTCTTTTTCTTTTTTGTAGAGACAGGGTCTCACTACGTTGCGCAAGCTGGCCTCACACTTCTGAGCTCAAGAGATCCTCCTGCCTTGGCCTCCCAGAACGCTGGGATTACAGGCATGAGCTTCATTGAAAACACAGAGGCAATCAGAGGCATTCCTGGCCCTGCACTCACCAGCCTTCCCTGGGTGTTCCCCTGGGCAGCCGCCCCTCCTTTCATGCCCATCAGCTGTCCCTCCTCTCATGCCCATCAGGTCCTTCTCTGCCCGGGCCCCGTGCACCTTGCTTCCTCTCCACCTTCCCTGTGTGGGGCTTCCCTCCACATGGCCCCATCTCTCCTGTGTCACCAGCTGTTTCCTGTCCTGGGTCAGCCCCATCAGCCTGCCACAAACATGCAGGAATGCCCCCAGATTGTAAGAAGCCACCCTCTGACCCCACAATCCCCTTTAGCTTCTGACCTGCTTATCCGATCTCCTTCCAGCACATTCCCTTGGAAGGGTGGTCTCTGTGCTGTCCCTCCACTCCTCCCCCAACCCCCATTAGCCCCCCAGTCCCACCAAAGTTGGGCTCCCAGCCCTGCCGTTCCACCCAAACAGCTGTTGCCAAGGTCAGTATTGACCATCACGGTCCTCCATCTGCCAGCAGCCTTGCACGTGGCCGCTCACTCCTTCTCTCTGTGAAGATACCCTTCTCCTGGCCCCAGGACACGGCTTTGCCTCCCCACCCCTCATTTGCTCTTCCTGTCCCGGGTAACCTGCCTGCCCGCCCTCTTCCTGGGCGTGCTCTTCCATCCCAGGCGCTGGGTCCCAGGTTTCTTCCAGAAGTCAGGCCCCTCCCCTGACCTCTAGGCCTGCATTCCCAAGGGATGGCTCCTCGCTCCTCAAACTTAATGTTTCCCAAACCCCATCTCCCCCACCAAGAAGCTCGAAACCTGCTCCTCCCACAGCAAATGGAACTGCGTGCTCTGTTTCCTCAGGTCAAAGCTCTTGGAGTGGCCCTCAACCCCCACCCCTCCATTACATCCATGTGATGGGTTGCCTTTTTTTTTTTTTTTTTTTGAGACTGGGTCTCACTCTGTCACCCAGGCTGGGGTACAGTGGTGCAATCATAGCTAGATCAGCGATCGTCTGAGCTCTGACTTTAAAACACACCTGAGGCCAGGTGTGGTGGCTCACGCCTGTAATCCTAGCACTTTAGGAGGCCGAGGTGGGCAGATTACGAGGTCAGGAGATCGAGACCATCCTGGCTAACATGGTGAAACCCCGTCTCTACTAAAAATACAAAAAATTAGCCAAGCGTGGTGGCGGGCACCTGTAGTCCCAGCTACTCGGGATGCTGAGGCAGGAGAATGGCGTGAACTCGGGAGGCGGAGCTTGCGGTGAGCTGAGATCGCGCCACAGCACTCCAGCCTGGGCGACAGAGTGAGACTCCCTCTCGAAGAAAAAAATAATAATAAAAATAAACCCTGTTTCTACTAAAACTACAAAAATTAGCTGGGTGTGGAGGTGCACGTTTGTAATTCCAGCTACTCGGGAGGCTGAGGCAGGAGAATTGCTTGAACCCGGGAGGCAGAGCTTGCAGGGAGCTGAGATCACCGCCAGTGCACTCCAGCCTGGGCGACAGAACGAGACTCTGTCTCAGAAATAAAACAAAACGAAACAAAAAAACCTCACACATTTGGCCCCTAGCCCCTTTCCAGGGGGCCTGGGACCCAGGGCTAGGCCATCTCCGCTCCCCTATAAGAATGCAGCAGTTCCCCACAGTCTCCCAGCTCCACCCTTCTCTACACAGAAGCCAAAAGACCCTTTTAAAATGCAAGTCAAATCCCATCTCTTGCCAACTCAGAACCCCCCAGGGGCTTGCAGAGAGGAAGATGCGAAGTCTGAGCTGCAGCCCACCAGGCCTCCCTGCTACATGGCTGACCCCATCATGGGCCCCAGGAGGGCAGGGCTCTGTCTGTTTGGTCGTGAGTGTCTCAGCACCCAGGCTATGCATTGGTACATTTTTGATGGATGAATAAGTGATGGATGGGTGACTGCGGCTTCCCTGGGAGGCTCCGCCCTACCTTGGAACCCAGCCTAGCCCAGCCTCCGCATTTCCCCGCCTGCCTGGGCCTGCACCTGGCCAACCCCCGCAACAACCTCTGCCAGGTGTGCAGCCTTGAAAACTGTTGGTTCTGGTTGCCAACTCTCCTAGCAGAGAGGGGTGCTCCAGGAACCAAGGGTCTGTGGTACCTGAGCGAATCTCTTCTTGCTGCCCTGATCACTGTCCTGTGTCCCTCTCCTCCATTTCCCCCCACCTGGTGGGTGGAGCTAAGGGAGCAGAGACCATGCCCCTGATACGGCCACACCCTTCTTCCAGCCAACCAAGCACCAGAAAACCAAGATTTGCACAAAGAGCTGGTGATCTGGGAGCAGGTCCCTCAGGCTCCTTACATCTGCTCTGCATTCTCCATTCTGGGAGTCATGCATAGGTACTGGGATCAAACCCCCAGGTAACGCCCTCACAGCCTTACACAAGCCTTGCTTCTCACTTTGGACATCTACATTGCACCACTTGGGGTCATTTGCAGCCAGCGAGGTGACTTGCGTGGGGGCAGGGCTGGATCTAGAACCCCCCAGTCCCTCCTCTGGGCAAGGGCCCCACATTTCCTTTTCCAGTGATGCTCCCATTCCCAGAATCTTTTTGGACTCCAGCTGCAGAGTGGCCATTCATCTTGGGTTTCAATTTCCCACCTGCCCCTTTGACCTCCCCAGGCGGGGAAGGGGGGCCAGGACGGCGCTGACTGGGCTTGTCGCTGGGGGTTGGGGGCAACTCCTCCAGTGAGACCCTGCCACGTGCCAGGTGCGCCTCTCACCCAGTCCTCACAGCAGACCTGCCTCTTCACAAATGAGAAAACAGGCTGGGCGTGGTGACTCATGCCCGTAATTCCAGCACTTTGGGAGGCCGAGGTGGGCGGATCACCTGAGGTCAGGAGTTCCAGACCAGCCTGGCCAACATGGTGAAACCCCGTCTCTACTAAAAATACAAAAATTAGCTGAGTGTGATGGCGTATACCTGCAGTACCAGCTACTCGGGAGGCTGAGGCAGAAGAATCACTTGAACCCTGGAGGTAGAGGTTGCAGTGAGCCGAGATGGTGCCACTGCACTCCAGCCTGGGCGACAGAGGGAGACTCTGTGTTAAAAAATAAATAAATAAAATAAAAGAAAGGTCCCTGGTTAGGGCCACAGGAGGATGTAGCAGGGGCCATGGCCTGGGAGGGGGTGGTGACTGGGTGGTGCCAGGATGGAGGGATACGTCTGTCCTATAAGAGTGGGCAGAGAGGCCCTTGTTCCAGGAGGTGAAATGAAACAGAACTGTGTATCTTCTCATCTATAGACTAAATTACACTAACTCATAGAAATTCTCTGTTTTAGGTTTCTTTACTTAAAAGTATCTTATATGTTTAACACTTGCCAATACACGTATGTACGTGATATTCAGTAATGATCATTGCAAACTGAGCACGGTGGCTCATGCCCATAATCCCAGCACTTTGGGAGGCTGTGATGGGAGGATCACTTGAACCCAGGAGGTTGAGGCTGCAGTGAGCTGTGACGGTCCCACTGCCCTTCAGCCTGGGTGGCAGAGCAAGATCCTGTCTGTAAATAATAATAATAGTAATAACTATGACCACCTACCAAAATTTCATCTATACATCCCAGGTATTGTGCACTCTCCATACAAATATATGAAAATTCACAGAAAACCTGTGCTTGGTCAGTGCTATTATCAGGCCTCTTTAGCAGATGTAGAAACAGGCTTACAGAAGGGAAGTTACTTGCTGAAAGCCACATGGCTGGCACGGCATGGCACTGAGACTTGCACCCAGATCTGGGCAGCATTAAAACCCCCGCCCCGCCCGCGGCCCTCTCCTGTCTCCGTGTTAGCGTGGAGCCTTGAGATGCTTTAGGAGCCAGCTTTCTGATTTCCATCTGTGTTTGTGGTGAGTGCCCTGTTCTTTCAGGCCTTCTGCCCTAGAGAGCCCCTTGGGGAGGGCGCTCCCTGTTTCACCTGCTTGGACATGGCCTTGGAGCTAAGACCGAGAGGAGTCAAGGTGGGATTCCTTGGGTGCCCTGAGGGAGTGCGATGGGATGCCTGGGGGCTGCTCCTCCAGCCTCAGACGCGCCTGGGGTCTGCCCACAGCCCCTGGCCAGGCCCTGCTTGAACCATGCTCTAGGCTGCAAAGGGCTGGTTCTCATCTCCTTATTCATCCTGCCAGTTGGAGCCAAGGTGGACCCTCCCCATGGACTGGGACGAGTGTCCGTGGCCCAGCTGGACCTGGTGGTGGCTACGAGCCCCCTTGTGTCACCTTCTCCTCACCCAGGGCTCATCACAAGCTGCAGGGGGGTGCTCTTGGGTCTCCTGGAGCGTGGCCTGAGTCCCCTGGGGCTTCTGATTGCATCGAGGCTGCTCTGCTGACCCTGGAAGGCAACCAGGTCAGGGTAAGAGATGGGCCTCAAGCGCGGGTCATGGCCCAGCCGGAGCCTGCGTGGACAGGGGCTTGACTGTCTCCACTGCACGCAGGGAAGCCTGAGACCAAGTGACAGATTCGCCAGCTGTGACATACGCCACCAGCCTGCGTGTCTGTGCCCCCGACACAGCCAGCCAGCGCAGAGCGAGGCCTGCCCGGGCCCCGTGTTGTAGGGATATGACAGAGCTGCCAGTCCTGATGCAGGTGAGACATTGCCGCCATCCTAGCTGGTCTCCTCCTGGAGGATAATTTGGGGACCTCCTGGCACCCTCATGCGTTCCCTCCCCCTTGTTCTGCATGACTGCCCATTTTAATTCACACATCCCTTTCTAAGACTAATAATTGCATTTCTCATAAAGGAAAGTACTGGCACAGGGGATGATTGTGATCCAACTCTCCAGCTTCACTTAGAAATCGGAGGGTGGTCAGTGGGGTCCCGCTTACGAGAAGTCCCGGACAGCAGAACGGGACTACAGACATCATGGTCCTCAGTGGGATGGTGTCCTGCCCCAGAGAGGCCACCAAGGGCTGGCAGAGGGGACATGGAAGGCAGGTGGGGTTGACTGAGATGTGCCAGGTTGGGAGGGAATCCCAGGGCAGGGGGCCCTGGAGAAAGCATGGCACATTTGTGGAGAGCGTACGGGTCATGCCGGGAGCGGAGGGCCAAGGGCTGTGGTCAGCCCACTCCAGCAGAAGGACATGAGCCAGGTCTGTCCAGAGGGCTTCTGCATCCTCTTCTGGAATACGGACCGGGGAGGTACCTGTTTCATGCCCAGGAGATCATGATAGCGCCCTACCAGTGTTAAATGCCATCTGGCCCTTGCCTCGAAAGAAGCCCTGTCCCCTGGTTCACTGGCTTGGGGGTGCCCCCCAGATCAGGGTTTCCCCAGTATGGGGTGGGCACCCCCGGTGACCTAGGAGACAGTGACATCAGGGATCACAGCCTCATACCACACAAAGGTGATTCCCTTCTCTGTCTCAGCCCTCTGGTCCCCTGGAGGGGAAGCTTGCAACTTCCCAACCCTTTTCTTTTCTTTCTTTTTTTTTTTTTTTTTGAGACCACCGGAGTCTCGCTCTGTTGCCCAGGCTGGAGTGCAGTGGCCGGATCTCAGCTCACTGCAAGCTCCGCCTCCCGGGTTTACGCCATTCTCCTGCCTCAGCCTCCTGAGTAGCTGGGACTACAGGCGCCCGCCACCTCGCCTGGCTAATTTTTTGTATTTTTTTAGTAGAGACGGGGTTTCACCGTGTTAGCCAGGATGGTCTCGATCTCCTGACCTTGTGATCCGCCCATCTCGGCCTCCCAAAGTGCTGGGATTACAGGCTTGAGCCACCGCGCCCGGTCCTCCCAACCTTTTTCTATCAAAGTGCCATGTTGGCAGGCAACAATAGCCAGCTAGAATTTCCTAACATTGCTTATTTTAATTGTAATTTATTTTTACTTTTACCTTCTATTTATGGCCCATGATCTGAGTTTTTTTTTTTTTCCACCTAACAGTAGTCACATAAAGTTCCCTTACGGACACATTTACCTAAGTAACGGCAGTGAATGCGTTTAAAGAAAAATGGAAAGCAAATAACAGAATAAAGTGCCACTGGAAAGGCCGGGTCAAGAGGAGGGGGTGGACAGACCTGTGGGTGGCACTGGCTTTTCGTAACTCAGGAATCAGGAAGTGTAGTTGACACTTGTTTTGTTATGTTTGTTCCGATGGAAAAGGAAGCTGTGGGTGGGGACACATCTGGTGGGAGGGATTTGGATCCTGCCAGCTTGTCCCTGCAACCCCCCACTCCCGTCCCCTCAAACCTGTTCACGGCTTGCAGCCCTTTGATACCCTGCCACATTCTGTGACAGAATCCAAGATCCAGGTAGAAGTGGGGAAGTACGTTTTGTGGCTGTCGGGGCTGCTTTCTGTAAAATGCTGCCTGGAGAAGCACGTGATTCCAGACCTTCCTCTCTGCAATCCAAGTGAGGTTGACACCTACAGATATGATTATAACAGGATTTTTAGCTCAGGTGAGTGCAGGCTTCCTCTCCTGGAGCTCTGGCTCATCCCGCCCTACGCTCCCCAGTCCAAGGCTCTCCGGGTGCCTTGGATAGCCTCCCTTGTAGGGGGGGTGGGATTGGAGCAGCTGCTCCTGACTGCTGGTCCGTTCCAACCTAGGAGGGCTTACGTGCGGAGCAGTGACTGGCAGGCCAAGCTCCCTCCCTCTAGTTGTAGGCCTGGGGCATGGCTGGCTGTTGCGGTCATCTCGGCCTCCTGGCCCACTGAGCAGAACACACAGAAGCTGGGCCCACTCCAGCCCTCCCCACAAAGGGTCACAGGAGCCACCGCTTGACTTTGAAGCCCACTAACCTGTGGCTGACAAGAGAAAAGGTATTTGGAATTAAGTGAACGGTGGGAGGCCGGGGCAGGCTAGGCCTTGAGGTCATAGAGCTGCAGGCACCTTGATTGCAGCTACCATTGGCCCCAGTCCCTTACTTTCTAGGGTTCTGCAGTGGGCCAGAGCAGGGACTAATATTATTATTTCATAACACTTCATCCTGGCTTATTTCTAGCCCCTCAAATGGTGTCCACACAGGGTTAAACTGCCAAGGCGCCCCTGGCTTGTGGTGACTCTGGGGAGGCAGTGGTGCCTGTCACTGGTGCTAGGGAATCTTCTCTGACTTCCCTTTTCCTCCATCTCCTCCCCGGGGCCTGGCTTTGCTGCACTCTTCATTTTCCTCCCCCCGTTCTGGACTTGTGGGTGCCCCCAGAGCAAATTCTTGGGGATCCATGCCCAGCAGGTCCAGGGGGCGCTCAGGGGCTTGCATTTTGTCAGGCTCCCTGGTGGTCTGGTATGGGTACTCTGGGGACCACATTTGGAAAACCTGGGCCCCCTAGTTGTTGACTAGCAGACGAGGGGCTGTACTTAGGGACCACTGTCCAGCGTTTAATGCAGAGTGACTAGAGAAATGGGAGGACCAGACCCTGTGATGGGAGTGGGGGTGGGGGGCACAAGAGAGGCTGCCACCCTCCAGAATCTCCTGGTTCACACCAGTGCCTGCGAGAGACCCCTGGGACCTTGTGAAAGCACAGGTGACTGGTTGCACCCCAGGGGTTCAGATTCCCAGGACCGGCCAGGTCAGAGAATCCGAATTTCTGACAAGTTCCTGGGCAAAGCCGATGCTGCCGGCAAGGAGGACCACACTTTGAGAATCACAGGTGGACACCGGCAGCTGCAGACCCGGCTAGGATCAGGGCAGAGGCCACGCCCTCCCCATTCCTCCAGAGATGCCTCAGCCCTCGGAGGAATGAGCAGGACCTAAACAGGAACCGCATGATGATGTCGAGGTGGCATCTGCGTGGGAGCACTGCTGCTTGTCCACGCTGAGTGCAGCTTCCAGGACCACCGGCAACACACACAGCCCTGCAAGGCGGGAGCTCATGTGCCCCTCATTTTACAGGCAAGACAGCTGAGGCTCAGAGGGGGCAAGTGACCTGCATAAGGCCACACAGTCCGCGAGTCAGGGAATGGGCGGCCAAACCCAGACCTGCCCAGTTTCATGTTCACGCCGTGAGGGGTCCAGCAGCTATGGTGTCACTTCTGGTTATCTAGTCCCCGTCATTTAGAGGGGAAGGACGTGGAGAAATAGGAGTGTGTGTGGCAGGAAGAGACTGGGGGAGAGAAAGGGGCCCAGGAATCGGGTGTGAGTGTGGCACTGAAAGGAGCAGCAACCCGAAGTCACGTGGTGGTCACGCTCAAGGTCATGCTTAAGGTCATGGGTTCACCCCAGGGATCCCACCCTCACTGGAGCTGAAGCAGGCCCCTCCCCCAGGCTTCAGGGATCTCCTTTGGCCAGGTGATCCCCTCCCCGTCACCACCCCAGGGCACACAATGACACCTGATATTCCACTAAACAGGACACTTCAGGGTGGAGGTGGGGCGGAGGGTGGTGGGAGGTTGCAGTACTCAGCCTTTGCTCCCATGGGCCCAGCACCCCTGGGTGGACCTAGAGAAGCTCTGGGCACCCAGGTCTCAGGCTTGACCTCAGAGCAGAGCTTTGGGCACCTCTTCCTCCACATCCACACCTGCTCTGTGCACACCTGCCCTGGGTTCTGGGTCTGGCAGCATTCTTGGGCTGACTGTGGAGGGGCTTTGCTGGACTTGGCAGGTGGGCAGCAGGATGGGTAACTGCAGAGAAGAGGGCAGGAGGTGGCCTGAGGGTGGCCGGAGCAGTTCGGGAAGAGCACTGGCGCACGAGTCTCCTTTGGGGGGCTCAGCTTCTCTTTCTGTAAAGGGAAGGGAAGAGGCCGAGTATCCTGAGGGACACTGGTGGTCTGATGGGGTGGGGATGCGGTGGGAAGGGGCCTGGCCTGCCCCGGTCTCCAGCCTGTGTCCCAAACCCACCTCCCCTTGGAAGTGGTCCCGGGAGTCGCCAGCACCTGGTTCTGGCTGGGCTGAGAGAGGCTGTGTCTGCTGCACCTGGAGTTGCAGGGCCAGCCGCGGTCTGAGCACGTGGACCCCTCGAAGCACAGAGGCTGAGGCATGGCGAGTGCTCATTAAACGTCACCTGTGTGTGATTATTAGTAATAAAATGTCTTAGAAGCTGGAGGGACTGAGAAGGGCCTTCTAAGCATGACAGTTGTCTGTCTAGGTTAGGGTCCTTTTCATCAGGAGGGACCTGGGAGCCAGGTGCCCTCTGCTCACAGGTGGTAATGCAAGGGGCCTTGTAGTTTCTCTTCCTTTCCAGGCACTGAGGCCTCTCCAGAACCCCCTATGTATTTATCTTACAGGATGTGCCCCTGTGATCACCTGCAACCTCCATGTGAAAGCATCAGCCAGGGGTTCAAGAACTTCCCTCCGGAGCCTCACTCTCCCGGCGTGGCACCTGGCAGGGAACAGATTCTCTCCAAACCTTTGTGAATGAATTAAGGATGACGTCACTAGAATCCATCCCTGTTTTATTTTTTATTTTTATTTTTTGAGACAGAGTCTCGCTCTGTCGCCCAGGCTGGAGTGCAGTGGCACGATCACAGCTCACTGCAAGCTCCGCCTCCCGGTTCAAGTGATTCTCCTGCCTCAGCCTCCTGAGTAGCTGGGATTACAGGCACCCATCACCACACCTGGCTAATTTTTATGTCTGTTTTTAGTACAGACAGGGTTTCACCATGTTGGCCAGACTGCTCTTGAACTCCTGACCTCAGGTGATCCGCCTGCCTCGGCCTCCCAAAGCGTTGGGATTACAGGCGTGAGCCACCACTCCTAGCCCCATCCCCATTTTATAGATAAGGATACCAAGTCTCAGAGAGGGGAAGCCACTTGCCAAGGACACACAGGAGACCAGTGGGCAGGACTTCTGGTTTGTCTGGGAAGCCACTGGGCCTCTTCCCAGAGTCTTCGGCCTCTGCTTGGTGAGCTAGGATTTTACACCTGCCATGGACCCAGTGGGCTGAGAGGACACGGGCTGGGGTGTGGGAAGCTGCAGAGCTGATCCCTCCTACTTGGCTGGAGGCTTGCAGACCCGGCAGGCAGGCTCTGGAGGCAGTGGGCGACTTGAAAATGCACTCACTACCACAGGCTCAAGAGTGACAGCGCCTGTCAGGGACCGGAAGGCAGGGCTTGTCTTTTCTTGCTGTTTTATTGCCTTCAAAGTCTGGACCAAGTGGTTTCTGGATGGAGTCACAGTAACCTCACATCTATTCAAGCAATTCGTTCATTCCTGCATTTAGTAAAATACTCACAAAACAAGGAAGAACATCTCGGTGGTGCCGCTGATCCCCCCATTTTTGTCTGCAAATTAGAAAAGCATGATTCCATTTATCTCCTGTTTATTGAGCGCCTACTACGTGCTAGGTCGGATGGTCTAGTTCAACCCCCACAACCCCACAGCTGCTGTCTGTTTTGTATTTTATGTTTTTCACTTGACCGTTTATCGTGTGCATTTTCTCGTGTACCAAAGGCCCTTGTGAGAGATGGTGTCTGGAGAATCGGTATCTCAGGGGCCTACTCCCTGGCTTACCTCTTCCCAAATCAGGGTTCCTCTGCACCACCTCCTCTCTGTCCAGCTCCTCCTTCAGAGCCTAGCTCAATTCTACCTCCTCCACAAAGCCCTCCATTCCCTCCCCTCCTGGCCAGTGTTGTCTCCTGTGCAGCCACTAGCTCTCTGCCTGGCCTCACCCGGGTCTCCTATCCCTCCTCTCTCATGGAGCGATGCCTTTTCTCTTCCTTTACACACATCAGGTCTGAGCTCAAAGTTACCTCGTCAAAGGCCCTCCCAGGACCACCCTGTGTGATTATCCTGTGGACTTGTTCCTGCGTTTGTCCCTGAGCCCATACAGTCTGGTCGTTTGGTAGAAGGACTCCTGAAGAAGGTGCTGGATAAACACCAGAAGATCTAGCAATAAAAATAAAAGAAAGACTGGGCGTGGTGGCTCAGGCCTGTAATCCCAGAACTTTGGGAGGCCGAGGTGGGCAGATCATCTGAGGTCAGGAGTTCAAGACTAACCTGGCCAACATGGCGAAACCCCGTCTCTATTAAAAATACAAAAATTAGCCAGGCATGGTGGCATGTGCCTGTAATCCCAGCTACTCAGGAGGCTGAGGCAGGAGAATCGCTTGAACCTGGGAGGCAGAGGTTGCAGTGAGCTGAGATCAAACCACTACACTCCAGCCTGGGCGACAGAGTGAGACTCTATCTCAAAAATAATAAAATAAAATAAAATAAAGCGTACTCAGTTAAATATGAATGTCAGATAAGTACCAAATAACTTGTGAGTATAAATGTATCCCAAATATGGAATGGAATACACATACTAAAAATTTGTTTCTTTTTATCTCAAATTCAAATGACACCCAGCATCTTGAATTTAATCTGGCAACTCCACCACCTCCTACCCTCTTTGCCCCTTGTCAGGCAAGCTCAATAGCTAGGCCGAGAGCTGCTGAGGGCGGGGGCCTTGTCTGTCTAGGCGACTGCCATATGTGTGCCCGGCCCTCAGCAGGGAATCTGACATGAAGCACATGCTGGATAAATAAATACCTGTTGCTGGAGCGAGTGATGGGTTCCCAGCCCTCGCTGGGGAATTGAGGGGAATCCACCTCAGCCCAGCCAGGTGGAATCGTCGGGAACACAGTGCACCTCAATTTCTGCAAAGACCAATGCAAATTAGAAGAAGACTGAGATGCAGGCTGTTTGATCCAAGAGATACTTTTTAATTATTGTAAAACAGCTGTGACTTACTGAGCACCTACTGTGTACCTGGCCTCACACTGTTCTCATACACAACAGCTCCACGGGGAAGGCATTCTCACTGAGATTCAGAGAGGGGCAGACCTGGCCTCGGGTTGCACAGCTGGGAACCAGACACAGGGCTCTCTCCAATCAGCTCGGGTGCTGCTGGCCCCAGCACTTCCCCCGTGGCGTGGACCAGGGCCTCCGAGGCTGCTTTAAACAAGGTGCTTTGAGAATGGCGCACGTACTGTGCAGACGCCACCCTCTCATCAATCTTGGTTATGCAGTTCATTTATTCAGTAAAGCCCAGGTTCCCATCCACATTTGGTGCACAGGAGAACCCCCCTGCTCAGGAATTCTGAATGAAGGAGGGTTTGAATGAATGAGGCGCTACTGAACTTAAATTCCAGATGGGGCAGAGAGGGGCCGGGTACTGGTGAGCAGCATGGGCTGGGCAGGGAGATGGGGCAGGGGTTCGAATCCAGCCCCTACCGTTTCTCAGCTCTGTGACTTTGGAAAAAATCACTTTCTCCGGCCCTCAATTTCGCCATGTCTAAAGAGGGGGCTAAATGAATTCAGACACCCCAAGGCCCCATGAAGTGCTAACGACTGAGACACGCTGGTGTTGAAGGTGATTGGGAACAGGGTGGGGTCCCATTTTCCCTGGGGTAACCTGGCCCTGTGTCGGAGGTGCCCGTGGCATCTTTGCCGGCTGCCCTGGTTTGTGACTCGCCCCAGGGAGCTGCTGCGCAGGGGAAACTACTCTCCTGGCCTGGGGCACAATGGCCAAGGTCAGCCAAAGGCTGGGCCTCTTGAGACCTGCCTTCCAGGCTGCAGGCCTGCTGTCGGGGCTGCTGTGTGTGTGTGTGTGTGTGTGTGTGTGTGTGTGTGTGTGATGAGGAGGAGGTATGGGCTGCGCTCTGCACAAAGGTGGGGGTAGGGTGGGCTCACAGATTTTAAGTTCATCACCTGGCTGGGGAAATGGCTCCCCTTGCTCCAGAAAGGTGGCTCTATGGCTCTCTGTTCCCAAATTGTCATCGCTGTCCCTCACATGTGCTTGGAATAACATTGTAACTCCCCCAGGCTCCAAAAGCCCCATAAACTGGCTCCTACCCGAGGCGCTGGCTTCTGCCTTACCCCAGCCCTGTGGTCACCCGCAAACACCCCAAGCCCTTTCCGCCCTTGCAGGCCTTGGCCTGGGCTGAGCTGGCCAACAGAACTCCCTCTCCCCTCCGCTGCATCCCTCTCTTGCTCTGCCTTCTCCAGGAGGCCTTTGTGAACATTCTGTGGACACAGGCTCTCCCATGAGTCTCTGGCTAGTGTTTGCTTCTCCCCCGCCCCTGAGCCAGGGTAGAGGCTCCTGCACGCTGAGTCCTTACCTGTGTTGCGCCGACCCCAGTGCCTAGGCAGGGCTTGGGCCCCAGGGCCCCTCCGGATCTGCTGAAAGAAGAGGTCAGAGGGCTTCATCATTTAAACCTCATTTGCGTTGAGAGAGCCATTCTTACTGCCACACATCCATGCATTCATCTGTTCATTCAACAGAAAGCACCAGGCCCTGGGCGATTCAGGATTGAAAGAGACACTGGCCTCTGCCCTTGTCAATCCCTTTCTAGCCAGGTGTGTGTGTGGGGCTGGGGAGTGAGGCCAGCGCTGAGCAGGTGAGACCCAAAAACCAAACACCACCTGGAGAGTCCTCTGTTTTCTCCCACACAGTCCCCCTTTTTGGATGTTAAGAGATTAATATATGCAAATACCCTTTTCCTATGGTGGTTTTAGCCTTGCACTCTGTGGATTAAGTTACTTGATTTAAATACATCTTCCCCCCACCAACATATACATGTATAAATCCTAAACACTAAATAAAATCCCCTCATTTCCCGTGTGCTGTGGAGCTTCTAATCCCAAGTCCTGTGGGCATTTCAGCAGTTAAGATGGTTCATGGGGGTTGTGGAGATTTTATTTGGAATATCAAATACCTGTCCCTTAATGGAGTTTGCTAATACCAGCCAGAGGGGGCCAAGGGAGAAGCTGGAGCTGGAGAGGTGGTGGGAGGAGCTTCTGGAAGGAAAGAGGCCTGTTAGCAAGTGAGGAAGGGTTTGGACCCGATGAGGGTGGTTGCATAGCCAGACTGGAGGGGACACCTGGGTTTGGATGCATCGGAGGGCTGGGCAGGACTGTGGGTTCATTAGAAAACAATCAAGGAGACTGGGTGTGGTGGCTCACACCTGTAATCCCAGCACTTTGGGAGGCTGAGGCAGGAGGATCGCTTCAGCCCTGGAGTTTGAGACCAGCCTGGGCTACACAGTGAAAGTTTGTCTCTAGGACAAGTAAAAACGCAAAAATGAGATGGGCATGGTGGTGTGCACCTGTGGCCCCAGCTACTCGGGAGGCTGAGTCATGAGGATTGCCTGAGCCTGGTAGAGAAAGGCTGCAGTGAGCCGTGATTGCACCACTCTACTCCAGCCTGGGAGACAGCACGAGACTCTGTCTGAAAAAGAAAAGAGAGAAAGGGAGAAAGCGAGAGAGGAACGAAGGAAGGAAGGAGAAAGAAGAAAGGAAGTTAAGAAAAGAAAGAGAGCGAGAGAGAGAAAACTATCAAGGAGTGTTTGGGGACAAATGTGAATCCTGCCGAACTCGGACCTCAGCCTCCTGGCCAAGCAGGGGGGTTCTGGAACCCGAGGATCACCTGGCAGGTCACCTGCACTTCTGCAGTTGAGGGACAGAGCCCAGGGCTGGCCTTTGAGTGCCTGACTAGCAGGTGCCTGATGGAGATTCACCCACCCTCCCCTGAAATTGGATGGCCCAGGAATGCCCCCATGCTGTGCCTGGCACCCTCTGGACCTCCCCTTTCTTCCCCTAGGAAGAGCATCCCTCCTTGGAGTGTTGGCACAGAGACCACCTTTCATGTAAGTGTACCTGCAGCAAACCTAGGCCCACACGGCACTCCCACCCCTTACTGGTCCTCCCGCCTTGTTCCGTGGCACCAGGCTCCCGCAAGCAAATGTGATGATTTACTTTCTGTGCTCTGTCCTGCTTCCTGTCTTCTCCCCCACCTACTCCCACCCAGACCCGTCACCTGAGTGTCAGCTCCTTGAGGCCAGGGTCTGTTTCTGCTCTGTTCACTGATGCCTCCCCAGGGCCTGGTCCAGGCGCGGCACGCAGTGGACACTCAGGAAATAATTTTGTCGACTGCACGAACTCCACACATATTGCCCGAATCCCTCCCCACCCCTAGCCAGGGTCTGGCCGGGAGCTGGCGCACACAGGGAATTAGGGTCTGCAGAACCAGTAAACCACCAAAGACCCAAGACAATCTGGCAAATCCTTATTGCATACTTGTCAAACTGAGTCCTGGATTCAAGGGCCTGTGGAAAGGAGGAAGACCCAGCCTGGTGGAAGGGGGGCCCCCAGCATTTACACTCTGCCCTTCCTGCCTCACCCCTGCTTCACCGAAGGCCTCCCCCGGGAGGTGGCACCGGAACAGAGGTGCGAGTGAAATTAGGGAGCTGGTCTTGATAAGACCTGGGACACAGCTTCCTTTGGTATCGTATTTAACCCAAGTGCCGGACCCCTGGGCTTGCTGTTTGCTTGTGTGTCTCTTTCCATCCATTTACTCTCTGTGACTTTGTATGTAAGTGTGATGGCTCACGCCTGTAATCCCAGCACTTTGGGATGCCGAGGCAGGCGGATCACCTGAGGTCAGGAGTTTGAGACCAGCCTGGGCAACATGGCGAGACCCCGTCTCTACGAAAAAATAGCTGGGTATTGAGAGGCGACAACATGCTAGCAGCCCTCACTCTCGGTGCCTCCTCGGCATTGGCGTCCACTCTGGCGGCGCTTGAGGAGCCCTTCAGCCCACCATGGCACTGTGGGAGATCCTCTCTGGGCTGGCCGAGGGCGGAGCCGGCTCCCTTTGCTTGCGGGGAGGTATGGAGGAAGAGGTGCGGGCGGGAACCGGGGCTGCACGCGGCACTCGTGGGCCAGCGCGAGTTCCGGGTGGGCGTGGGCTCCTTGGGCCCCGCACTCGGAGCACTGGCCAGCACTGCTGGCCTCGGGCAGTGAGGGGCTTAGCACCCGGGCCAGCAGCTGCAGAAGGTGCGCCGGGTCCCCCGGCAGTGCCGGCCCGCCGGTGCTGCACTCGAATTCTCTCCAGGCCTCGACTGCCTCCCCACGGGGCAGGGCTCCGGACCTGCAACCCACCGTGACCGAGCCGCCCCTCAGCGGTGGGCTCCTGCACCACCCGACCACTCCCCTGTTCCGTGGCGCCTGGTCCCATGGACCGCCCAAGGACTGAGGAGTGCAGGCGAGGCTCGGGAGTGGCGGGCAGCTCCGCCTGCAGCCCCAGTGCAGAATCCACTAGATGAAGCCAGCTGGGCTCCTGGGGTCTGAATGGGCACTTCGGAGAACCTTTATGTCTACTGAAGGATGTGTAGCAGATCACACCAATCGGCAACCCTGTGCGCTAACTCAAGTTGTGTAGCATACACCAGTCAGTACGTCTGTGTACTCTAGCCCTCTAACCTGATGGGGGACTTGTAGAACTTTTCTGCTCTCGGCACTCTGATGGTCCTACGCTCAAACGGGGATTGTATAATGCCACCAATCGAGCACTCATGTGTCTAGCTCAGGGTTTGGTAAAGTACCACCAAATCCAGATGCTGTCTCCTCTAGTCCAAGGTTTGTAAATACCACCAGATCGGAGTACTCTGTTATGCTAGCTGAACCTTAGTTTTGGGGGACTTGGAAGAAGCGTTTGATGCTGCTCTATCTAGCTGAAGGATTGTAAACGCACCAATCAGCACTCTGTCAAAATGGACCAGTCAGCTCTCTGTAAAAATGAACCAATCAGCAGGATGTGGGTGGGGCTGGATAAGGGTAAAAGCAGGCTGCGCGCAGTAAGCAGCGGCAACCTCCTTTGGTGTGTTTTTGTGTAGTGCGAGCTTTGTTCTTTTGTTGTTTTTAGTAAATCTTGCTGCTGTTCACTCTTTGGGTCTACACTTCCTTTAAGAGCTGTAACAGTCACCACGAAGGTCTGCAGCTTGTCTCTTGAAACCAGCGAGATCACGAGTCCACCAGCAGGAAGAAAGTCTGAATATGGCCGAACATGAGAAGGAATGAACGCCAGACATACCGTGTTTATCTTTAAGAACTGTAACACTCACCGCGAGGGTGTGTGACTTCATTCTTGAATTCAGTGAGACCAAGAATCCATCAATTCTGGACACAGTATGGTACTGTGTGCTTGTGGTCCCAGCCTGGGCAACATAGTGAGATAACATCTCTTTAAAAAATTAACATTTAAGTACAGAGGAAGGAAAAAACTACTTAAATACTTACATATCCAGCAACAATATCCTTTAAGAATGTGTAAAGTAGACTGGGTGCGGTGGCTCGTGCCTGTAATCCCACTGCTTTGGGAGGCTGAGGATCACTTGAGGTCAGGACTGTGAGACCACACTGGTTAACAGGGTAAAACACCATCTACTAAAAATACAAAAATTAGCCGGACGTGGTGGCACACACCTATAATCCCAGCTACTCCGGAGGCTGAAGCGGGAGGATTGCTTGAAGCCGGGAGGTGGAGGTTGTAGTGAGCTGTGAATGCCCCATTGACTGGGTGACACAGTGAGACCTTGTCTTAAATGAATAAAGTGCAAGTCTGCATTTGGTTTCTCTGTACCTCTTTTACTACCCTCTTTGTCTTATTATTTAACGTTTGCTCAAATGATTATAAGACACACAGCTAACCTTCCATAGTTAACTTAGGGTTTACATGGGACCACTGTAGCAAATGTGGGAGGCTACAGCAGCAGAGGCCCATCGACTGCTGCCTTGTGCCTTTCACACCATCATAGTGTGTATATAATTCCTGCTTTAGATAATCCTTTATATGTTACAGAAATTAAGAGGAAAAAAATGACATTTTCTTTTTACCCAGATACTTGTCTCTTTTTTTGTTTTTTTGTTTTTTGCAACAGAGTCTTGCTCTGTTGTTGAGGCGAGAGTCCAGTGGTGCAATCTCGGCTCACTGCAACCTCCGCCTACCGGGTTCGAGCGATTCTCCTACTTCAGCTTCTGGAGTAGCTGGGATTACAAGGTGCCCGCCACCACTCCTGGGTAGTTTTTTTTATTTTTAATAGAGATAGGGTTTCACCATGTTGGCCAGGCTGGTCTTGAACTCTTGACCCCAGGTGATCTGCCCCTTCAGCCTCACAAAGAGCTGGGATTACAGGTGTGAGCCACCACACCTGGCCTACTTTGCATTTATTCTTAAAGGATATTTTTGCAGGATATATAATTACTGGATCGAAGTATTTTTTTCTTCCTCTTTATTTATAGTATTTAATTTTTTAAAGAGATGGCATCTCACTATGTTGCTCAGGCTGGTCTGAAACTCCCGGCCTTAAGTGATCCTCCTGCCTCAGCCTCCCATAGTGCTGAGATTACAGGTATGAACCACCATGTCCAGCCTCTTTTTTGTTTTTTTTTTTGAGAGGGCGTCTCGCTCTGTTGCCCTGGGTGGAGTGCAGTGGCTCAATCTTGGTTCACTGCAAGCTCCGCCTCCCAAGTTCACGCCATTCTCCTGCCTCAGCCTCGTGAGTAACTGGGAGTACAGGTGCCCACTACCATGCCAGGCTAATTTTTGTATTTTTAGCCAGGATGGTCTCAATCTCCTGACCTCGTGATCACCCACCTGGGCCTCCCAAAGTGCTGGGATTGCAGGCGTGAGTCACCGTGCCCGGCCTAGCCTCTTCTTTAAAAAAAAAAAAAAAAAAAAATTCTTGGCCGGGTGGGGGGGTGCGCGCCTGTAATCCCAGCTACTTGGGAGGCTGAGGCAGGAGAATCGCTTGAACCCGGGAGGTGGAGGTTGCAGTAAGTCGAGATTGTGCCACTGCACTCCATCCTGGGGAACGGAGTGAGACACCCTGTCAAAAACAACAAAAACCTCTTATTTTGAAATAATTATAGATTTAGAGAAAGTTCCAAAAACCATACAGGGAGCTCTGGGCAACCTCAGCTAGCCTCCCCCGGTGGTATATCTTACATAACAGTATAATATCAAAACCAGGAAATTGACATTGGTACGATGTGTGTATAATTGCATGCTATTTTCTCACCCGTATAGAATTGTGTAGCTACGGTGGCAATCAAGATGCAGAACTACCCCATCGCCACAAAGACCTCCCTAATTGCTCCTCTGTAGCCACACCTGCCCCCTGCCCCTGACCCGATCTGTGGCCTAGCATCCACTCATCTGTTCCCTATGATTTTGTCTTTTCCAGGAAGATATGTAAATGAAAACACAGTGTGTGATATTTTCAGAATGGCTTTTTTCTTTTTTTTTCTTGAGACAGTCTCACTCTGTCTCCCAGGCTGGAGTGCAGCAGCATGATCACGGCTCACTGCAGGCTCCAACTTCTCTTGACTCAAGCAGTCCTCTTGCCACAGCCTCCTGAGTAGTTGGGACTACAGGCTTGCACCACCATGCCCAGCTAATATTTTTTCTTTCCTTCTTTTCTTAAATCCAAATACTTCTGAATACTTTTTAAAATTTTTAAGAGACGGGATCTCGCTATGTTGCCCACGCTGGTCTCAAATTTCTGGACTCAAGCCATCCCCCTGCCTCAGCCTCCCAAAGTGTTGGGATTACAGGCATGAGCCACCACGCCCAGCCAGCATAGCTTTTTTACTCAGGGTAATGCCATTGAGATCTATCCAAGTTGCTGTGTGTGCTCCTTTTTTTTTTTTATTTCTTGAGATGGAGTCTCGCTCTGTTGCCCAGGCTGGAGTGCAGTGGCATGATCTTGGCTCACTGCAACCTCCACCTCCTGGGTTCAAGTGATTGTCTTGCCTCAGCCTCACAAACAACTGGGACTATAGGTGCGTGCCACCACGCCCAGCTCATTTTTTTTTTTTGTATTTTTAGTAGAGAGAGGGTTTCACAGTGTTAGCCAGGATGGTCTTGATTTCCTGACCTGGTGATCTACCTGCCTAGGCCTCCCAAGTGTGTTCCTTTTTATTGCTGAGTAATATTCCATGGTTTGTTTAACCATTTACCTACTGAAGGGCATTTTGGTTGTTTTCCAGTTTTTTGGCTCTAACACATGTGGATGTAACTTTTTCTTTCTTTGGTGTACATGCCCAGGAACAAGATTGTTGGGTTATATGGTAAGTGTATGTTTAGTTTCTTTTTCTTTTTCTTTTTCTTTTTTAAGATGGAGTCTCACAATCTCGACTGACTGCAAGCTCTGCCTCCTGGGTTCACGCCGTTTTCCTGCCTCAGCCTACCGAGTAGCTGGGACTACAGGCACCTGCCACCATGCCTGGCTAATTTTTTGTATTTTTAGTAGAGACCGGGTTTCACCATGTTAGCCAGGATGGTCTCGATCTCCTGACCTTGTGATCTGCCCCTCGTCGGCCTCCCAAAGTGCTGGGATTACAGGCATGAGCCACTGGGCCTGGCCAGTGTATGTTTAGTTTTTTTAAAGGAACTACCAAATGGTTTTCCAGAGTGACTGTGCTGTATTCCATTCCTAACAGAAATGTATGAGTGACTCAGTTTCTCCATATCCTCACCAGCATTTGGTGTTACCCCCTTTTTTTAAAAAATTTTTTTAGCGGTTCTATTATAACAGGCATGCGGTGATGTCTCACTGTGGTCTTAACTTTCTTTTCCCTAGTGGCTGGTTGAACATCTAATATGCCTATTTGCCGTCTGTATAACTTCTTTGATGAAATGTTTCTTCTCATGTTTTGCACATTTTCTAGTTGGATTATTTGTAGTTTTTACTGTTGAGTTTTGAGAATTCTTTATATAATATAGATACAAGTTCTTTGTTGGGTGATTTGTTAGGTAATTTGCAAATTACCTAATCTGCAGCTTATCTTTTCACCTCTTATTAGGGTGTTTGGCAGAGCAAAAGTTTTAAATTTTGATGAAGTCCATTTTGTCGATTTTTTTCCTATGTGGATTATGCTTTTGTGTTAAACCTGAGGACTCTGCCTAGCCCTCGATACTAATGATTTTCTCCTATGCTTTTTTTCTGAAAGTTTTACAATTTTACATTTCGTATTTAAGTCCTCCATCCATCCTGAGTTAACTTTGCATAAGGTGTGAGGCTTAGTTCGAGGGTCAATTTTTTTTTTTTTTTTTTTTTTTTTTTTTTTTTTTTTTTTTTGCCTGTAGCTGTCTGATTGCTCCAGCACCAGCTGTTTGAAGAGGCATCTTCCTCCATTGACTTACATTCGCACCTTTGTGAAATATCAGTTGGATGTATCTGTGTGGGTCTTTTTCTGGTCTGTTCTGCTCCACTGGTCTGGGTGTCTGTCCCGCTACCAATACCCCAAAGTCTCAATTATCGTAGCTACGTAATGTTTTAAAATCAGGTAGAGTGATTCCTCCCACTTTAGTAATATTCTCCAAAATTGTTTTAGTTTTTTTTTTGTTTGTTGCTGTTTTTTTTTTTTTTTTTTTTTAAGACAGGGTTTTGCTCTTGTTGCCCAGGCTGGAGTGCAGTGGTGTGATCTCGGCTCACTGCAACCTCTGCCTCCCAGGTTCAAGCGATTCTTCTGCCTCAGCCTCCCAAGTAGCTGGGATTATAGGCTCGCGCCACCATGCCCAGCTAATTTTTGTATTTTTAGTAGAGATGGGTTTCACCATGTTGGCCAGGCTGATCTCAAACTCCTGACCTCAAGTGATCCACCCGCCTCAGCCTCTCAAAGTGCTGGGATTACAGGTGTGAGCCACCGTTCCCGGCCGTGGGACTTCTTACCTCTTCGTTTCTGATCTGTGGGCCTTTTATTTCCTTTTCTTGCCTTACTGCTCTGGCTAGAATTTCCAGCATTAAACTTAGATTTTGAGAGTGGACCTCTTTACCTTCTTTCCAATCTTAGGAAGAAGGCTTTCGGCCTTTCACCATTCAATATAGTGTTAATTACAGATTTTTTTTGTTGGAGGTGGTAGATGTTCTTCAGGAAGTTCCCCTCAATTCCTAGTTTTCTTAGAATTTTTTCATGAATGGCTATTGAATTTCATTAGATGTTTTGTCTACATCAATTAATATGAGCATATGATTTTTCTTCTTTAGCCTGTTATATGGTGGATTATATTGATTGATTTTCAAATATCAAACCATTCTACATCCCTAGAATAAACCCCACTTGGTCACAATGTAGAATTCTTTTTTTTTTTTTTTTTTTTTTTTTTT
>NW_016813389.1:1361985-1394878 GCF_001698545.2 Rhinopithecus bieti
GTTTCACCGGGTTAGCCAGAATGGTCTCGATCTCCTGACCTCGTGATCCGCCCGTCTCGGCCTCCCAAAGTGCTGGGATTACAGGCTTGAGCCACCGCGCCCGGCCAGAATTCTTTTTTTTAAGACAGGATATTGTTCTGTTGCCCAGGCTGGAGTGCAGTGGTTTGATCATGGGTCATTGCGGCCTCAACCTCCTGGGCTCAATTGATCCTCCCACTTCAGCCTCCTGAGTTGCTGAGACTAGAAGCACATGCCACCACACCCAGCTAAGTTTTGTATTTTTTTGTAGAGACAGAATTTTGCGGTGTTCCTCAAGCTTGTCTCAAACTCCTGGGCTCAAGCGATCCACCCCCTCAGTCTCCCAAAGGGCTGGGCTTATAGGCATGAGCCACAGCACCTCGCCCAAATTCTTTGTATATATTGCTGAATTCTGTTTGCCAATATTTTGTTAAGGATTTTGGCATCTGTATTCATTGGGGTTGTTGGTTTGTAGTTTTGTCTTTTTTTGAGCTGTTCTTAATTGTGATACCAGGGTAATATAGCTTCCATAAAATGAGTTGGGAAGTGTCCCCTTCTCTTTTCACAAATTCAATTTCTTTAAAAGTATTCATGTGATTTATTTCATAGTGGGTGAGTGGTAATAGTTTGTGCTTTTTGAGGAATTACCCATTTTATCCAAGTTGTCAAATTTATGTGTAGAGTTTCCCTAATATCTCCTTATTATATCTTCCAAGTCTTTAGGGTCTATAGAGCTGTCCCCTGCTCCATTCCTGATACTGGTAATTTGTATCTTTCTCTTTTTTTTGCTTTGTCAGTCTTGCTAGTAGCTTCTCAATTTTATTGATCTTTTAAAGAATCAGCCCTTTTATTGATTTTAATATTATTTCTTGTTTAAATTTTACTGATTTTTGCTCTTATTTCCTTCTGTTCATTTTGGTTTTATTTTGCTCTTTTTTTCTAGTTTCTTTTTCTTTTCTTTTTTTTTTTTTGAGGCGGAGTCTCGCTCTGTCGCCCAGGCTGGAGTGCAGTGGCCGGATCTCAGCTCACTGCAAGCTCCGCCTCCCGGGTTCACGCCATTCTCCTGCCTCAGCCTCCCGAGTAGCTGGGACTACAGGCGCCCGCCACCTCGCCCGGCTAGTGTTTGTATTTTGAATAGAGACGGGGTTTCACCGTGTTAGCCAGGATGGTCTCGATCTCCTGACCTCGTGATCCACCCGTCTCGGCCTCCCAAAGTGCTGGGATTACAGGCTTGAGCCACCGTGCCCGGCCCTTTTTTTCTAGTTTCTTAAGGTGGGAGATTGAATAAATGACTTAGATTTTCTCTATTTCTAATATAAACATGTAGTGCTACAGATTTTTCTCTGAGTGCTGCTTTGGCTTCATCCCATAACGTTTGATATGTTGTGTTTTTGTGTTCAGTTCTATGTGTGTGTGTGTGTTTTTTTTTTTTCAGTTTCCTTAAAGACTTCTTTGACTTATAAATTATTTCAAAGCATGTTCTTTAGTTTTCGACAGTTTAGAGATGATCCTATTACTTTCGCATTATCTACTTTGGTTTCTACTTTGATTCTGTTGTGGTCAGATAATACACTCTGCATGATTTCAATTCTTTTTCTTTTTTATTATACTGTAAGTTCTGGGTTACATGTGCAGAACATGCAGTTTTGTTACATAGGTATACACGTGCCATGGTGGTTTGCTGCACCCATCAACCCGTCACCTACATTAGGTATTTCTCCTAATGCTATCCCTCCTCTAGTCCCCCACCCCTCACAGGCCCTGGTGTGTGATGTTCCCCTACCTGTGATCATGTGTTCTCATTGTTCAACTCCCACTTGTGAGTGAGAACATGGTGTTTGTTTTTCTGATCTTGTGATAGTTTGCTGAGAATGATCGTTTCCATTGTCATCCATGTCCCTGCAAAGGACATGAACTCATCCTTTTTTATGGCTGCATAGCATTCCATGGTGTATATGTGCCATGTTTTCTTAATCCAGTCTATCATTGATGGGCATTTGGGTTGGTTCCAAGTCTTTGCTACTGTGAGTAGTGCCACAATAAACATACGTGTGCATGTGTCTTTATCCTAGAATGATTTATAATCCTTTGGGGGTATATGCCCAGTAATGGGATTGCTGGATCAAGGGGTATTTCTAGTTCTGGATCCTTAAGGAATCGCCACACTGTCTTCCACAATGGTTGAACTAATTTACACTCTCACCAACAGTGTAAAAGCGTTCCTATTTTTCCACAACCTCTCCATCTATTGTTTCCTGACTTTTTAATGATCACCATTCTAACTGGTGTGAGATGGTATCTCATTGTGGCTTTGATTTGCATTTCTCTAATGAGCAGTGATGATAAGTATTTTTTCGTATGTCTTTTGGCTGCTTAAATGTCTTCTTTTGAGAAATGTCTGTTCATATCCTTTGCCCATTTTTTTTTGATGGAATTGTTTGCTTTTTTCTTGTAAATTTGTTTGAGTTCTTTGTAGATTCTGGATATTAGCCCTTTGTCAGATGGATAGATTGTAGAAATTTTCTCCCATTCTGTAGGTTGCCTGTTCACTCTGATGATAGTTTCTTTTGCTGTGCAGAAGCTCTTTAGTTTAATTAGATTCCATTTGTCAGTTTTGGCTTTTGTTGCCATTGCTTTTGGTGTTTTAGACATGAAGTCTTTGCCCATGCCTATGTCCTGAATGGTATTGCCCAGCTTTTCTTCTAGGATTTTTATGGTCCTAGAAGACCATTTAAGTCTTTGATCCATCTTGAGTTGATTTTTGTGTAAGGTGTAAGGAAGGGGTCTGGTATCAGTTTTCTGCCTATGGCTGGCCAGTTTTCCCAACACCATTTATTAAATAGGGAATCTTTTCCCCATTGCTTGTGTGTGTCAGGTTTGTCAAAGATCAGATTGTGGTAGATGTGTGGTGCTATTTCTGAGGCCTCCGTTCTGTTTCATTGGTCTATATATCTGTTTTGGTACCAGTACCATGCTGTTTTGGTTACTGTAGCCTTGTAGTATAATTTGAAGTCAGGTAGCATGATGCCTCCAGCTTTGTTCTTCTTGCCCAGGATTGTATTGGCTATGTGGGCTCTTTTTGTTTCCATATGAAATTTAAAGTAGTTTTTCCAGTTCTGTGAAGAAAGTCAGTGGTAGCTTGATAGGGATACCATTGAATCTATAAATTACTTTGGGCAGTATAGCCATTTTCACGATATTGATTCTTCCCATCTATGAGCATGGAATGTTTTTCCATTTGTTTGTGTCCTCTCTTATTTCCTTGAGCAGTGGTTTGTAGTTCTCCTTGAAGAGGTCCTTCATATACATCCCTTGTAAGTTGTATTCCTAGGTATTTTATTCTCTTAGTAGCAATTGTGAATGGGAGTTCACTCATGACTTGGCTCTCTGTCTGTTATTGGGATGTGTGTGATTTTTGCACATTGATTTTGTATCCTGACACTTTGCCGAAGTTGCTTATCAGCTTAAGGAGATTTTGGGCGGAGACAATGGGGTTTTCTAAAAATACAATCATGTATATTTAGTTGAATATAATATAATTGTAGTTGAACAATATACAGTCATATCGTCTGCAAACAGAGACAATTTAACTTACTCTTTTCCTATTTGAATACCCTTTATTTCTTTCTCTTGCCTGATTGCTCTGGCCAGAACTTCCAATACTATGTTGAATAGGAGTGGTGAGAGAGGGCATCCTTGTCTTGTGCTGGTTTTCAAAGGGAATGCTTCCAGTTTTACCCATTCAGTATGATATTGGCTGTGGGTTTGTCATAAATAGCTCTTATTATTTTGAGACATGTTCCATCGATACCTAGTTTATTGAGAGTTTTTAGCATGAACGGCTGTTGAATTTTGTCGAAGGTGTTTTCTGCATCTGTTGAGATAATCATGTGGTTTTTGTCGTTGCTTCTGTTTATGTGATGGATTACGTTTATTGGTTTGCGTATGTTGAACCAGCCTTGCATCCCGGGAGATTTCAGTTCTTTTAAATGTGTTGAGATTTGTTTTAGTGCAGAACATGGCCTATTTTAGTAAATGTTCTGTGAGCCCTTGAAGAGAAAGTAGATTCTGTTGTTGGATAGAGTGTTCTGTAAATGCTGACTAGATTAGTTTGGTTGGTGGTGTTAAATTCATCTATATTTCTGCTGATTATCTGTCTAGTTCCATCAGTTGTTGAGAGAGGGGTGTTGTCTTTAACTGTAATTATAGATTTGTCTATTTCTGCTTTCATCCATCAGCTTTTTCCATTCCATCAGTTTTTTCTTCGTGTAATTTGAAGTTCTGTTGTTTGATACATATACATTATAAGTACTACGTCGTCCTAATGTGTTGACCCTTCTATCAGTATGTGATATCCTTCTTTGGTAATTTTCTTTGCTCTGAAGCCAACTTTAATATTAATACAGCCACTTCTGTTTTGGTTGATTTTTGCATGGCATATCTTATTTCATTCTTTGACTTTCAGTCAACCTATAATGTTATATTTGAAGTGAGTTTTTCACAAACAGTTATATTTGGGTCACTAAAAAAATCCACTCTGCCATATCTGTATTTTAATTGGTGTATTTAGGCCATTTGCATTTAATGTAACTATGGATGTGTTAGGTCTTAAGTTTGCCATTTTATTTTTTGTTTTATGTTTGTTCCCTCTGTTTTTAGTTTCTCTTTTTTCCCCTGCCTTCTTGTAGGTTATGTAAACGTTTCTTAGATTTCCATTTTTATTGAGCTCTAGTGCATCTCTTTGTGTAATATTTTTAGTGTTTGTTTTAGGTATTGCACTATACACATGTTAAGTTTTTATTTATTTATTTTAGGGTCTTGCTCTGTTGCCCAGGCTAAGGTACAGTGGTGTGATCCTAGCTCACTATAGCTTCAAACTCATTGGCTTATATAGTCCTCTCACCTCAGTCTCCCAAGTAGCTGGGACTACAGCTGCACACCACCACACCCAGCTAATTTTTGCATTTATTTTTAGAGACAGGGTCTTGCTATGTTATCCAAGCTGGTCTTGTACTTCTGGCCTAAAGCAATCCTTCCACCTTGGCCTCCCAAAGTGCTGGGATTACAGGCATGAACCACTATGCCTGGCTTATACACACAGAATTTATTATAGTGTACTAGTATTGACATTTTACCAGTTTGAGTGAGTATAGAAATCTTACCTTCATTTCAGTCTCTTGACCCTCCCTTGTATGTGATATAATATTTTCTCTACTTATTGGGAACCACATCAGACACAATTATAATTTTTGCTTCAGTCATCAAACATAATTTATAAAACTCAAAAGGAGAAGGAAAGTCTATTGATTTTACACATATTTTTTACTCTTTCTATTGTCCTTCCTTCCAAATGTTCCAAGATTTCTCCTTTTGTTATTTACTTTTGGTTTCAAGAACTTCCTTTAGCCCATTTTTAAGGGTAGGTCTGCTGGTGACAAATTCTCTTAGTCTTAGTTCATCTGAGAATGCCTTGACTTTTCCTTCATTCTTGAAGGATATTTTCACTGGATACAAAATTCTGGGTTGACAGTTCTTTTATTTCAGTATTTGAAAACTGTTGTGCCCACTTACTTCTGGCCACCATGGTTTTTTATGAGAAACCTCCTGTCATTCAAATTGTTTTCCCCTTTTTGAAAGGTATAGTTTCTTCCTTCCTGCTTTCAAGATTGTTTTATTTAGTTTTGTGATGTATCTTTTTATAATTTTCTTTGGATTTATCTTATTTCTGGTTTTCTCAGTTTCTTGAAACTGCAGGGTTGTATCTTTTGCCAAATTTAGGAAGTTTTCGTTCCTTATTTCTTCTAATCCTTTTTTAGTCACATTCTCACTCTCCTTTCCTTCTGGAAATCCATTGGCATACAAGTTATTTTCTCTCTGCCATTTCCTTCCTTCCTTCTTTCCTTCCTTCCTTCCTTCCTTCCCTCCCTCCTTTCCTCCCTCCCACCTCTCTCTTTCTCTCTTTCTTTCTTTCTTTCTTTCTTTCTTTCTTTCTTTCTTTCTTTCTTTCTTTCTTTCTTCTTTCTTTTTTCTTTTTCTTTCTCTCTCTTTTCCCTCCTTTCTTCCTCCCTCCCTTCCTTTTCTTTTCTTTTCTTTTCTTTTCTTTTCTTTTCTTCCTTTCTTCCTTTCTCTCACTCCATCACCCAGGCTGGAATACAGTGGCACCATCTCGGCTCACTGCAACCTCTGCCTCTTGGGTTCAAGTGATTATCATGCCTCAGTCTCCTGAGTGGCTGGGATTACAGGCACCTATCACCACGCCCGGCTAATTTTCTTTGTATTTTTAGTAGAGACGGAGTTGCACCATGTTGGCCAGGCTGGTCTCAAACTCATGACCTCAAGTGATCCAACTGCCTCGGCCTGCCAGAGTGCTGGGATTACAGGCGTGAGCCAGCATGTCCGGCCTATGATGAATGACTTTCAGTTGTGTTCTGCACATTTTGGGTATGATGTTCTGAGACTGTGGATCTTATTGAAATCTTCTGTTTTAGCATATCTCCTTTGATACCACATTGGTGGGGGAAGAAAAGCACTACCTCATCACTGCCAGGCAGGGATGGAAGCCCAAGTTGCCACTCAGTCTCTGCTGACACCGAATGAGGAAAAGGTGCCTTGTTACTGCTGGTTGGGGTGGAAGTTTCAGTTCCCCACTCCACTGACACTACCCTGCTTGAGATGGGGAGGGACCTCTCATTATGCTCCCCTTGTGGTCTCCACTGATACTGTGGAAGGTGGGAAGGACATCACTGCTGAGAAGTGGTAAAAGCCCTGGCTTTTCACTAGGCTTCCTCTGATTCCACTTCAATGAGGAGAGGAAGAGGTGCTTCTTTATCACTGGGTGGGAGTGTGAGTCCAGGCTTTCCCTGTGGTCTCTGCTGACATCACAGGACTTATTGCCTGGTGGGGATGGAAGTCCTGGCAGGGAGAAGTGGGACTTAGTCACAGCCTCGAGAGGGTAGAAGTCTAGGCTCCCCACTCTACCTTTGTTGATTGAGGTGGAGTGGGGCCACAGTTTTCTTATGATGTTTGGCTAGTTTGGGGTGGTTATTGTCTAAAAGTTCTGTCTTGCCAGGCAGCCCCTTTCCTGGTATTTTGGCTAGTGAGAGGAGGCTTTCCTTGAGAGCTTTTTGTGTTTGTGTGTGTTGTGGGGGATCTGCACTTACAGCTTTTTTTGGGCTGCTGGGTTCTCTAGCCTCCCTATATCCAGGGATACATGAGGCAGAAAAGAAAAGCCAGGAATGTTAAGGTCCTACCCAGTTTGCCTTCTTTCTACCTTTCAGAATCATTTTATGTTTGCTTTTAGCTGGTTTTCAGCTGCATTTAGTGAGAGGACTAGGGAGAAGCACATCCATTCCATCTTGTCTGGAACCTAAGTTGAAAGCATTTTTTTTCTTTCAGTGCTTTGATGTTCCATTTTCTGGTCACCTCCATAATTTCTGATGAAAAGTTAGTGATATTTCAAATCACTTTCTCTGGACTGAATACGTCACTTTTCTCTGGCTACTTTCCAGATTTTCCCCTTAGCTTTAGTTCTCAGCAGTTTTGTCTAGGTGTGGCTTTCTTCTTACTTATCCTGCTTTTGGGGTTAGCTGAACTTCTTGATTCAGAAATTCTTTCAGAAAATATAGGAGATTTCTGGTCATGACTTCTTAAAATATTTTTTTTTCTAACCTCCTTTCTGTGCCTCTAAAAAAATTAAAATAGTAATTTAAAATCCTAAATTAGAGAACTCTATATCCAGTGGTTTCTCTGGTGACTTCTATTAAACATTTAAGAAAAAATAATACATCATAAACTCTTACAGAAAAAGGAGAAAGAGGAAGTACTTCCCACTTGTTTTGTGAGGTCAGTATAACCCTACTGCCCAAACCTGACAAATACGTTACAATAAAACTACAGAGCAATATCCCACAAGAATATAGATGCAAGCATTCCTAAGAAAATACTAGCAAAATTTAATCTAGCAGTGTATTATAAGTATAATACATTAAGAGCAACTGAGTTTTATCTCAGGAATGTAATATTGGTTTCATATTAAAAATTCAATCAATGTAATACACAGTATTCACAAAATAAAGGAGAGAAACCATATGGTCATTCAAAACACAAAAATGCTTAAATAAAACTCAATGCTTATTCAATGTGTATACACACACACACACACACACACACAATCTCTCACCAACTAGAAATAGAAGAGACCTTTCTCAGTCTACAAAAGGACATGTGGGCTGTGCACGGTGGCTCATGCCTGTAATCCCAGCACTTTGGGAGGCCGAGGCAGATGGATCACCTGAGTTCAGGAGTTCAAGACCAGCCTGGTCTAACATGGTGAAACCCCATCTCTACTAAAAATAAAAAATTAGCCAGGTGTGGTGGTGGGTGCCTGTAATACCAGCTACTCATGAGGCTGAGGCAGGAGAATTGCTTGGATCCAGGAGGCAGAGGTTGCAGTGAGCTGAGGTCGTACCACAGCACTCTAGTCTGGGCAACAAAGCAAGACTCCATCTCAAACAAACAAATATACAAAAACAAAACATAAAAAGGGCATGTATGAAAACTCTACAGCTGATATTATACTTAGGGGGAAAGTGTTTACTGTTTCACTATTAAGACCAGGAAAATGGCAGGGATCACAGTCTCTCTCTCTATTATTGTGTTGAAAGTCCTAACTAGTGCAATAAGGCAAAAAGAAAAACAAAAGAAAAGAAAGAAGAAAAGGAAAAAAAGAGAAATAAAAAGCATGAAGATGATAAGAAAGAAGTAAAACTGTCTCTTATTTACAGATGAGATAATTGTCTATGTAGAAAATTCTAAGGAATCTACAACTCCAATAACTTAATAAATGAATTTAGCAAGATTGTAAGATATGAGATATACATGTGTTTATATATAATTGATAATTATATATCTGTACACTAGCAGCAAGCAACAATGTTTTTTTAATTTCATTTATAAGTGTAAAATACTTAATAATAAACTTAACAAAAGAGAGAAATGAAAGGAGTCCTAAGATAAACAGAAAGAAATTGTGTGCTCGTGGGTCAGAAGACCCAAGTTTGTTAACAGGTCAATTCTCCCTGGATGGACCTATCGTAATCCCAGTAGCAATGTGAGAATGTGTAAATTGGCCCGGCACAGTGGCTAACGCCTGTAATCCCAGCACTTTGGGAGGCCGAAGTGGGCGGATCACCTGAGGTGGAGAGTTCAAGACCAGCCTGACCAACATGGAGAAACCCTGTCTCTACTAAAAATACAAAATTAGCTTGGTGGTGGTGGCGCATGCCTGTAATCCCAGCTACTTGGGAGGCTGAGGCAGGAGAATTGCTTGAACTGGGGAGGTGGAGGCTGCAGTGAGCTGAGATCGCACCATAGCATTCCAGCCTGAGCAACGAGCGAAACTCCATCTCAAAAAAAGAGAATGCGTGAGTTGTCAATCTGATTCTAATATTCATATAGAAATGCAAAGAACCTAAGTTAGCCCCCCAAATCTTGCTGTAAGTTGAATAACTTACAGTACCTGATTTCAAGACTAAGGAACAAAGGCCAAAAAAAAAGACTAGATTCATGGAATTGACTAGAGAGTCCAGAAGTAGACCCACACTTACACAGCACATTGATTTTTGACAAAGGCACCAAAACATTTCTATGGGGAAAAGAAGTATTTTGAACAAATGATGCTGGAACAACTGGATGTCAGTATTCAGAAAAATGAATGTTGAATCTTCAAATTATACAATAAATGTAATTCAAGGTGGATCGTAGGTCTAAATGTAAAAGCTAAAACTATAAAACTTCCACAAGAAAACTCAGGGAAACACCTCCATGATCTGGGAACAGTCCAGAATGCCTTAGATGGGACAGCAAAAGCAACAAACATTTAAAAAATCAATAAATTGGGCTGGGCGTGGTGACTCATGCCTGTAATCCTAGCACTTTGGGAGGCTGACGTGGGCAGATCACAAGGTCAGGAGCTTGAGACCAGCCTTGCCAACATGGTGAAACCCCATCTCTACTAAACATACAAAAAAAAATTAGCTGGGCATGATGGTGGGTGCCTGTAATCCCAGCTACCTGGGAGGCTGAGGCAGGAGAATTGCTTGAACCCGGGAGGCAGAGGTGGCAGTGAGCCAAGATGGTGCCATTGCACTCCAGCGTGAGTGACAGAGTAAGACTTTGTCTCAAAAAAAAAAAAAAAAGATAAATTGAGTTCATCAAAATAAAAAGCCTTTACTGTTAAGAAAACTAAAAGGGAAACTACATACTTTGGGCAAATATTGCAAACCATGTATCTGATAAAAGGCTGGTATCCAGGTTATGTAGATAATCCTGCAACTCAATAATAAAAGGGTTTATGTGCTGAAAAGATTTGAATAGATGCATCACAGAAGAATGTATATGAATGGCCAATGAACACATCTGAAAGTATTCAATGTCATTAGTTATCTGGGAAATGCAAATTAAAATCCATGAGCTACTACTGCAGTCCCACTAGAACAATGGTCCCCAACCTTTTTGGCACCAGGGACCAGTTTTGTGGAAGACAATTTTTTCATGGCCAGTTTTTCTATGGCTGGGGGTGTGGGATGGTTTTGGGATGAAACTTCCACCTTAGAACAGGCACTAGTTCAAGTCGCATAAGGAGCGTGCAATCTAGATCCCTCGCATGCGCGGTTCGTGATAGGGCTCACGCTTCTATGAGAATCCAGTGCCGCCGCTGATCTGGCCGGAGGTGGAGCTCAGGCAGCAGTGCCTCCTCATTGGCCGCTCACCTCCTGCTATGCGGCCCGGTTCCTAACAGGCCATGGACCTATACTGGTTTGTGGCCTGGGGGTTTGGGACCCCTGCACTAGAATGATAAAAATATTAAAAGACTGATAGCACCAAATGTGGATGAGGATGTAGAAAAACTGGAACTCTCATGAATTACTGATGGAAGCATAAAATGTGACAAGTACCTTGGAGGAAGTTTCACTCTTGTCTTATAAAGTAAAACATACATCTACTCTATGACCCAGTAATGCCACTTCTAGATGTGGTCCCAAAAGAAAGAAATGCACGTTTGCAAAAAGATTTTTATGTAAATGCTTGTAGCAGCTTTATTTATAATACCCTTAGACTGGAAACTGCCCAAATGTCCATTAACAGAAGAATAGATAAACAAATTGTGGTATATCCATACTATGGAATACAATTCATCAAAAAAAAAAAAAAAAGAGAGAGAGAATGAACTATCAATAAACACAACACAGATGAATCGCAGACATTATGTGGAATGAAAAAAGCCAGACACAAAAAGATACAAATTGTGTGATTCCATTTATACAAAGTTCTGGAATAGGCAAAACTAATCTATGGTGAAAAAAATTAGAAAATTGATTGCCTCTGGGGGTGCAGGATTGGCTGGGAAGACAAAAGTAACTTTTCGAAATGCTGAAAAGTTCTTGATTTTGATAATGTGTGGGCTTCCCAGGTGTATGCATTTAATAAAATACATAAAACCTCATAAAATGGTACACATGTAATTTGTGCATTTGTAAATTGTGAAATGTGCGTTTGTAAATTTGTGAATAAGTAAATTTTACCTAAAAGTAAATTTTACCTAAATATGTAAATTTTACCTAAAAGCCCTGAAATATAAACCAAGATTGAGAATAACATTACACAGGTCAGCAGTCACAACAGCACGTTGGCCACCAGGACTGCGGAGAGTGCTCAGCTGCCTCTGCTCGGCCGCCCTGTGACTGGATTAGGGCAGAGTTCTTAGGGTCTGACCACGCTTGCTCACAGAATCGCAAGACAAAGTCTTCCACATTCCGGAGACCAGGGCTTCCTGGACGCTGCCCCTGCCACTGCGTTGCTTTGCCTTGGGTAGCTAGGCAGTAGCTCACGCCTGCTGTCCTTCACAGGCACAGCTGGCTCATTCTCCTCTGACCAACCTGATGGTCACGGGACCATCCTCCTCTGTACAAAGATAAATGCTGTTCCCCTCAATCAGTACTGAACTGGGAAACAGGACGTCTTGGTTCTAGTCACAGTTCTATCAAGATTTGCCTATGAGGCCAGCACTTTGGGAGGCTGAGGTGGGAGGATCGCTCGAGTCCAGGAGTTCGAGGCCAGCCTGGACAACATAGCAAGACCCCAACTTGACCAAAAAAATTATCTGGGCATTTTGGCGTGCACCTGTAGTCCCAGCTATTTGACAGATTGAGGATCTCTTGAACCTGGGAGGTTGAGGTGGCAGTGAGCTATCACACCACTGGACTCCAGCCTGGGTGACAGAGAGACCCTGTCTCAAAAAAAGAAAAAAAAAAAGATTTGCTTGTGATATTTGGGCCACTCTCATTCACGTGTTCATGAATTACCAAATAGTCTTTTGAGCCAACCCTGCTGTAGGTTCTTGGGACACATGAGTGAGCAAAACAGAGGAAAACTTTTTTTTTTGAGACGGAGTCTTGCTCTGTCGCCTGGGCTGGAGTGCAGTGGTGTGATCTCGGCTCACTGCAAACTCCGCCTCCTGAGTTCATGCCATTTTCCTGCCTCAGCCTCCCGAGTAGCTGGAACTACAGGTGCCCACCACCACTCTCGGCTAATTTTTTTGTATTTTGTTTAGTGGAGACGGGGTTTCACCGTGTTAGCCAGCATGGTCTTGATCGCCTGACTGTGATCTGCCCTCCTCGGCCTCCCAAAGTGCTGAGATTACAGGCGTGAGCCACCGCGCCCGGCTGAGGAAAACTTTTGTCCTCTTCCAAGTGGGAGGACACTAATGGCACACAGAGTAATGGCCCCCAAAGACGTCCACATTCTGATCCCTGGAACCTGCCAGTGTGCTTCCTCATGTGGCTGAAGGAATTCTGCACGTGCTATTAAGTTAGGAATCCTGAGATGGGGGGATGATCGTGGATTATCTAGGTGTGCCCAAGGTAATCACCAGGGTCCTTATGGTGGGGGAGGAAGGTCAGAGCTAGAGGAGGCGACATGGTGATGGAAGCAGAGGTTGGAATGATGCCTTTGGTGGAAGGAGCCATGAGTCAAGGAATGTGGGTGGCCTCTAGAAGCTGTAAAGGCAAGGATGTGAGTTCTCCCCTAGAGCTTCCAGAAGGAATGCAGTCCTGCTGACACCTTGTTTTCATTGCAGGGAGACTCATTTCAGACTTACGACTCCCAGAGTTATAAGATAATACATTTGTGTTGTTTTGAGCCACCAGGTTTGTGGTAATCTGTTAGAGCAGTGACAGGAAACTGACTTAAACAAAACACCTACTACATAAGCAGATTCTCCATGATGCGTGAGAAGATAATGGACCAATAATTTTGAGCTCCTTCTTTGCCTGGGAGAGAGGCGGCTGTTGGGGTGTCTGTTTGCACATAGAGTAATTGAGCAACGAACTTGACAATATTTGCACTCCTCTCTAAAGGAGAAGCCTTTTGTTTATGATAGGAGAGAGCCTGACGATAGTGGTAAAATCCTGTTGCACAGTCCTGGTGGGCTGCTTGTATACTGCTTATACGTAGGTAGAGTTTAATTGTATTAAAATGTGCAAATGGCTGGGTGCAGTGGCTCATGCCTGTACTTCCAGCACGTTGGGAGGCCGATGCAGGAGGATCGCTTGAGCCCAGGAGTTTGAGACCAGCCTAGGCAACATAGTGAGACCCCCTTCTCTACCCTCCCCCCACCCAAAAAAAAGAAAAAAATAGCTGGGTGTGGTGGTGCACACCTGTAGTCCCAGCTACTCAGGAGGCTGAGGCAGGAGGATTTCTTGTGCCTAGGAGGTCGAGGAGGCAATGAGCTGTGCTTGCACCACTGTACTCTAGCCTGAGCAAGAAAGAAATATCCCATCTCTTTAAAAAATAATTAAACTAAATGTCCAAGTGATCATATGTATAAACTCCCATATACAAGATGGAGAAACTGAGGCATGACAAGAACTGGCTACTGACTCGACCCAGGGCTGCATAGTGAGATGGTGGCATCTGGCCATCATTGGGCTGGCAGTTTGAGCCCAAGTTTCCTCTTTACATGAAAATCAGAGCGTCTCGGCCAGGCGCAGTGGCTCATGCTTGTAATCCTAGCACTTTGGGAGGCTGAGGCAGGTGGAATGCCTGAGGTCAGGAGTTTAAGACCAGTCTGGCCAACATGACGAAACCCTGTCTCTGCTAAAAGTACAAAAAAAAAGTAGCCAAGTGTGGTGGTGTGCGCCTGTTATCCCAGCTACTTGGGAGGCTGAGGCGGGGGAACTGCTTGAACCAGGAAAGTAGAGGTTGCAGTGAGGTGAATCGCACCACTGTACTCCAGCTTGGGCGACAGAGTGAGACTCCGTCTCAAAAAAAAAAAAAAAAAAAAAAAAAAAAAAAAAAAAAGAAAATCAGAGCTTCTCTCACACACACTAAGTAAAAGCACTGTGCCCACTCCCGCAATGTCCCTGTAGAAATGAGCACATCTGAGTGTTCTGCCCAGTGCCAGGCTGGCTTAGTGTGGATGCCCCCAGCACACAGCTCTCTCCCTTTCCTCGGTACCTCCGTGGCTCTCTAAATCCCCTGGGAACATCAGGGACACTCTCTGGTGTTGCTTTACACCTGTTTTAACTTGCCTCCCGCTTTCCAGCCAAGGAGGGGACTAGATTCACATTCACCTTTGTTACTTGAAGGCAAAACTGGTATCAAGTTTGTTGCCTCGTGATGACCATGGATTCAACTGCCGTAGCAAAACCCAAAATAGCAGCGATCTGAACAAGATAGCCCGTCCCAACATCTGCAGCCCAATGTCAGTACCCAGACTCTCCTGGGCTTGCCACTCTGCCATCCTTAACACACAGCTTCCACCTCGTGATACACAATGGCTGCTCTGGTTCCTGCCACTGGGTCTGCATTCCAGCCAGCAGGAAGGGGAGACCAGGAAGAGGGACCATCTTCCTTTAAAGGGCGGGGCACACATCACTCATTGCCATTCACGTGCTGCTGGCCAGAGCCTGGTATGTGGGTGTGATTCGTCACAAGGGAGGCTGGGAATTTTTTTTTTTTTTTTTTTTTGAGACAGAGTCTTGCTCTGTCGCCCAGGCTGGAGTGCAGTGGCACGATCTCAGTTCACTGCAATCTCTGCCTCTGGGTTCAATTGATTCTCCTGCTTCAGCCTCCCAAGTAGCTGGGAGTACAGGTGTGCGCCACCACGCGCAGCTAATTTTTTTTTGTATTTTTAGTAGAGACCGGGTTTCACCATGTTAGCCAGGATGGTCTCGATCTCCTGACCTTGTGATCCACCCACATTGGCCTCCCAAAGTGCTGGGATTACAAGCATGAGCCACTGCACCCAGCTGGAAATGTGTCTTTTGTTGGGTGGCCAGGGGCCCAGCAGAAGTTTTTATTACTCTAGAAGAGAATAGGTGATTTTTTCTGCCTTAAGAACTGCTTCAGCTCTCAAGAATGTTCCAGAGAAACACTGAGCTTTCTCGGAGGCTGGGGACATGGGGATGGGAGGCAGGTGTGACCTAATAAAGGCCTGGAGTACAGGGTACGGCTTTCTTCTCACATTGGAGCAGCTGAGATGGTGATGGCCTCAGCTTGATATTCGCACCCATGCCAGGGGTGCATGGCTGGGCCCCCTGCACACCTGGGATAGAAGCAAGAGGCTGGAGCTGATGCTGGAGAAGGCAGCGGGTGATGGGGGTCTGGATCCCCTTGGGAACAGCTCCTCGGATGTGGACATATCTTAGAAGCCAGTCGTTCCTGTAGGCTGCTTTCGTGACCTCAGTCCCAGTTCAGGGTCCCCAGTTAGGGGCTTGCTCTGCGTCTGCTGCTGTCCCTTGACACTGGACACAGCCTGTGCTGGACAAATGCATGCAGAAAAAGCACTCACAGTTCCAGGATCAAGTCACTTCTCCTTGCTTATTGAATACTGGTCTTGTGTGAGCAACACTGAGGCCCCAGGGCTAATCATGATCCTTCCAAGCCATTTGTGCCAATCCCGCTCCCCATTTCCAGTGATTAAAACAGAGGTGAGCATGTGACCCAAAGTGTTCAGTGAGGTAGAAAGGGAAGTGTGCTGGGGGCTTTTGGAAGGACTGCCAGTCACTCTATAAAGACAGCGAGTTGTTCTGGATGCAGGTGTGTGAGGATGTGATGTCTGGAGCTGCAGCAGCCATCTTGCAACAGTGAGGTGACAAATTTGAGGTTTAAGAAAACAATGCCCCAGGGATGGCAGAGTGAAAGGGTGGAATGCATCTGTATCCTTGACTCTTGAACCACTGAGCTAACCCCAGGACTTCTTATCTTACTAATACTTTTTTCTTTCCTTTTTTTTTAAACTCCATTTTCCAGGCTGGAGTACAGTGGCACAATCTGGGTTCACTGCAAACTCTGCCTCAGGCTCAAGTGATTCTCCCACCTCAGCCTCCCAAGAATCTGAGATTACAGATGCGCACCACCACATCCGGCTAATTTTTCCTATGTTGATTCTTCCAACCTATGAACATGAATTGTCTCTCCATTTATTTAGATCCTTTTAAGTTTTTTCATCAGTGTTTTATAGTTTTAATATGTAAGTCCTGAACCTCTTTTGTTATTATTTATTTATTTATTTATTTTTTTTTTTATTTATTTATTTTTAAGACAGAGTCTTGCTCTGTCACCCAGGCTGGAGTGCAGTGGCGCAATCTTGGCTCACTGTGACCTCTGCGTCCTGGGCTCAAGCAATTCTCCTGCCTCAGCCTTCTGATTAGCTGGGATTACAGGCACGCACAACCACACATCGCTAACTTTTGCATTTTTAGTAGAGATGGGGTTTCACCATGTTGGTCAGGCTGATCTCGAACTCCTGACCTCAGGTGATCCGCCCTCCTCGGCCTTCCAAAGTGCTGGGATTACAGGCATGAGCCACCGTATCCAGCTCATTTTTTTTTTTAATAAGATGGGGTCTTGCCATGTTGCCCAGGCTGATCTTGAACTCCTGGGCTCAAGCAGTCCACCCATCTTGGCCTCCCAAAGTGCTAGGATTATAGGCATGAGCCACGGCGCCCAGATCAGTAATTCTTCTTGAGTAAACTTTATGGTTCAAACCACTCTGAGTCAGGTATTCTGTAACTGGTATCAAGGAAGGCATTCAAGCATTCCCCTGTCCCTGTGCTAAAATCTTCAGCGGTTCTCCACTATGCAGGGCATAAGGACTGAAAGAGCCTGGCTCGCTAAACCCGTGTCTAGTCTTCCCACCAGCCCTTATCTCCCTCCCCTTGGCTGACTCTGTTCCTTCTTAAGACTGTTCTTTTGACTCACCAGCTTCTCACCACCTTGGGGCCTTTGCACCTGCTCTACCCTCTGGAATGCCGTCTCCCTGCACCTGCACCTCCCAGCGCCACCTGACCACCGTCGACGGATCCTTTTGGCCTTTGTTTGTGGGGCCTTCGGCGAAGCCTTCTTCCAGGTCTTCTCTTGTGGTGCTCATCCCATCTGGAATGACACGTTTATCTCTAACCTTGCCCTTTCCTTGCAATTAGAACCTTATCACAGGCCAGGTGCAGTGGCTCATGCCTGTAATCCTAGCACTTTGGGAGGCTGAGGCGGGTGGATCGCCCGAGGTCAGGAGTTTGAGACCAGCCTGGCCAACATGGGAAAACCCCATCTCTACTAAAAATACAAAAAAAAAAAAAAAAAAAAAAAAAAGGGGGGGGGGGGGATGGGTACCTATAATCCCAGCTATTTGGGAGGCCGAGGCAGGAGAATCGCTTGATCCTGGGGACAGTGGTTGCAGTGAGCCAAGATTCTGCCACTGCACTCCAGCCTGGGCAAAAGAGTGAAACTCTGTCAAAAAAAAAAAAAGAAAAAAAAAAAAAAGAACCTTATCACAGCTGGTCCTGAGCCTAGGTCCACACCCTAGTCCCCTGTACCTGGTATAGTGTCGAGGCCACAGCAAGTGCACAGTTGTTTCTTGAATGAATGAAATGGCTTGTGAATCATTATTTCACTGCCTGCCTCTCCTGTTGGTCTCCAAGGACACTTCTACTGGGAATACCTCACTCAGCTCTCAGGAATCCATCCCTGGCCAATCCCCCACATGCCTGCTAGTACTCCATTCATTTGTTTACAAGTCTCTCTCTCTCACACACGCACACCCATAACTATATTCATCTACTGCTACATAACAAATAATCCCCAAACATAGAGGCTTAAAACAACAGGAAACATTTATTATCTCATTGTTCCTGTGGGTCAGAAATTCAGAAGCAGCTTAGCTGAGTGGTTCCGGCTCCGAGTCTCCTCTGAGAGTGCAGTCAGGGGCCGCAGTCATCCGAAGGTTCGACTGAGGCTGGGGGATCTGCATGCTCAGGGAAAGTGTGAAGGCAGGTAGGTGATTTGTTTCATTCCATCAGCCCAGCCCCAGTGAGTCTTTTGGGGCCAAAGGAGGGTTGGTGATGGTTTTGGAGATTTGGGGAGGAGTGGTGGCTGTGCCCAACCCTTTAGGCACTGATGAGAAAGAATATAACAATTAAAAGCTTCGGGGGAGTGCATGAAATTAATGAATAAATAAATAGACTGGGCACAGTGGCTAACACCTGTAATCCCAACACTTTGGGAGGCCAAGGCGGGAGGATCACCTGAGATCGGGAGTTCAAGACCAGCCTGATCAACATGGAGAAACCCCATCTCTACTAAAAATACAAATTTAGCCTGGCATGATGGTGCATGCCTGTAATCTCAGCTACTCAGGAAGCTGAAGCAGGAGAATCGCTTGAACCTGGGAGGCAGAGGTTGCAGTGAGCTGAGATCACGCCACTGTACTCCAGCCTGGGCAACAAGAGTGAAACTCTGTCTTAAATAAATAAGTAAATAAATAACAAATGAATGAATGAATGAATGAATGAATGAGAGATCTTGAGGAATTCCTTGCTTTACAGTGAAATTCTGTCTCCTTTGTGTCTTGTGTCCCAAGATGGTCTTGGGCAAACAGCATGGGACAGAGCCACTGCAGCCGTGTGCAGGGAAGCCTGGGGTGAGTGAGGTAACGACAGGTGAATTCTCCCACTGGGGGAAGTGCTCAGAAAGTGTGGGCGGGACCCACAGGCTTCTATGTCACCTGCAGGGATTTTCTATGGACTGGAACATCTTCCTGTGGCTGCGGTGGCTGCTGTTGGTGAGCGGGGTGTGTGTGGGAGGGGGCAGCCTCTCTGCTTTACCTGTGGCTCTCCAGCTGCCTTTTCTGGGGCCTGGGGGGCTCCCTCCCCCACAGCCTGGGGTCCTCACTCCCCTAGGAGAATGTAAATATCATTTTACACAATCTGAGCTCCAGGGAAACTGCCCAGACTCAGTTAATCCCTGCTTTCCTTGCTTTAAGCAAACCCGGTTTATGGAAGTCTCTGGGATTACAGTTAAGGTAAAAACACTGTTTAGCCTCCGGGTCTGCCCTGTGCATTGAGCCAACACCAGCATTGCTCAAGGCAGCCTCCTGTTTCTTCTGGTAGCATTGTGAGGTTTTGGGCAGAACGTGGCTGCACTGTGCACGGGGTGAAGTAACAGAGGGGGCCCTGAAGACACTCGAAGAACAGTGGGGGTCCTTTCAAGTGCCAGTGCTGAGCCCAGACAGATGGAAGACCTTGGACAAATTGCCTGGCACCCCTGAGCCTCAGTTTCCTCATCTGGAAAGTGGGGTGGTGATGACAGCACATCTCAGAGGGCTGGGAGGACGAAGCCGCCAAGTGACAGCTGTGATGCATCCACAGCGATGGCACAGGGGCAGCCGACCAACCCAAGAGCCGCAAAGCCATGGTGGGCCCAGCCCCTTCCTGCTCCCCAGGCAGCCAGTGAGAAGCCCTGCTGCTGAAGGGGATGGCTACGGGGACAGATCAGTCACACCATAGTGTGAGGTCTCTGTGCCTTCCAAACTCCTTTCCGAGTGTTTATTGCCTCAATAATGAAGGGTGGGAACCCCAAAGACCAAACAAACAGCGGGTGAGAGAGACAGACAGGGAGACAAAAAGAGAGACAGAGAAACAGAGAGAGAGAGAGAAAGAATGGGTCTGCACCGCGGCCTGTGCTATAACGGAGACAGAGGGACCCTCTTGACTGGGGTCTCTGGCTGAGAGTGGGGAGGCCCCCTGGGGAGGTCTGTTCCAAGGTCTGAGGAAGGAGGAGAGGTGGATGGGGGCTTGGGATTAGGGAGATGGGGCAGGGCCACCATGTGTTGGCTGTGGGGCCTTGGGCAAGGAGTTAACCTCTCTGTGCCTCAGTCTTCTCCTGTATAAAATGGGTATGACAGAGAGGAATAGTCCCTCCACCCCCAAAGGGTTGCGAGGATTAAAGAAGTGAACAATTGTCGGTGCTTGTAGCAAAGCCTGGCTCTGGCAGTGGGTTTTGTATTCATGTTTGGTCAGTATATAAGAGTAAATGCTCAAGACCAGCTGGGGCACCACAGCGAGGTCCCACCTCCACAAATAATCATAATAAAAAAAAAATAAGCCGGACATGGTAACATGTGCTTGTGGTCCCAGCTACTGGGGAGGCAGGAGGATGGCTTGAGCCTCAGGAGGCTGCAGTGAGCCATGATCGCACCACTGCACTCCAGCCTGGGCGACAGAGTGAAGCACCATCTTTAGAAAAAAAAAAAGAGTAAATGTCCTCGCTACCCACAGGCTTCCCACCCATAGGCCTGCAGGCCCAGCTGCTTGTTGGAGCCGGCCTGAGGTGGAGTCAGGGGTCTTCACTTTCTTTTTTTTTTTTTTTGAGACGGAGTCTCGCTGTGTCGCCCAGGCTGGAGTGCAGTGGCGCGATCTCAGCTCACTGCAAGCTCCGCCTCCCGGGTTCCCGCCATTCTCCCGCCTCAGCCTCCGAGTAGCTGGGACTACAGGCGCCCGCCACCGCGCCCGGCTATTTTTTTGTATTTTAGTAGAGACGGGGTTTCACCGTGTTAGCCAGGAGGGTCTCGATCTCCTGACCTCGTGATCCACCCGCCTCGGCCTCCCAAAGTGCTGGGATTACAGGCTTGAGCCACCGCACCCGGCCACTTTCTTTATCTTCTTTCCTTCCACCCCCACCCCAGCTCCTGTTGCTCCTCCCCTTGTCCCAGAGGAAAAGGACACTGAGTGGCACCTCACCACACTTCCCCTGAGGTCCCAACACAGGTGGGTGGTGGACGCTTCCTAAGCCTCTGCTGTGCCTCCTGCTGACATGGTGAGGATGGGGCCAGGAGGCTGGGGAGAGATTTTAGGAGGCCTGAAGTCTCTGGAGATCCTTGATCTTGGGCGAGGGAGGCTGACGGTGATGGAGTCTCTTCCCCAGCAGGCCCCTCACCTCCCCTGAGGACGATCAGCCAGACCTGGGGTGTGTGTCTGCCCTCATGGGTCAGGACAGAGCCCCTGGAAGCCATCCTTCCACCAGGTTAGCTCAGACCTGACCTGGCCATATCACTGTTGGGGGTCTGATGGTCACATGGGCACCTTAGCCTCATTGAGAGAGGTGGAGTTCAAAGAGCTCTGGGACTATCTCAACCCCCAGACAAGTGAGCAAGTCTGGACCTCAGTCTCTTTTGCCCAATGTTCTGCAGATTCAGAGAAATAACAAGCATCAAGTCTATGCAGGCCAGAGTTTAATGGATGTGTCGGCCACTCAAGGGGGTGATGTTGAGGGGATAGGGGACAGTTGTACACCACTGTGCCAGGCCTGCCCTGGAGTTCCGAGCCATCTTGCTGAACACCAGCACCCACGGCTGCACGGCCCCTGCGGGTGGTGCTGTCCTTGCTTCCCAGCTTTGTGAGGGGCAGGACCTAGTTATTGCTTGTTTGTGCAGGTGTGATGCTCCTACTTAGAGAGGGTCCTCAGAACTTCCCAGTCCACTTCTCCACTGTCCTCCTGCCGGCCGTGCTGGTCAGGGTTCTGCTAGAGAAACGGAAGCAGTCAGAGGTCTATAGTAGGAGATTTATTGCAAACAATTGACTCATGTGATTGTGGGGGCTGGAGAAGCATGTCTGAAATCTGGAGGGCAGCCTGTTGGAAAGTGCAGCCAGAAATCTCCACCTGGGCACACGCTGCCGTCCACAGGCAGTGAAGCCCAGTCCTGTTCTTAAGACTTTTCACCGGACTGAGTCAGGCCCACCCAGAGTATCTGAGACAACCTCCCTTTCTTTCTTTTTTTTTTTGAGATGGAGTCTCGCTCTGTTGCCCAGGCTGGAGTGCAGTGGCGCGATCTTGGCTCACTGTAAGCTCCACCTCCCGGGTTCACGCCATTCTCCTGTCTCAGCCTCCCGAGTAGCTGGGACTACAGGTGCCCGCCACCTCACCTGGCTAATTTTTTGTATTTTTAGTAGAAACGGGGTTTCACCGTGTTAGCCAGGATGGTCTCGATCTCCTGACCTCGTGATCTGCCCGCCTCGGCCTCCCAAAGTGCTGGGATTACAGGCGTGAGCCACTGCACCTGGCCGACAATCTCCCTTTCTTAAAGTCAACCAATCATGGACTATTTATTTATTTTGAGACAGGGTCTTGCTCAATCACCCAGTCTGGAGTGCAATGACGCCATCTCAGCTCACTGGAACCTCCGTCTCCAGGGTTCAAGTGATTCTCGTGCCTCAGCCTCCCGAGTAGCTGGGATTAACAGGCATGAGCCACTGTGTCTAGCAAATTTTTGTATTTTTAGTAGAGATGGGGTTTCACCATGTTGGCCAGGCTGGTCTCGAACTCCTGACCTCAAGTGATTCACCCACCTCAGCCTCCCAAAGTGCTGGGATTACAGGCGTGAGCCACCACCCCTGGCTGGAAGTCATGGACTTCAGTCGCATCTGCAGAATACCTTCCTGGCAACACAGAGATTCGTGTTTGATTCAAGGGGTGGGGACTGCAGTCTCCCCTGAGTGGACACAGGAAACTGACCGTCGCACCGTCCCTCCTCTCTCTCTGGTTTCTCGCTCCTGCCAGAATGAACACTGAGTATCAGCCACTGGCCCCACGGAGCTGGGGTAGGGGCAGGGTGGGGAGGTGAGGAGTGAAACCAGCACTGAGCTCCTGAGTCAGGCCCTACTGGACCCTCTGGACTTTCTCCCAGCTCCACCTCCCAGCCCTCTGGGATAAATTCCACCTGGGCCCCCAGCCCTCGGCCCCAGCTCCTCCTTCAGCGTGAATCCCTGGCTTGTGAAATCACAGACTGGCCTGAGCGAACCCCACGTGAGCCCAGCTTGGAGTGGGGCCAGCAGCCTCCCTTACTGCCCTCAGGGAGCTGCCAGTCTCCTGGGGGAGCTGCAGAGCCTGGAACCCAGGTCCCAGGTTTGCAGAGCGAGCTTGCAGAGACCCTCTGTTTTCCCTGATTCTTGGCTGTGCTCTGGGCCGGACTCACCGGTCAGGCCACAGCTCTTGGCTGCAGGAAACCAGCCCTGTGGTTGTTTTGTTTTGATTGCACAACCCCAGTGCAGGAGGCCAGGGTGGACATCTGCTGTTTTGGCCAGCCCAGCACCCAAGCCCCCCTTTTCTGGCAAGAGCCCCCCAGTTGCCTCATGGGGACCTCCCCCCATGTGTGCAGCCTGGGGAGTGGGCTGTCAGCCCAGATGCTCCTGTCCTGCCTGGCCAAGGGATGGGGCTTGTCTTTGTCTGTTTTCTGTTGCTTATAACAGAATACCTGAAACTGGGTAATGTATAAAGAAAAGGAATGTATTTCTTACAGTTGTGGCAGCTGAGAAGTCCCAGGTTGAGGGGCCACATTTGGTGACACCCTTCTTGCTGGTGGGAATCTGTGCAGAGTTTCCAGGTGGTGCCGGGCATCACATGGCAAGGGGGCAGAGTGGCCCATGAGCTGGCTCAGGCCTCTCTTCTTCTTCTAATAAAGCTACCAGTTTCCCTCCCATGATGACCCATTAATCCATTAACCCATTAATCCATGAATGCATTAACCCATTCCTGAGGGCAGAACCCTCATGCTCCAATCACATCTTAAAGCTCCCACCTCTCAATACTGCCCCATTGGAGACTAAGTTCTCCATGACACATGACATTTGGGGGACACGGCCGGGTGCGGTGGCTCAAGCCTGTAATCCCAGCACTTTGGGAGGCCAAGACGGGCGGATCACGAAGTCAGGAGATCGAGACCATCCTGGCTAACACCGTGAAACTCCGTCTCTACTAAAAAAATACAAAAAACTAGCCGGGCGTGGTGGCGGGCGCCTGTAGTCCCAGCTACTCTGGAGGCTGAGGCAGGAGAATGGCGTAAACCCGGGAGGCAGAGCTTGCAGTGAGCTGAGATCCGGCCATTGCACTCCAGCCTGGGCGACAGAGCGAGACTCTGTCTCAAAAAAAAAAAAAAAAGAAATTTGGGGGACACATTCAAACCACAGCAGGCCTGGTGCCCCATCTTGGTCGCCAGTCCTCCGACCCTGAAGATAGATGCTCACCTGGCTTCATCTTGATGGCCAACCCCTGGGGTGGTCACTGAGTCTTTCCTTGCTCTGGAAGATGCCCTGGTTTCATCCCATCCTCACCGAGGCCCGCCTGGATCTTCGGCCTTTGCTTCCATTCTCTGAGCTCCCTCTTGATCTCATGATAAAGCCCCTTCCTGCTCAAGTCAAACAAAGTCAGTTTCTCTTGCTTATAACCACAGAAACCTGACTGGTTAGCCACTGAATGCCACCCCTGACTCTGCCCTAACTCACTGCATGACCCTGAGCAAGATGGCCCCTCTCTGGGCCTCAGTTTCTCCATCTGCATGGCTGAACTCACCTTCCATGCTGATGCCCCATGGCCCTGTGGCTGCTTTGGTCATCGTGGCTGACTTGGACTGGTGTGTTTGCTGCTGAGGATCGGTGGGAGCCTTCTCTGCCCTGACCCTGGAGGTCTATGGGGCGTATCTGGTTGGGGAGAGGGGATGACAACGGGGGAATCCTCAGCTCCTGTATAGTTGGGCTCGTAAGGACCAATGTCCTGCTACCAAGGCTGTTGCTTTCATAAGCAGTGGTCCACTTTTCTTTAAGCCCTTGTGCTTCAAATTTTTGGGAATCTGATAAAGGCTTTAGCTGGTTTCCTTAGGCCAAAAAACCTTCCTCTACTCCCCTTGTTCCTTCTCTGCACACTTCATTTTCACTTTTATTATTTTTTTGAGGCAGGACTTTGCTCTCTCACCCAGGCTGGAGTGCAGTGGCGTGATCACAGCCCCCTGCAGTCTTGACCTCCTGGGCTCAAGCGATTCTCCCATCTCAGCCTCCCGAGTAGCTGGGACTATAGGTGCCAGCCACCATACCTGCTAATTTTTGTTGTTGTGGTGTTTTAATAGAGACGAGGTCTCGCCATGTTGCCCAGGCTGGCATGCTTGAAGGTACAGTTTCCAGAGGAGGTGTAGGAGCAGCCTTCAGAGGCCTGTCCTGACCCTAAGATGACCAGCCTCTGGGTTTCCAGATCACAGCTTTGGCACACAGGTCAGAGGCCAGGTACACTGGGCACTTTGTTAGTGTCGCTTCATGTCAACTCATCCACCTGAAGAGAACAGCATTTGAGGTAGGGATTGCTATGTTTTCACCAAACCCTGGTTCATTGGCTTCCTCCTGGGCATGCAGCTGAACTGCATTTCCCAGCCTCCTTTGCAGTTAGGAGTGGCCACATGACCCAGCTCTGGCCTGTGCAATGGGAGCTGAAATGATGTGGCTCCTCTGCCCCTGGTTTAGCTTGGTCCACAAGCATCCTTCCATGCTATCCTCCACGCTCCCTCTTTCTTCTCCCACATGGTTACGGAGTGGAGGATAAGGCCTTAGGTGATGACAGGGTCACGGGGTGAAGGGGCCTGGGCCCCTGAGTGACCACATGGAGCAGAGCCCTTGCCCCTCCCTCCACCAGCCCCCAGGAGACTATAATGCAAGCAAGAAATAAACTTTTCTTCGGGAGCTGTTTCTTAACATTTGTTATGACTAAGTCAACGTTTTCATCATCCCCATCCAGGGGAGGTCCTTTTCCACTGAAAAGGAATCCATCTTAGGGCTCCTTTAAAATAGAGAGTTCCTCCAGTGCCTTTGGCCTAGGATCCCTGAAGCTGGAGAGTGTCTGCCTCTGGCCCCGAGCCTAGTGCCTGCCTGAACCTCAAGGCATCTTCTCTGGGGCTCTGATTTACCGTGACTCTGGGCTTCACCCCTTGCCCTCAGGTTCCCACCCCTGCTTTCCTCCTTCCTCGGGTCTGTAGTCTGTGGCCTTCCTCTTCCATCCTGTGGCCTCCCATTTACTTTGACCATTGTCTGGGGTTGAAAGACCAAGGTTCAGGGGTCAGGCGTATCTATTTTTTTCCCTTCTTCCTGACAAATTGCTCCCTGTGGGCAGGGCCCGGGCTGGCTCACTGTGAAGTTCCTCCTGCACAGTAGAGGGTTGAGCACACAGGGGCCACTCCTGGAATGCTAAGTTCTTTGCAGTTCCACAGCGTGCAAGGCCCTGAGGGAGTTGCTCCCAGGATCCCATGTTCCCTGGGGCACTTGGATTCCAGAGAGAGAAGCCGGCCTCTGCTTCTGGCTCATTTCCTAAGTGAGCCACTGCAGGTCTCCAGGAAGGTGGAGCCCAGGAGTCACAGGCAGCTGGCTCTGGCCTCTTTTCCCAGCTGCACACAGCATTCTGGTCCCTGTCCTCAGCCCCTCCACGGTTGGGAGACCAAGAGACAGGTCTAATGCCCTGCCCAACCTATCCCCACTGTGGGAAACTCCATCACCCTTCCTCCCAGGGAGGACCACTGTCCACCTTTTAAATAATTAAATTGGTCTCCAAACCACCAGTTACCAAACCCTTCTGTCCTTGGTAATCTTCCAAAAAATTTACAACAACGCTCCTTGCTGTGTGCCAGGCCCCACACTAAGCCACTTATACCCTAGACACCAATCCCTGAGGATGGATGTCATCAGTATCCCCATTTTACAGATGAGGAAGGTGAGGTTCAAAGGCCTCCTGCACCCCGTCGCCCCCGCCCTGTACCAGCTTCGAATGCAGTGGCAGGGGGCCATGATCTTATGCCCAGGCCTGGTTCTCCCACCCCCCCCAGCAGTGGGAGACAATGCTGGGGAGGGGGCACGAGGCCGCTCCCTCCCCAGGGGGCTCCCACAGCTCCCAAGCTCACTGACACTTGGATTTCCTTCCTCTCCTCTGGCCCTCCCCTGGCTCCCCTCTGCTGTACCCCCAGCTTGTCCCACCCACCCTTGAGCTCGACCCATCTCCCTCCCCGGTTCCCACCGTCAAAAGCACCTGCTGCGGGGCTTGGCTCTGTTTGGTTTCTCCAGAGCCTGCCCAGGGAGCTCTGCCTCTCGGAGGTTGTGTGCTCACTTTGCAAAACAGCAGAAATTTATAGCCCAAGTAATTGATCACGGCGCTTCTGCCTCCCTCCATCTCTCTCGGGCTCCTAATTCCCTTCTCCCGCTCTTCTCTTTTTTCTCAGCGCGCCATCTGTGGTGTCAGGGAAAAGGAAGCCAAAAGTAGGGGGGGTGTTTCTAGTCCCAGTTCTGCCAATTATAAGTCACATGAACCTCAGTTTCCCCATCCGCAAAACGGAGAAGCTAATAATACCTGCTCACAAGTGTGCCGGGCCTGTGGATGCTGGGGCCAGGAGCAGCACCCAGACAGAGTGACTTCTGGCCCCGAGCCACCCTGTGGGGTGCGGGGTGGGGTGGGGGCCCACCTTCCCAATGGGGACACTGGGGCCAAGAGAGCTCAAGCCATTCACTCAGGGTCACAGATCTGGTAAAGAGCAGCTCTGGGGCTTGAACCAGGTGAGTTGTGCCTCGAAGCTGGAACCATTAGGTGACACTCCCCCGACGCCAGCCCCAGGGCCCATCAGAAAACAGGTGAGGCTCACCAGGCCTCCCAGACCCCTATTTCACTCCATTCTGGAGCTAACTATGGGGCAGAAGCAGAGGCCACTGGGGCAAAGCGAACACTTTGCAAACTAGAGAGCTGCGAGGATGGAAGGAAACTTCACAATCATTCCCATGGCTCTTCAGTGCCGGCCCCGCTGGATCAGACCCCTCCATTGTCTGCGAGACTCACTGGGACCTAAGAGCTTCCCTGGCCCTCAGTCGCTGCCTCTCCCTCCAGAGAAGCTGTATGACTAGGGGCCTCCCCCCTGCCAGGCCCCTACACCTGCCAGCCTCCAGGAAGGCCCACAGAACCTTCCAGAACAACTCGCAAATGATCCTGAAGAGCACTTCACTCGGCCTTCAGTGGTAGATGAGGCACCAGGCCTGGGAGGGGCGGCCCAGGTTCCTGGCCTGAGCCCTGGGGGACCCGGGGCTGGAAACTCCCCGCTGAGCCCCACTCCGGGGCGGGGCTGAGGCCACTCCTGCTCTCTTCTGTTCCGGGGGATGGGGGACGAATGCTTCCAGTGGGGAACGTGCTTGTCTTTTTCCCCTACTCCCTCAGTCTAGCTTGTCTCTGCCTGTGCACGTCTCTCCGTCTCTCGCTGTCTCTGTGTGTGTCTTTCTCTCCAAGCCCCCAGCCCGCAGGTACGAGCTTGCTTCCTCCCATGCGGGGCCCCCAAGACCGAGCACAGCATCCAAGGTGCCCGCAGCGCCCCGGCCTCCTCCCTTCCCTGGGGGCTGCTCTGGGCAGGGCGGTCCGCAGCGGGGGCGGCGGGCACGTTCTGTTCCCCGCTTTCGGGCGGGGACCGCAGGCTCCAGCCCCGGCGGCTGCCTGCTCCCGCCTGGCTGGCGGAGATGAGAGCCGGCTGCAGGGCTGGAAGCGAGGCAGCAGCACACAGAACAAACAGAATTTTTTTTTGCAACTAGAGGGGGAAGCACAGAGCTAAAAATAAAACGAAAAGATCAGTATCTGTCAGTCTGACAGCTGATTGGCTGCTCGGAGATGCATATAATTACCAGCAACTGGCGCTGGGTAGGCAAAGCCGGGAGAAACTGCTGAGACGAGGTTAGGATTTAACCTTTAAATTCTGGAGCCATCGGAAACCGAGGGGAGGACGACGGGTGTCGGTGCTAATGAGGCTGGGGGCGGGCGGTGGGCGGTGGGCCTCCGAGTCCGGGGCAGGTCTCGGGGGCTCCCCGGGAAAGGCCCTGCGAGCCCTTGGCCCTGGCGGCCTCCGCCATCAGACTGGGAATGTCTCTGATTGGGTGGCCAGGAGGCGGTGACCCTCCTCCCCGCCCACCTGAGGGGTGTCGTCTTCCGCGAAGTTAGGGTCTTACCTGGGAGGCAGGGAGGGAGGGGGCTGCCTGAGGCCCTGGGCCCCTCCGGGACCGGCGCACCCCGTCTCACCCACATTCCTTCGCCTTTCCCCGCCCGGTGTGGATTTCCAAAACCCATCCCCGCTCCCCTCCCTCCTTCACCCCAAGTCACCCCTGTTCCCAGCTCTGTTTCTTGCCCCACCCAGGGACGGCTTTTCTGCACCTCAGGCTTGTCGTAGGGCCCCAAGAGAGACAAAAACTGTGACAGTTGAGGGGTGTTGTGCTCTCCCTAAGCCTCAATTTCTTCATCTGTTAAAGGGAAGTGATGAAAATTGGGTCCACCTGACTGCTGGTCAAATGCCAGGGCTGCTGTGGGCCCAGCCTTACGTTGGCCCTTTCACCTGAGCCAGGAGTCAGGAAATCGGGGTTCTAGTCCAGTTGGGAATTGTCCCAGTGTGAACTGGGAATAAGAGTTCCTGCCCTCTGACCTCTCCAGGTGGCAGTGGGGACCACGTGAGATGGTGTATGTGGCCTTGAGCAATAAACCGCACCTGTCCGGGGAGGTGGGCGAGGACACCTGCAGCCCCTCGAACCCACCACTTTTCTCTTCCAGGCCCTTGCCCAGGCTGTGGCCTCTGCCTGGAACCCCTTTTCTTCCCACGCAAACCCTTCCCTTCAGTGCCTGTTTCTCTGGGAAGCCCTCTCTGTTGCCCAGCCCATCCTCTTCTGCTCACTCTGGGTTTCGCACCCCATGCTTAGGCCCTGATTGCCTGCTTTGCACACAGGGCTGTGAACTCCACGAGGGCAGGAACCACATGGCTGTTCACACCTGTGTTGCCAGGGCCTGGCTTGGAGCCCCTCATGAAGTGAGACATCTGAATCCTCTGCTCTGTGACCCTGGCAGCCAGGTAGAGCCACCTTGGCCAGGGCACCCAGGCTTGGAGCAAGCAGCAGCTTCATGGGTGGGGAGCCACATTTCCCCAGCACATCGGCAGGCCCTAAGAGGGCATTCGCTTGGTTCTGCCCTCAGAGCACTGATGCCCAGGGGACACTGCCCTTTGTGTATGCCACCTAAGAGAGGATGCACCCGTAGAGGGGGCAGGGATACGCATGGTCCCAGGCCCTGTTGTCACCTCCTAAGAAAGTTCCCAGTTCTGTCTGTCCAGGCCTGGCCTTTGGCCTGTGCTGTCTGGGACAGTGGGTAGAGCTGCGGTGCGACCTAGAAAACCCACACTGACCTATAGGAGGCGCCGCCCAGAGCTCCTGACTGGGGTGGGTGCAAAGGAGAGGTGGGTGAGGGGGGCAGAGAGAAATCGTGTTAGTAGCTCACACGTCAATCGTCTAGCTGTGTGCCTGCCTCTCTCATGTATTTCATGGGGATTATTTCCTAGAATTCCCACAAGAGCCCCCTGCAGGTGGTGCGATTGTTATCTATGATTTGCAGATGAGGAAACTGAGGCACAGAGTAGTTTAGCAATGCACCCAGGAGCCCACAGCTAGGGAGGCCAGAGGCTGGATCCAGCCCAGTCCCTTGTCTCCTGGGACCAGGCCCAGCGCTCCCACCTCTCTGATAAGGATAAAAAGGAGGGAGTGGGAAGGGAGATATTCTAGAGGCAGCTACCATGAGACCTCCCGGCAGAGAGGCTGGAAAATGTCTTTTGTGTGTGGTACGCAAAGGAATTCCCCTTTGGTGTCTCTTTGAAAGATTTCGGGAAGATTTAAACTGCTTTTCAATGATTTGGGGATGTCAGACTGGTGTTTTTCTGAGCGTGACACCGTGATGAGACTGGCCCCCAAGGCAGCCTCGTTTTACACAGGTTATGTTAATAGAACTTCTGCAGCTGCAAAAGCAGCTTCCACTGACTGAGCGCTCACCCCGGGGTCCATGAGCGGTCACCCCGGGGTCCATGCTAGACTCAGCCTTGACTCGGATGCCCACCCAGAGCCCCACCCGAGAAAGGGATTATTTAATCCCTGCGTTATTTCCTTACAACTGATGTCAGAATCTGCTCATCTCCAAATGCGCTGTCTCCCCCTGTTAGGAGTGAGCTTGGCGAGGGCTCCAATCTGGTCTCTCCCATTCATGGCTGAGTCCCTGGCACCCAGCATCAGCCCCGCATGGAGCAGCTAGTCAATAGAGCTTTGCTGGACACATTTCAGATGAAGAGACTGAGGGTCAGAGAGGTCACATGGCTTGCTTGGAAGAAACATCAGATTTCTCTGTCTTAAGAGTCCACTTCTGGCTCCCACCTCACACAGCTGCTTAAGAGACCCCTCAGCCCAAGAGAGCCTCAGAGCCCGAGTCTTTCCCCGCTCTGCCCATTCTCAGGCCTTATACTAAAACCAGTGAGGCCTCTGAACTGCTGTCTGCCCCTCAACCTTTTCCTCCCTTATCTAGGAATCAGGCAGAAGTTGGCCAGAGTTAGGTCAGTCTCAGGGAAGTTGCATTCTTCTAGAGTCACTCGGTTTTGCATGACCCGATTCAAATTTTCCATGTTTGTCACTTTGATTCCCACTCTGAGAAGCTTTCTCAGTACATATAACCTTACTGTGTGATGACTGGCCTGGGTATTCATATGTGCATTTGATACCTGTTGCTTATCTCCTGGGGGACCCCTGGTTCAGGGGGGTTTAAGCAGGTGTCCTGGTGAGACTGGGGTTATAATCAGAGACTCCCAGGGTTGGAGCTTGGCGCTGCCACTGAGTGGCCTTGGGAGTCACATTTGACCTTTCTGAACCTTGAACTCCTCACTTGTGAAATGGGGACACGTGGCCAGGTGCGGTGGCTCAAGCCTGTAATCCCAGCACTTTGGGAGGCCGAGACGGGCGGATCATGAGGTCAGGAGATGGAGACCATCCTGGCTAATACGGTGAAACCCTGTCTCTACTAAAAAATACAAAAAACTAGCCAGGCGACGTGGCAGGCTCCTGTAGTCCCAGCTACTCAGGAGGCTGAGGCAGGAGAATGGAGTGAACCCGGGAGGCGGAGCTTGCAGTGAGCCGAGATCTGGCCACTGCACTCCAGCCTGGGCGACAGAGCGAGACTCTGTCTCAAAAAAAAAAAAAAAAGAAAAGAAATGGGGACACGTTGACCTCCTGCATGGCAAGTGTCTTGCTTGATGTCTGGCCAAAAGACCAATACCACCGTCACTCGCTGCCAGAGAGGCCCTGCACGTGGATTTTAGAGTTTGCTGGGTTTTGTTTATCCTAGGCGCATGTCCGACCATGTACAGGCTGATGGATTTTGTAGGTGCAACTACAGGCTGATGGATTGTGTAGGTGACCCTAACACAATCAATCTCTCTCCTCAAAAGACCATGAGCATGCCTGGATTCAGAGAGCACCGTGTATGGGGGGCTGGCGTGGGCACGTGTCCACAGCTGGGTCTGGCTTCTAGGGTTCCAGGCTCAGGCAGGAGGGTGGGGTCCCAGGGGGTCATCTCTCTCTCCTTAACCTGGACCCTTTGGAAGTTGGTTTCCAAATGTCCTGAATTCCCGTTCCTTAGTATGCGGCCCAGTACAGCGCTTGGCCCGGCAGCAGGAGCCTGGTTGGTGTTAGTCTGCTGGGGAACGGGAAAAAGAAGAGAAACATCAAGCTTTCCCTTAAAAACAAAAAACAAAAACAAACTCTCACATCTCCCACCGATAACACACCATCTTTATCCCTAAACTTTAAGAAATGTTGTTGCCAGGCCGGGCGCGGTGGCTCAAGCCTGTAATCCCAGCACTTTGGGAGGCCGAGACGGGTGGATCACGAGGTCAGGAGTTCGAGACCATCCTGGCTAA
>NW_016813389.1:1395329-1427726 GCF_001698545.2 Rhinopithecus bieti
TACTCTGAACCTATCCTGGTCCAGCCTATTCCGAACACAGCTGCCATTAATAATTTAAACCCAGGCTGGGCACAGTGGCTCAAGTCTGTAATCCCCCCGAAAAAAAAAATCTCAAAAAAAAAAAAAAAAGAAGACGAAGAAGAAAAGAAAAAAAAAAAGAAATGTTTTGGAAAACCATCTGCCTGAACTCCAGGCAATACCAGCACCTTCCTTGTGTCCAGCATTGCATGGGGAGTGTCAGACAGCGAGGCCCCACTTGTGGACAGGTCTGTGCTCTGCGACATGCCAGCCTCTTCCCTGCCCAGGTCATCCTCACCTCTACCCCATGAGGTGCAACTAGATGAGATTGCCACTTCCCAGATGAGGAAGATCAGGCACAGAGAGCTGAGAGGCCCGGCTGAAGTTCCCACAGTGAGAAAAGTCAGTAGCCCAACTGTGGGCCTGAGCCCCGGGTGCTCTAGTGAGCAGGATGGAGTCCTGGTCTTCGGCAAGGCTCAGCTTGGTGGGGGAGACACATCCCCAACCCCAGATAGACTTTGAGTTCTGGAAGCCGGGCACTGGGGGAGCTTTCTGGGAACAAGCGTGAACCACACGTGGTCCCTGCCCTGGAGTCGCTCGTGTCTCCCAGGAGAGGGGGGACACATGCACAGACTGTGAACACATGGGCCTAAGAGGGGCCACCCAGGGCTGCAGAACTGATCCATCCCATACAAAATCACTGAAAAGACCCCCACAGACCTTGCTTAAAAATAGCAAGGGGGTGGCTCATGCCTGTAATCCCAGCACTTTGGGAGGCCGAGGTGGGTGGATCGCTTGAGGCCAGGAGTTCGAGACCAGCCTGGCCAACATGGTGAAACCCCATCTCTATAAAAATATAAAAGATTAGCGGGGCGTGGTGGTGGATGCCTGTAATCCCAGCTACTCAGGAGGCTGAGGCAGGAGAATAGCTTCAACCTGGGAGGCAGAGGTTGCATTGAGCTGAGATCACACCGCTGCACTCCAGCCCGGGCAACAGAGCGAGACTCCATCTCAAAAAAAGTCTCCTGGCGGTGTGTCCCCCTCAGAGTTCAGGTCCTTCATTGTGGATGGATGGTGCATCTTTTACATCTCAAAGTGGACTCCTTTTGAAGCCACATTTGAAACCCAGTTGACATTCCCTTTCTGAGAATGTCCTGGTTCATGGTCCTGGAGACCTCTGGACCTGGGTGTCCATCTACCAGACACATAAAAACCATTTCTAAGTACCCCTTGTGGACCAGGCTTACACCTGTAATCCCAGCACTTATGGAGGCTGAGGCAGGAGGATTGCTTGAGCCCAGGAGTTTGAGACCAGCCTGGGCAGCATGGTGAGACCCTGTTGCTACAAAGAGTAAGATGATTTGCAGGACATGGTGGTGGGCACCTGTAGTCCTAGTTACTCAGAGGCTGAGGTAGGAAGAGCACTTGAGCCCAGGAGGTTGAGGCTGCAGTGAGCCATGATTGCGCCATTGCACTCCAGCCTGGGCAACACAGCGAGATCCTGTCTCAAAAAAAAAAGCCCTTGTGTCCCTCCCCTGCAATCCTGTGCTGTGCCCAGAGGTGGTTTCCAGTCCAGAATGGAGAAGACGCATTCCGGTTGTCATGGGCTCTGGGGACCCCACCTCCTCCAGGCTGCTGGCAGATGGAGGAAATGTGTCTGGGGCAGAGGCTGCAAGCTGAAGTTGCCAGTTGATAGCAGCACCTACTGTATCCATCTGACCTTCCAGCTCTCACCTTTAACCTTTGCACTCTCCTGACCAGTATCTCCAAGGCCTCCAACCTCCTGTGGTTGTGGGCTGGAAGTGAGAGGGGTAGGGGAGGGAAGAGGTCTGCCCGGAAGGAGCCAGGGAAGCAGCTGGGGTGGAAGCCCCACAGAGACCCCACTTCCTGGAATGCTTCTGGGCTGGCCGCACCCCCACCCTTGGTGCAGGTTTCTACAAGAAATTCAAGTGTGTCTGCGGCTGGATTCTGCCAGGCTCCCCTGCAAACCTGCAAACAAGAGCCCACATGTCCTCGAGGACAGCTTGCAAGAGAACATGGGGCAAGGAGCATCTAGTGAAAACCCAGGATAAGTGCACGAGGTGCCCCTTCCCATCCTGGGCCTCTCAGGGCAGCCTGTGGCCACCCCCATCGCCAGCAGGGCTGGGTGGGAGTGGGGAAGCAAGGACTTTATTTTAAAGAAAAGATGGGCCAGGCGTGGTGGTTCATGCCTGTAATCCCAGCACTTTGGGAGGCTGACATGGGCGGATCACGAGGTCAGGAGTTCGAGACCAGCTTGGCCAACATGGTGAAACCCTGTCTGTACTAAAGATACAAAAAAAATTAGCCAAGCATAGTAGTGCATGCCTGTAATCCCAGCTACTCTGGAGGCTGAGGCAGGAGAATCATTTGAACCCACCCGCGAGGTGGAGGTTGCAGTGAGCTGAGATTGCACCATTGTACTCCAGCCTGGGCAACAGGGTGAGACTCTGTCTCAAAAAAAAAAAAAAAAAGCCAGGCGTGGTGGCTCACGCCTGTAATCCCAGCACTTTGAGAGACCGAGGCAGGAGAAACATTTGGGGTCAGGAGTTCGAGACCAGCCCAGACAACATGGCAAAACCCTGTCTCTACTAAAAATACAAAAATTAGCCAGGTGTGGTGGCACGCGCCTGTAATCCCAGCTACTCAGGAAGCTGAGGCAGGAGAATCACCTGAACCCGGGAGGCGGAGGTTGCAGTGAGCAGAGATCGTACCGTTGCACTCCAGCCTGGGCGACAAGAGCAAGACTCCATCTGAAAAAAAAAAAAAAAAAAAAAAAAAAAAAAAAAAAAAAAAAAAGAGCAGGTGCAGATAAAGAGCAGATAAATAATCCAGACAAATGCCTTCCCTTCTTTCAAATTTCTCAACTAATTCTCTCTCTGTTCCCACTGGGAAAGTCCCTCCTTCTGTTATTTGCCCCAAGGCCCATGTTTGGCCAACAAGCAAACTGCATTTGTTAAATAACATAAGCGTTCTCATTTTGGGTTAGTGAAGGGCAGAGATGATACCTGTTAACTCCCATCAGCTCCTAGCAGACTGAACAGGCACAGTGGGCTGACACCATCCCACCCAAACCAAAGAAACATGGCGGAGGAAGCCTGGGGTGGCCTGGCCCGCAGTAAAGGTGCAGTGACTGGTCAGGGACTGGGAGAAGCTGCGAATAGCATGGAGCCAGCCCCCGCACCAGAGAGCCTCTGAAGGCTTGCTTCACGGAACCCCCACTTGGGAACTGCTGGGCTAAGCCAGTTGGATGGAGGTGCAGTTCTGACCATCCCCGTGGCCACTCTCACTTCCCCTGGACAGCAGAGTATCCAGGGAGAACTCAGTGGCTATGGGATCACCCTGACTCTGCCATTTAGTAGGCTGACCTTGGGGAGATGGCCACCTCTCTCTGAGCCCTTGGGTCCCCAGGGCCTCCCTCCTGGGTTGGGAGTGCTCCGTAAGGGCCAAGTGTCTTTCATGTTGCTGTCACCTCTCTTTCAGGTCTCCTGACTTCCCACCATGTCATGCAATGATCATCTTGCTGGATTTCTGTGACGGGAGAGGGATACCATGGTAAAGAATAAACATGGAAATGGGTCTTGGGAAATTCTGCTGGAGCCCCTCTGAGGAATGGTCTGTGATGGGACAGAGGCCCTGGAAGGGGAGGCAGGAAGGCAGGTGTGGCTGCCCCTTAGCAGGCAGGCCAACGGCACCCTGCAACCAGGGTGCATCCAAGCGCTCCCCAACCTTAATGTGCCTTGACCCGCTGTGGGGTCTCATTCAGATGCAGGTTCTGAGGGAGCAGGCCTGGGCAGGGGCTCCCAGGTACGACGGAGGCTGTGCCAGCTGGGACCACATTCTTTGTAGTAAGGATGTCACGAATTGCCTTCACCCTCAGTGCCCATGCCTGAGCCTCTGGCTGGAGGGAAGTGGGCAGGCCACTTGGTGTCTGCAGAGATGCCTCCGGAAAGGCCCGAGAGCCCCAGAATGCGCGTGCCAGGAAACACGAAGCAGCATGAGGGTAAAATGATGTTTTTAACAAAAGAAAAAACCTCTGCCTTGTAGCGTGTAGACAGATTCCTATTACCACCCCCACGCAGCCCCAGGGACCTGAAAGAATGTGGTTTTCTGAGCACAGCCTTCCCTTGCTGAAGGGGTGGATCCGCTCTTAAAAAGTTGCTTGTAAAATGAATTTTTCTATCAAATGCTATTTTCCAGTGGCTTGTGTTTTAATACCATGGTTTCATTCCCACTGAGAAATACCCAGCTCTGAGGCCTTGGTGTTCTGGATGCAGCAACCACGAAGGGGTGGGGGCTCAAGGGTGCAGCCCAACCCCTGTGTCTGTGTGTGGCAGAGCTGATGGGAGCTGGCACTAGGATTTGGGATTCAAAGTCTGAATCCCAAGTGCTCCCCAAATGGGCTAAAGTACCTGGCCAGACCCTGGCCCAACACCACCGATTGTAAGATGGGAGGAGGCCAGGTGCGGTGGCTCACGCCTGTGATCCCAGCACTTTGGGAGGCCAAGGTGGGCAGATCATGAGGTCAGGAGTTTGAAATCAGCCTGGCCAACATGGTGAAACCCCGTCTCTACTAAAAATACAAAAAAAAATTTAGCTGGGCGTGGTGGTGGGTAGCTGTAATCCCAGCTACTTGGGAGGCTGAGGCAGGAGAATCGCTTGAACCCAGGAGGCAGAGGTTGCAGTAAGCTGAGATCGCGCCACTGCACTCCAGCCCAGGCAACAGTGCAAGACCGCATCTCAAAAAAATATATATAATAATAATAATAAGATGGGAGGGACCAGAGGTGGCCCAGGGCAAACCAGCCCCTCAACCAGAAAAGGAGCCAGGAGCCAGGGGCCCATCATGGCAGAGCAGCCATCTGGTCCTTGTATCTTATACTGTAGGTCAGACTCTGGATGTTATTATTATTATTATTATTATTTTTTTGAGATGGAGTCTCTCTCTGTTGCCCAGGCTGGAGTGCAGTGGTGCCATCTCAGCTCACTGCAATCTCTGCCTCCCGGGTTCAAGTGATTCTCCTGCCTCAGCCTCTTGAGTAGCTGGGATTACAGGTGCCCGCCACCACGCCCAGCTAATTTTTGTATTTTTAGTAAAGACAGGGTTTCGCCGTGTTGCCTGGGCTGGTCTTGAACTCCTGACCCCAAATGTTTCTCCCGCCTTGGCCTCCCAAAGTGCTGGGATTACAGGCATGAGCCACCATGCCCGGTCGGACTCTGGATATTAGGCTGTGAGTATTTTTGGTTATTTTTATTTATTTATTTATTTATTTAGAGATAGGGTCTTGTTCTGTTGTTCAAACTGGAGTGTAATGGCATGATCTTAGCTCACCACAGCCTTTAATTTTAGAGATAGGGTCTCACTTTGTCACCCAGGAGCCTTGAATTCCTGGGCTCAAGAAATCCTCCCGCCTTAGCCTCCCGAGGAGCTTGGACAACAGGTGTGTGCCACCATACCTGGCTTTTGTTGTTGTTGTTGGAGAAGTGGTTTTACCATGCTGCCCAGCCAGGCTGGCCTCAAGTGATCCTCTTGCCTCAGTCTCCCAAAGCGCCTGGGATTACAGGCATGAGCCACTGGGCCTGGCCTATTTTTAGTTTTATATTGGGCACAATTGTTTAAAGTATTCAAGGAATCAGTTACCATGACAGTTTGGCTCTGTGTCCCAAAGCGTGCTCTGAGGCTCTGACACCAGAGTTCCACAGTCAAAGGCCCCTGAGAAGTGCTCTGTTAAGGGAATGGCTTCCTCGCCAAGGAGCATGGGAATCTTGAACAGGAGACTGGAATCCACAGTCTTCCTCCATTCAACTGACCTTGGTTTTCCAGAACAAAGCCTGGGATCAGCATTCCAAGGAACACACTTTGGAAACAGTCTCTGGGAGGTTCTCATTTCTAAAAGGTCTCTGTTTCTGAATTAGTTCCTTACCTACTGGGGAGTACAAATTATCCCAAACTTAGTGGCTTAAAATAGGCATTTTAGTATCTCAGTTTCTGTGGGCCAGGAATTCAGATGTGGCTTAGCTGGCTAGTCTCTCTTAAGGTTGCCATCAAGATATCAACTGGGGCTATGGTCATCTGAAGGCTTGACTGAGGGTAGAGGATCTGTTTCCTAAATGGCTCGCTGACATGGCTGACAAAAAGGCTTCAGCTCCATGCCATGCAGACTTCAGCAGGCTGCTTGAGTTTCCCCACAATATGGCGGCTGGCTTCTCAGAGTGAGTGATGCAAGAGAGTGAGACTGAAGCTGCAGTACCTTTTATGACCTAGCCTTGGACAGCATATGCAGTCATTTCCTCAGTATCCTATTGGTTATGCAAGGCCAGCCTGATTCATTGTGGAAAGGTATGAATGCCAGGAGGCAGGAATCGTTTGGAGACCATCTTGGAGGCCGACTACCATAGTAACCATCACTTTGGTACCAGGACAGATAACTTGCCTCATTCGCACAGTTGCTTTTTCTTACCATTTTGTAGACATGAGTAACATTGGGAAGTGAACCTGTTAACTTGTGATATGAAGAAAAAAGGAAGAGACCAAGAATTTATCAGCCACACCAAGCCCTGGCGGACAGTGGTACTAATAACCCAGCCTCCCTTCCTGGGTGCTCACTCTGCACCAGGTACCTCATGGGCCTCATGGTCCTATGCGACCCCTGCCCCCATACAGCAGGTTCCACTGATAATTTTGAGTCAGGTCACTCATGCCTATGAAATGCATGAAATGGGATTTTTTTGTGATGTTGGCTATGGCAACACACGCAGCTCTGCCTGATGGAAGTTGAGACAAATTCAGTAACCTGAGTGAACCCGTGTGGAGAAGATTTGAGCAGAGAGTAAACTTAGGATGGATCAATGCCCATGATAAACAAATAATAAATAGATGAGATAAAATATTTATTTCATGTATAGGATAAGGATTAAGTACGTTAACAAGACGAGGAGTCAGGGTGAGCCTGGGGAATCCCTGGTTTCGCTGGAGCCTCCTTGCTGGGAGAAGTGTCACATCTCCAGGCTGGGGCAGCGGCAGGGCTCCCTGGTTGGGAGGCCTAGTGGTGACGCCTGGAACACCTGGTGGTGAGCCCCAGAATGCCTGTGTCCTAGGCCGACCCATACTGATCATGAGCTGTGTGATCCAGGCAAGTGATTTCACGGACCTGTTTCCCATCTGCAAAATGGGATGATAACAGCAAACTTCACCACTTGTGATGAGGATTCGGAGAGTGAATCCTTGGCCCAGCACAAGGCCTGTAAGGTGTTTCACATGGCAGAGTTGGTGGCGGGTCACCAAGGTGGTGGTGTCCCAGGTTGAAGGAACCTTTCTAGAAATTCCATTGCCTGGAAGCATCCAATGACACGCAGTGGACCCTGAGCCACAAAACAGACTGTAGTGACTGCTGGGGCCTCCCGCAGGGGTGATCCCCGAGGAGGCTGGGAGGAACTCAGCCGTTTCTTCTGCTGGGGGCATGTGCAGGCATGGAGACTGCCCGGCCCCTTCCTGTCCTGTTGTGGCATGATTTTCAACAGAGGGAGGACTCTGGGCATGTTTTCCCTCGGAAGTCTCACCAGGCTGAGCAGGACTTAGAGGAACTCCAGCTACGTTTGCTGTCCCAACGAATAGACGAGGTATAGAGAGATCAGGCCCTATGAGAGATAGAGAAAGGAAGGGAGCTTTGGTGGGGGAGATTTTGGGGTCTTTCCTGTGGGTGCCAAGGTTCTGGGGGGCTGGGTGTGCTGGCCTCCTCTCTGGACACGCTCTGTGGGCATCTTGGTTGTAAATTCCAGGCCCCCCTGCTGAGAATTCCTTCTCAGTCTTCAACGAGAGTGAAACTCCATCTCAAAAATAAAATAAAGGCCGGGCGCAGTGGCTCAAGCCTGTAATCCCAGCACTTTGGGAGGCCAAGACGGGTGGATCACGAGGTCAGGAGATTGAGACCAATCCTGGCTAACACGGTTGAAAACGTCTCTTACTAAATACAAAAAACTAGGCCGGGCGAGGTGGCGGGCCCCCGCCTGTAGCTCCCAGCTACTGGCGACGAGGCCTGAGGCAGGAGAATGGCATCGGAACCCGGAGTCGGAGCTTGCAGTGAGCTGAAGTGAGCTGAGATCCGGCCCACTGCACTCCAGGCCCGGGGTGGCAGAGCGAGACTCCGTCTCAAAAAAATAAAAAATTAATAAATAAAAAATAATAAAAAATAAGTGAGAAATAAAATAAAATAAAAGGCGAGGAGGCTGCTGGCGCTAGATGATCTCTCAACCCCTCCCAACTGCCCAACACTCTGACTTTATTTGCTGCATTTATTGAGCTCCAGCTGTATGCAGGAGTGGTGTCTGGGAGATGGGAGGTGCTGACCCCAACCCAGGAGGAAGAGCCAACCTGAGCCTGCTGATTCTATGTGGCCTGGGATGGCACAATGGCCATGTGGGCTGCAGGAGAGCCTAATACCAGGCCCAGCTGCCATCTGAAACGTGTCCTGTTGGGGGCACTTTGGCGTGGTTCAGGTGTTCTGGTCTTAGAGTCCATTCGGTTTGTACATGAAAATATGCTAGCGGCCTCTTTCCGTTAAGCTTCTGTTTGTTGTTGTTGTTGTTGTTGTTGTTGTTGTTGTTGTTGTTTTGAGACACAGTTTTGCTCTTGTTACCCAAACTGGAGTAAATGGCATGATCTCTGCTCACCGCAACCTCTGCCTCCCAGATTCAAGCGATTTTCCTGCCTCAGCCTCCCAAGTAGCTGGGATTACAGGCATGTGCTAGCATGCCTGGCTAATTTTGTATTTTTAGTAGAGACGGGGTTTCTCCATTTGGTCAGGCTGGTCTTGAACTCCCAACCTCAGGTGATCCGCCTGCCTTGGCCTCCGAAAGTGCTGGGATTACAGGTGTGAGCTGCTGAGCCCAGTCTTTTTTTTTTTTTTTGAGACAGAGTCTCGCTCTGTCACCAAGTCTGGAGTGCAGTGGCGCAATCTCGGCTCACTACAACCTCTACCTCCTGGGTTCAAGTGATTCTCCTGCCTCAGCCTCCCAAGTAGCTGGGACTACAGGTGTGCACCACCACACTCAGCTAATTTTTGTATTTTTAGTAGAGACGGGGTTTCACCATGTTGGCCAGGCTGGTCTGGATCTCCTGACCTCGTGGTCCGCCTGCCTCAGCCTCCCAAAGTGCTAGGATTACAGGCGTGAGCCACCATGCTCAGCCCAAGGTTCTGTTTTTATTCAGGCATCTTAGGGCTTAGAGGTAAACTTGATCATGTCATTCCACACATAAGCCCTTCCCTGGCTCCTCACTGACCTCAGATGATGGTCCATGCTGGGAGTGGCCTCAAGGCCTTCTGGGACCTGGCATGGGCCAAGCTCTCCCACCTAGGGGCTTTCCTCCCCTTCCTCTCTCTCCTCCAGAAACACAAATTGAAACATGCCAACGTCTCTCTTCCCTCTAGAGCCTCACACTTGCTGCCTCCTCTGCCTGGAACTCTCCCTCTGCTCTCACAGGACTCCCTAAATGTCGCTTCCTCCAGGAAGCCCTCCCTGACGAGTTGAGCCACTTTAGTTTGTATTCAGGCTCACCCTGCACGTCTTGGTTGCACTCATCACTGTAATGATCTAAAACACATGTCTGCTTATGAGACCCGAATCCCACCCCCCATGCTGGGGCCACTCTTGGATTTTCATGCCTGCTGCCAGCACCCAGGGGAAGCTCCGGAAATGTCTGCTGGGTGAGTCATGAACACGCAACCTGTTGATCCAGGTTGGTAATCAGAGGCCGGGCCTGCCAGCAAATCACCTGACCCGGTCACCCACAGCCTGGGAAGGACTGTGGCGGCCGCCGCCCAGCTCCCTCCTTCCTCCGCTTGAAGGCTCTGCCTGGAAGGAGCGAAGGGGTTAAGTGTTTCTGGAGGCCTCGTGCTGTGTCTGCTGCAGTTCCCCCTTCCGGGGCTGCAGCAACCCGAGGTTGGCGAGGAATGTTTGCAATGCAGAGCTAGGAGGAGGGCGGGCTGCTGTAGGTGGGGGCCGAGGCAGGCCCGCAGCCAGGCTCCCCAGTTGAGCAATGGCCCTGCTGGTTCCTGTAACTCGGACCCCTCCCGCCTTTTCCCGCCCTGCCGGCTTCCTCCACCCCGGCTGGGCTGCCTGCCGGGCAGTGGGGGCAGCCTGCACTTGGTTGCAGAGGGAGGTGGAGGGACAGAGGCCCAGATAGCCTGGAGGTCAAGACTGAAAGAGAGGGGCTCCCTGAGAGACAGAGCAGGGGTGCAGTCGGCTCAGCCACCCTAGCCCAGAGAAGCGGGGCCCTTTCCAAGGTCACACAGCGAGACACCAGTGAATTGGGCCACAGCTCTTGGTCTGGCCTCTTTAGTTCCCATAACTCTAGGCTGCAACTCCCACACACAGCACGGAGGTCATATTGCCACTCAGCGGGGAAGCTTTGAACCACAGGGGACCCTCTCCCAACTGAAGGCAAAGCCCTCTCACCCCAGCGCCCTGGGTTGGCGCTAATCCCCAGGGTCTCAGCGAGGACAGTGCACCCCCTGGTCTAGGTGCACCCCCCATCCTGCCATTAACTCCCCAGCACTGCCCACTGCCCGGCCAGGTCTTGGGGACCTTGGTCACCTCTGTTCCTCGCTTCTGGGAATATGAAGTAAATGAATGAAGGCCAAACTTGAGCTGGTTCTGGAAAACCCTCTCTCCCCTCTTCCTCCGGTCTTTTCAAGGAAGGACCGAACTGGGCACGGTGGCTCATGCCTGTAATCCCAGCACTTTGGGAGGCTGAGGTAAGTGGATCACCTGAGATCAGGAGTTCGAGATCAGCTTGGCCAACATAGTGAAACCCTGTTTCTACTAAAAATACAAAAAAAATTAGCTGGGCATGGTGGCGGGCGCCTGTAATCCCAGCTATTCTGGAGGCTGAGGCAGGAGAATCGCTTGAACCCAGGAGTTGGAGGTTGCAGTGAGCTGAGATCACACCATTGCACTCCAGCGTGAGTAACAAGAGCAAAACACCGTCTCAAAAAAAAAAAAAAAAGGACCTTCATGAGTACCACATATTCACGTGGGCTCAGACAGAAAACTCAACTCTTTCTCCCCAAGCACCCCCCTCCTTTGGGGGGAAACTGTGTCCCTTGACACTGTGGGATGAGCTCCTCCCTCTGCCGGCAGTATTTCCTTTCCGGGGGACCTCTGGGGAGGTGGCCTTGCAGTCAGGCACACCTGGCTTGAATCCCAGCAGCACCACCTTCAAGCTTCCTGGCTTTGCCACACCTCTCTGAGCCTCGGTTTCCTTATCTGTGCCTCAGAATTCAGAGAAGCCCCAATCTCACTCGGCTTAGGCTCAGGGCCAGTTGCCTTTTCCTGGCCCCACAGATGAATGGTCAGTTTGGGGGTATGCACCCATCCCTGCCCTGGGCTTTGCCCAAGACAGGCTGTGGGCAGCCCTCAGAGGCGCCAGCTTGGCCACACCTGGCTGAAATCAGCGGGTGGTGGGAGTACACAGCAGGGACCCGGTGCCCTCTAGAACACAGCTAGCAGTTCCCGTGAAAATCAAAACACCCCATTTTACAGGTAAGGAGGCTTGGGGAGGAATGGCTTGCCACACCATGCAGACATAAAGAGGGATATTCACCCAGAAAAACATACCAATAACACCAAGGGCCCTCCTACATACTGTTCTGCCACTATTTATTGAGCACTTACTACATGCCCGGCAATGAGCCAAGTGCTTTACAAGGCTGACCTATTTCAATCCAACAACATATATGGATCCCCTTTTACGGGAAACAGTGAGGTTGATGCATTTGCCCAAGATCACACAGCTCATGGGGAGTGGAGCCTGACTTTGAACTCGGGCTGCCTGCTTCCAGAGCCTGTGTTCTTGACCATCCTTCTCTGCACCTGGCTTAGAGACCCAGGCTCTGCATAGAGGGGCCCAGTGTTCTTGGGTGAGTTCCTTAAGCCCCAGAGTAGCAAAAGGGAAAGGAATTATCTTCAGCGACGGGGCGGGGGTGGGCACTCAGAGAGGGGGCCCCTCTTACAGCAGGGCACACAGCCGGCTGAGCCAGGACCCACCACACTCACTCCCCGGCCCCTGGCAGCCAGTGGGTGGCTCCTCCATGGCCCGGAAGGACCCCCACGGCTGCTCCTGCAGGCAGATGGACAGACCACGGCCCCCTCCCACGGCCTGCGGGCTGTGTGGCATCGCCACCTCCTCCCGAGCAGGCTGCCTTTAAGAAACCAGAAGATTGATTTCCTGGCAGGCTCTACGCCGAGGAGCCCGTCCAAATGGTTTGCATGTCTGCATTTTTTACTGCTCCGTTTAATATGTATGCAAATGCCGGCCGGCTGCGCCCGCCGCGCGGCTGCACAGTCACACGCGGCGCCCCATTAAAGCGGCCGTCCCGGGCGCGCGCCTCATTCGAGGCGACGGGCTCCGGGCCCTGATAGATGGGGTGCGGGGACGGAGACAAATGACGGCCTTTGTAATTTCTTTCTGTCTTTTCCGGGGAGGGGAACTCGCAGAGGAGATTTAAATATATGCAAAATTGTTTGTGGGCTGGGGGTGGGGCGGAAACCTGAAAGGGGCGGGGGGAGAGCAGCCGGTGTATTCCTGGTGGGAGTCGGGCTGGAGGCTGAAGGGGAGCGGGGCCCCCACAGTCACCTTCTGGCGGAGACAGCCGAGCGAGCCGCTCTGCTCCTGATAAGCAGGCCCAGTCCTCTGGGAAGCGTGGGCTTCAGCCGCAGAGAAAAGGAAAATGCTGGTTATTTTCGGCCCCGTTACACGCGGGAAGCCGGGGATGGTGGTTTTTTCCCCATCGCACCACCACTTTCTTTTCTTGGGCTTCCAGGGCTTATAACTTAATCGGTACGGTGTCATTTAAGTTTCACCTTACCCCATGAGGTGGGTCTCGGGATCACACCCATTGTGCAGATGGGGAAACTGAGGTTTGAGGGAGTGAAGTCCCTTGGGGAGGGTTGCAGAGAGAGTGGGTGGGGCTTGGGTCCCTCCAGAGCGCTGTCTTTGACCCCCACGGCCCTCTGCTGTCTCTCTGGCTCTCGGCGGTGGGGCGTCCGCGTGCCTGCCTGTGCCCCAAATCTGCCCGGACTCGCCCCATACCATGAGCCAGCCCCCTCCTCCTGCCTGCCCCCCATGCGCGCTGGGTGACACAGGCCCACAGCCCAGCGAGCTGGGGGTCTGAGCCTCACACTTTCCAAATATTGCTTAAGCCTAAAATCCGAGATGCTGGTTTTAAAGGAATCCTTCCTAATTTCTCAGGATTTTAGGCCACGTGGCAGCTGGGGACAGAAACATTTCTGAGAGGAGGCCCCAGTCTCAGGAGAGACCCACTGGAGACCCAGAGTTACATACCGCTGTGTCCGTGTGTGTGCGCCTGTGTCCGTGTGTGCTTGGGTGTGTCACGTCATTGTGAGTGTGCTGGTGTGTGTGCACCAGTGGGAGTAGGGGAGTGTGTATTAGTGCATGTGTGAGTTTCAGTGTGTATGTGTTAGTGTGTTACAGGACAGGGGTCCTGATCCGGACCCGAAGAGAGGGTTCTTGGATCTCGTGCAAGAAAGAATTCAGGATGAGTCCACAGTGCAAAGCAAAAGCAAGTTTATAAAGAAAGGACAAGGGATTGGGCGCGGTGTGCTCGCGCCTGTAATCCCAGCACTCTGGGTGGCCGAGGCGGACGGATCATCTGAGGTAAGGAGTTTGAGACCATCCTGGCCAACATATAGTGAAACCCTGTCTCTATTAAAAATACAAAAAAAAAAAAAAAAAAAAAAAGCTAGGTGTAGTGGCACACGCTTGTAGTCTCAGCTACTTGGGAAGCTGAGGCAGGAGAATCCCTTGAATCTGGGAGGCGGAGGTTGCAGTGAGCCGAGCTCATGCCACTGCACTCCAGCCTGGGCAGAGCAAGAATCCGTCTCTCACACACACACACACAAATAAAAAGTAATAATAATAATAATAATAAAGAAAAAGAAAGAAAGGGTAGCAGTAAAAAGACAGCTACCTCCACAGACAGAGTAGGACGTTCCCGAACGTTCCCGAAAGTAAGGGGAGGAACGCATCCACCCTAGCTACATGCTTGTATATAGGGGGAGATTTGCTCTGCTACAAGGGTTTGTGTAAAGGATTAATTTTCTTAATTACTATATTTTGCAAGAATCGATATTATCTTTAAAGCAAAATTAGGAATGCCTTTGTTCTCCAGATATGGGGATATCTGGACACTCCTAAGTCTGGGTCTGTTTTAGTAAACATTATTAGTTTGTTCCCTTAACGGTAAACATCTAGAGGCTTGGAATACTTACCTTTCTGGTAATGTGGCCCAGCGGGTCCCAGCCTCGTTTTCCAGCCCTCACTCAAATGGAGTCGCTCTGGTTGGAACACCTCTGACCAGTGTGTGCCTGCGTGTCAGGGTGAGTATGGGGCTGTATGTACAGACGTGTCGGTGTGTACACGTGTGTGCCAGTGCGCATGTATGAATGTGTGTTGTCTGGCAGGAAGCTGGAGTGCGAATTTCCCTGAGGGCTTTCACTTCCTTGTGGTCCAGGCTGGGGCCTTCCCCGCTCTCCTCCCGCCCCAGAGCTGCCCCTCTAGGCAGGGAAAGCCTCTGGAATGAGGGAACAGGATATGGTTTCAGGAGGCTCCCACAAGCCCGAGGCAACCCTGAGCTTTGCATAGATGGGAAGGACTTGGATTGTTAGGGCTGGGCTGGAGCCTGGGAATCCTGGGCCGGAAGTGAGGGGCGCAGACAACTCTCTAGAGAAGCCCTCTGCGTGTGCGTGTGTCCCTCCAGATCTGTGCATGTTGAGTCACTCGGGGAAGTGGCTCTCCTCATGTAAATGTCTTCAGGATGAAGGGAGGTCCTTCTGGTGTCTGGACTTGAGCTCTGGGGGCAGAACCTGGGCTCTGGGGGCCGCTATTTGGGAAATCACCCTCCCTGCCGCCCCCTGGGCCAATGCCCTGAGGACACTGGAGGGGTCCTTGAGCCCTGGTGGGGGTAGGGTGTGTGTGTGTGTGTGTGTGTGAGAGAGAGAGCCAGAGAGTGTGTGTGTCTGTGAGCAGGGGTGTATGTAAATGTGTGTGAGTGAGGATGTGTATATGTGCGTTGGTGTGTGTGAGTTGTGTGTGTGTGAGGTTGTGTTGGGGTGAGGGTGAGTTGGTATGTGTGTGTGAGGTTGTGTTGGGGGTGAGGTGTGTGCGTGTGAATTGGTGTGTGTGAGGGTGTGTGCATGTGAGTTGGTGTGTGTGAGTTGTGTGTGTGTGAGATTGTGTTGGGTGGGGGCAAGGGTGTGTGCGTGGGTCTGTGTGTGCGTTGTGTATGAGGGAGGATGTGTGCATGGGAGTTGTGAGTGAGGGTGTGTGAGGGTGTGTGTGTGAAAGTGGGTGTGAGTTGGTGTGTGTGAGTTGTATATGTGTGAGGTTGTGTTGGGGGTGAGGGTGTGTGAGTTGGTGAGTTGTGTATGTGTGAGGGTGTGAGTGTGAGTTGGTGTGTGTGACTTGATGTGTATTTGAGTTAGTGTGTGTTGGTGTGCATGTGAGTTGGTGTGTATTAGTGTGAGTTGTGTATGAGTTGGTGTGTGTTGGTGTGAGTTACTGTGCATGTGAGTTGATGTGTGTTAGTGTGAGTTGTGTATGTGTGAGTTGGTGTGTGTGTTGTGTGACTTGTGTATGTGTGAGTTGGTATGCGTGTGAGTTGGTGTGCATGTGAGTTGGTGAGTTGTGTATATATGAGTTGGTGTGTGAGTTGATGTGTGAGTTGTGTATGTGTGTTGGTGTGTGAGTTGTGTATGTGTGAGTTGGTGTGCAAGTTGGTGTGCATGTAAGTTGTGTGTGTGAGTTGGTGTGAGTTGTGTATGTGTGCGTTGGTGTGCGTGCGAGTTGGTGTGAGTTGGTGTGTGTTAATGTGAGCTGTGTATGCGTTAGTTGATGTGTGTTGGTGTGTGAGTGGCTTGTGTATGTGTGAGTTGATATCCGTGTGAGTTGGTGTATGTGAATTGGTGTGTATGTGAGTTGGTGTGTGAGTTGTGTGTGTGTTGGTGTACATGTGAGTTGGTGTGTGAGTTGGCGTGTGAGTTGTGTATGTGTGAGTTGGTGTTCATGTGAGTTGGTGTGTGTGAGTCCGTGTGTGAGTTGGCATGTATATGAGTTGGTGTGAGTAGTGTGAGTTGGTGTGCAAGTTGGTGTGCATGTAAGTTGATATGTGTGTGAGTTGTGTATGTATGAGTTGGTGTGCATGTGAGTTGGTGTGTGAGTTGGTGTGTGTTAGTGTGAGTCGTGTATGCGTGAGTTGTGTGTTGGTGTGTGAGTGGCTTGTGTATGTGTGAGTTGATATCCGTGTGAGTTGGTGTATGTGAATTGGTGTGTATGTGAGTTGGTGTGTGAGTTGTGTGTGTGTTGGTGTACATGTGAGTTGGTGTGTGAGTTGGCGTGTGAGTTGTGTATGTGTGAGTTGGTGTTCATGTGAGTTGGTGTGTGTGAGTCCGTGTGTGAGTTGGCATGTATATGAGTTGGTGTGAGTAGTGTGAGTTGGTGTGCAAGTTGGTGTGCATGTAAGTTGATATGTGTGTGAGTTGTGTATGTATGAGTTGGTGTGCATGTGAGTTGGTGTGTGAGTTGGTGTGTGTTAGTGTGAGTCGTGTATGCGTGAGTTGTGTGTTGGTGTGTGAGTGGCTTGTGTATGTGTGAGTTGATATCCGTGTGAGTTGGTGTATGTGAATTGGTGTGTATGTGAGTTGGTGTGTGAGTTGTGTGTGTGTGTGTGTTGGTGTACATGTGAGTTGGTGTGTGAGTTGACGTGTGAGTTGTGTATGTGTGAGTTGGTGTTCATGTGAGTTGGTATGTGAGAGTCCGTGTGTGAGTTGGCGTGTGAGTTGGCGTGTATATGAGTTGGTGTGAGTTGTGTATGCATGAGTTGGTGTGCAAGTTGGTGTGCCTGTAAGTTGGTATGTGTGTGAGTTGTGTATGTGTGAGTTGGTGTGTGTTAGTGTGAGTTGTGTATGCATGAGTTGATGTGTGTTGGTGTGTGAGTGGCTTGTGTATGTGTGAGTTGATATGCATGTGAATTGGTATATGTGAATTGATGTGTATGTGAGTTGGTGTGTGAGTTGGCATGTGAGTTGGCGTGTGAGTTGTGTATGTGTGAGTTGGTGTGCATGTGAGTTGGTGTGTATGTGAGTTGGTGTGTGAGTTGGCTTGTGAGCTGGTGTGTATGTGAGTTGGTGTGTGAGTTGCATATGTGTGCATTGGTGTGTATGTGAGTTGGTGTGCGTGTGAGTTGTGAGCGTGTGAGTTGGTGTGTATGTTAGTTGGTGCATGAGTTGTGTATGTGTGAATTGGTGTGCGTATGAGTTGGTGTGCGTGTGAGTTGTGTGTGTGTGAGGGAGGGTGTGTTTGTGGACAGGGATGTGTGCGCCTGGACTTGCCAGGAAGGTTGGGAGGGGCACATGAACCAAGGCTCTGTGACAGGCATTTCTGAGCTCCCCTGGCAGATCTGACTTAGAAGGAGCTGCAGGGACTAGCACTGAAGGCCCTTCTGGCTTCCCTGGCCCAGGCCTCGGCGTCTTCCTGGCCTCATCTCTCTAGTCTCTGCAGTCCTCTGGGCTCTCCAGTCCCTCAGGGGGCTCTCCCTTGGAAGCCTGTGGAGAATGTCACCACCTCTCTCTGCCCACCCAAGTCTCCCCGGGCATGGCAGACAGGATGACCCCTCAGGCCGGCACCTCCCAGAACCCATGTCCCCACAGTGGCCCTGGGGTCCCCTCTGGCCTCACACCTGCTCCTCTTCCTCTCTTTCAAGATTTGCCAGGTGCTGGGCCCCAGAAGCCAGACTTCCTGGCATGTCGCGGTCGTCCTCACTGGTCCTTCCCTCCCTGCAGCATTCCCCAGCCCTGGCCCACCTGCCTCCCACCCCCTTCCTGACCCAGGCTCCCAGGCACCTGGGCCTTCCCCTCGCGGCCACCTAGCTGTGTACTTTGTTTGGCTGCCGTCACCCCCAGGAAGGCGATCCCTGTGAGAACCCAAATAGCAGGTGCCCATCTGGGACCCCCGCCCACAGGCCCAGGGGAGGTTTCCTGGTCCTCGCTGTGGTGTGGCATGGCTCATTCAACCCGGGGCTCACCCTTGGTGTCCATGAAGCCCAGCCGACGGTGACCCTAAGTCCTCCCTCGACTCACCTGTGTTTGGGGATAGCCCATCCTTCCTGCAGGCTTTGTCTTGGTGTCACCCTGCCTGAGCTGGCCCCAACCACAGTAACAACAGTGATGCTGATGGGTGACTGCTGCCTGGAGCTGCTCGCATGACCATGTAGAGAAAGTTTTTTCCCTGAGGACCATCTGGAATGGACGCATGCACTAACCCTCTCTGAATACACCCTCCCCATGGGGCCCTCTGAAGCATCCCGTAGAGCCAGCCCCTACCCAGAGACCCTGGGTCCAGAGAATGCACTGGGTGGTGAGCCTGGGGATGAATGCAGAGCCCTAGGTCTCCTCCCCAGAAGTAAGTACTGGGTTTGTGTAAATTGCTTGGTCAGGAGGGTGGGACCTGGGGTCTTCACTAGGCTTGCCCCAAACTGGGTTGAGCACATAGTAGGTGCTCACTAAATAACTGTTGAAATAAATAAGCAAGGAGGCCAGGTGTGGTGACTTATACCTGAGCTCCCAGCACTCGGGGAGGCTGAGGCGGGCAGAGCACCTGAGGTCAGGAGTTCAGGACCAGCCTGCCCAACAGGTTTAGTAATGAAACCCCGTCTCTACTTTAAAAAAAAAAAAATTAGCTGGGTGCAGTGGCACACGCCTGTAACCCCAGTTGCTCGGGAGGCTGAGGCAGGAGAATCACTTGCACTTGGGAGACAGAGGTTGCGGTGAGCCAAGATCATGCCACTGCACTCCAGCTTGGGGGCAACAGAGCAAGACTCATCTCCAAAAAAAAAAAAAAAAAGGATGGAAGGATGGATGCAGGCATGGGTTTGGGCCACACAGTCTTGCCAGGCCTCCTGCCCATGGTCCTCCTGGGGTCCACACCCTTGCTCCCCAGCTGGCTGTGGTGCTGAGTGTCACCTGGCTGGGTCAGGCCCTGACGCTGAGCAGGTTCACTGTGACTCTCAAAGACCTTGTTGTTGGGACTGAAACGCATCTGCACCTCCCCCTCAGTCCTCCGTCCCTCAGGGTCGGTGTTTATTCCCAAGCAAGGGGTCACCCAGAGAGCAGCCCGAAACCTCCCTTGAGTCCTGAGGAAGGGGCAGCCAGAGGCTGGTCTGGGAGGAGGTGCAGCAGGCGTTAGGAGCAGCCACTCCAAATTCAGTGACCATGTTTTTCTGAGCTGAAAAATGAGGACACAGGATGTAGCTGAGGGCTTTCTCAGGTTGGTTCATTTAATGAAGGGAAAAAAACCTTCCAAAGGTATGAAAGTTAAAACTTATTTAGTTATGTGGGGAATAGCTTGTTTTTGTGGAAGGAACCTGAGTTTCCAAAATCAAGGTTTTTCTGGGAAGGAATACTTCCATTTGGCTAATACTTGGGGGGCACCTGGACCAACCTTGTCTTTAGTGGGAAGCAAAACAGGCATGATCCTGGCCTCACAGAGCAACATAGGGAGACCGACAATCTTCCAATAATTCCACAGTTCAGAGGCCTTTTAGGAGGTAAATGATGAAGCGAGGGAGCGGGATGGGGTCGGGGAGCACATTCCAGGCAGGGAACAGCATATGCAAAGGCTCCGTGGCTGGAGGGAGAACTTCGAGTTTGAGGGACAGGAGGGCAGCCCCGAATGTGATGAGCGAGAGGGAGAGGAGGATGGAGATGTAGGTAGAGGTCAGTCCGGGCGGCGGCCAGCAGCCATGAGAGTGTGATGGGCTCTCTCTGGCAAGCAGTGGGAGCCATGGATGGTTGGACACAGGCGTGACCTGGTCATCCTGGTGGATATTGATGGTGATGAGGAGAAGGATGGTGTTGATAATCGTAGGAGGCACTGAGTTCTTACCACGTGCCAAGCACCGTTTCACAGATCGAAGTGAGGGCTGGGGAGGTGAAGTGACTTATCCAGGTCACACCACTGGCGAATGGCAGAAATGGGATTCAGATCGCATCTGTCTGGCCACACAGTCCACACGCTCGTCCTGCATGTCCTGTACACACTGTACACAGAGCTGCCCTTTGTCTGGATGCGGAAGCTGAGGGACATGCAGATGACCCTGTCACCTGCCTCCCTGTGGTGCTGACTCCTCTCCGCTCTGAGGCTGGGTGGGATTGCAGGTCACAGGGTTGGCTGGAGCTGGAAAAGCCCAGCTCAGTTCCTGCTGAGGTCCAGCAGGGGAAGTAGAGGTTGCAACATCAGCGGAGGCTGAGGTTCCGGAGAAGTTGGGCCCCCAGCCTGTTCACTGGGGCACAGGTCACGCTGCAGCCTCAGCCACACTAGCTTGTTTGGGGGTCGAGGACTCCCACAACATCCCCGGGTGGCACTGGACCTTCATTTCTTCATTTCCTCCTGCGGAAGCAGAACCAGGTGACTGCACTGCTGTAGATCCACCAGCGGCCTTGAAAAAACCCTTATCAGGCCGAGCGAGGTGGCTCATGACTGTAATTCCAGCACTTTGGGAGGCCAAGGCAGGCAGATCACTTGAGGTCAGGAGTTCAAGACCAGCCTAGTCAACAAGGTGAAACCCCATCTCTACCCAAAATACAAAAACTAGTCAGGTGTGATGGCATGCATCTGTAATCCCACTACTCAGGAGGCTGAGGCAGGAGAATCGCTGGGAGGCGGAGGTTGCAGTGAACCAAGATTGTGCCACTGCACTCCAGCCTGGGCGACACAGTAAGACTCTGTCTCAAAAAAAAAAAAAAAGAAAAGAAAAGAAAAGAGAAAAGAAAAAGCTCTTATCTCCTCATTAATCATTAGGGAAATGCAGATGAAAACCTGGATGAGATGTCCCTTCCACCCATGAGCATGGCTACCATCAGGAATCAGAAAGAACAAGGGCTGGCGGGGAGGAGGTAGATAAACTGGATCTCTCGAGCATTGTTGGTGGGAATGAAAATGGCGCAGCCGCTGTGGAAAACAGCATGGCAGTTCCTCAAAAAAATTAAAAATAGAATTACCATATGATCTAGCATTTCCACTTCTGGGTATGCACCCAAACGCATTGAAAGCAAGGCCTCGAAGACATATTCATGCTCCCGTCTTCATAGCAACATCACTCACAATAGCCAGAAGGTAGAAGCAACTGAAGTGTCCTTGAATGCAGGAATAAACAAAATTTGATACGTATGTACAATGGAATATTATTTAGCCATAAAAAGGAAATTCTGACACACGCTGTAACATGGATGAACCTTGAAGACATTGTGCTAAGTAAAATAGCCTGTCACAAAAGGACAGATACAATAGGATTCCACTTATGGGAGGCTCTAAAGAAGTCACATTCGTAGAGAGAGAGAGTGGAATGGTGATGTCCAGGAAGGAGGAGTTAGTATTTCACGGGTACAGAGTTTAAGTTTTACAGGATGAAAAGAGTTCTGTGGGTGGATGGTGGTGATGGTTGCACAATAGCGTGAATGTATTTAACACTACTGAACTATACACTTAAAAATGGTTAAGATGGCACATTTTATGTGTATTTTAAAAACTTTTATTCCCAGTTCTCTTATGTTATTGACAGTTGGCTTTCTTTTAAGTTTTTTTTTTTTTTTCATTTTCTTTTCGAGACAGGGTCTCCCTCTGTCACTCAGGCTGAAGTGTTGTGAAATGACTGCAGCTCACTGCAGCCTTGAACTCCTGGGCTCAAGCAATCCTCCTACCTCAGCCTCCGGAGTAGCTACCACATCCAGCTAGTTTTTCACTTTTTTTGTGGACATAGGGTCTTACTATGTTGCTCAGGCTGGTCTAGAACTCCTGGCCTCAAGCCATTCTCCTGTCTAGGCCTCCCAAAGTGCTGGGATTACAGGTGTGAACCAACTCCTGGCCTTAAGTTACTTGCTTTTGTGAGAAATAAAAATACCAGATGGTAATTGGCATTAGAGCAGTCAAGACTCTCAGATGCCAGTGTTCCTGGACAAGTAACCTTGCCTCTCTGAGGCTCAGTCTCCTCATGGGGAAATGGGATCGTGATGGCACCTCCTTCCTGGAGCCACTGTGAGGGTCCATGGTGCCTCCAAGGTGCTCTGCCTAGCGGCCAATGTGCAGTGAGCACCCAGCCACCCCTAGGACTGGCAGGTCTTCCTTGAGCCTTTGGGGTTTGGGATTTAAGCAGCACAGGCCTTGGTCAGAGGAGAAAAAAATACCTTACCTCACCATCCACATGGGGAAACAGGGGCCTGGAAGAGTCAAAGGACTTGCCAAGGTCTCTCAGCATCTCCTGAACTGGAATGTGGTTTTCCAAGAGTCCCCTCAGGTGCTGGGCCAGGCTTCACCGGTGCCTGGGTGTGCAGCTGTATTGGTCAGCAGGGCTCCCTCTGCTGCGGTAACAAATGAACCCCACATCTGAGCGCCTTAGAACGGTCAGTTTGTATCACATCCAGCAAAGTCTGCTATGTGTCCAGGCAGTTCTTTTATTTTTTTGGAGACAAGAGTCTCTCTCTGTCACCCAGGCTGGAGTGCAGTGGTGCAATCTCAGCTCACTGCAGCCTCCGCCTCCCGGGTTCAAGTGATTCCCCTGCCTCAACCTCCCAAGTAGCTTGTATGTAGACGTGCACCACCACCCCCAGCTAATTTTTTTTTGGTGTGTATGTGCATATATATATTATTATTATTATTGTTGATTATTATTGTAGAGACCACGTTTTGCCATGTTGGCCAGGCTGGTCTTGAACTCTTGACCTCAAGTGATCCACCTGCCTTGGCCTCCCAAAGTGCAGGGATTATAGGTGTGAGCCACCACACCCAGCCCTAGGAAGGAATTTTTAACAGCGAATCATCTTCCACTGTGCACTCTTCACGTTAATCGTCAGTTCCCCTGGATGGGTGTTTAAGGCATTTCCAAAGTTCTGATATTAAAAACACGGATACAGTGAGTTTCTTTCTGCATCTCCCCTTGTTGCCATATGAATGTGTTTGTGGTATAAATTCCTAAAAATGGAATCGCTTGGTCAAAGGGTGGATGTATTTAGCAACCTGATGGCTTTCCAGGAGGCAGGTGCTGCCTCCCTGTCACGAGAAGCTTTTAAGAAGAGCTACTGATGGAACCCGAGCTGGAGTCCCAGAGACCAGGGTGAGTTTTCTGTCCCAGGGGTTTTCAGATGGGACACTGGGGAGGAGAAGCAGAAACAGGGACTGCCCTGCCCAACTGAACTCTCTGATCCCAGTACTAATACTGGTAGCTGTGCCATCCCCGGTATACAGACAGCACCGTGCTCTAGGGAGGGTGAGTCATTGGTCCCCAGCTGCCCAGCAAGCAGCATGTGATCCCCCAGTTCCTAGTCAGGCCTGAGTCCTCTTGGGTTCGGAGATCCCAGCCCCCTGCTGTGATCCTCAGGGGTCCCTTCTTGACTGGCATCTCCCAGAGGCACTTGTGTTCCCCAGAGCTTGCTCTCCACAAGTTTCAGAAACTCACCGCCGCTTCTGGAGACTCCACTGGGTCTAGCTCTTGGCTGCTCTGGTTGCACAACCACCGCCTGCATGTTTTTCTTTTGTGATTTTCACATCTGCCTCATCTTTCTGCAAGAGCATGTTGGTATTTATACAATTTTTGTCTTGATTTTAAAATCTTCAGCCGGGCACGGTGGCTCACACACCTGTAATCCCAACACTGAGGCAGGTGGATCACGAGGTCAGGAGTTCAAGACCAGCCTGGCCAAGATGGTGAAACCCCATCTCTACTAAAAATACAAAAATTAGCCTGGTGTGGTGGCAGGTGCCTGTAATCCCAGCTACTCGGGAGGCTGAGGCAGGGAATTGCTTGAACCTGAGAGGCGGAGGTTGCAGTGAGCTGAGGTTGCGCCACAGAGCTCCAGCCTGGGCAACAGAGTGAGACTCCAGCTCAAAAAAAAAAAAGAAAAAAAATCTTTCTTGGTTGGGCAATGTTGCTATTGTTTCTGAAAAAACAATACACCCTTATTGTACCATAAATTGATGAATTCAAGCAACACTGGAAACTACAAGAAAGAAGGTAAAAGTCGTCAACATGCCTCACCCGGAGATGACTCTGGTTAATGTCTAGGTGCACGTCCTTATGCAGAGTGTACACATTTCTCCCCACCCCCTCTAATGACAATGAAAATCTCTCCCTTTCTTGCTGAAGGTGGGGGTGTGTAAGTCACTGGAGTGGATCTGAAGGCCTGAAAAATCTCCATTCCCTCCCCTCCCAGGGTGTAAACAAACAGCCCCCCAGCACCCCTCCTGCCACTGCCAGGTTGAAAGCCACCGCTCCATCTCCGGGGAGCAGGGCTTGGTGCCCGCTAAGCAGGTGCTAATGATTCTCCCATTCCCAAAGAAAGTTCCATTTACTCCCCAAGGTTCCATTCCCCTACCTTCCAGACACCTGTTTGTGTGTTGAGTTCACACAAAGCCACGCTGGCCTCTGTCTGCTTTGTGGTTCTATCTCCACCCCCCACCCCCATCAGCAACACTTGACTTTTTCTAAGAGCAGAGCAGGCCCCAGCTTGGGCCTGGGTGGCCCCATTTGTCTGGGCCTCTCTGGTGATGTAGATGGTTAGTCCACCCCTGGGACATCAGGAGCTTCCTGGGAGGACCTTCGCCTGCAGGGAAGAAAGTGCCTGGCCTTGCTTCTCAGGGAGGAGGCATGACCCAGGTGGCAGTGTGGTGGTGGAGGCTCTAGGACCAAATTGGACGCAGGTGTAGACATTTCTGTAAGGACAACAGGCACTTGGAACCCATGCAGCCCTGCTCTGGGGCCTCTTGGAGGCACAGGGCTCTGGCAAAGTGGGACAGTATCCACTGGATAGTGGCAGATGTTGCTGTCATGCCCAGTGAGGGGTGGCGGGGGTGAGTGGTGGAGGGTGTGGCAGTTTCCACGGCAGAGGCAGCTTTGCCCTGCGTGGCACCAGGGTAGCCTCCGTTAGGTGTTCCTCAGACCTGCTCCTGAGCATTTGTGAGTCTTCCTGGTGCCCGAAGAAACCCTGGGGACAGCTTGACATGAAACAAGAGCAGGAAGAGGGCAAGAGCCTGTGACCCCGTCAGGGTGATTCTGTGGCTTCTTCAGGGGAGGGTAGGTGGTGCAGAAGCTTGGGTTTTGGAATCAGACAGACTGGAGGGTGTCCTAGTTGAGTCTCATACTGGCTGTGTGACCTTGGGCAAGTCACTTAAGGTCTCTGAGCCCCCATTTCCTCATCCACCCTACAGGCACAGTAGTGCCCATGTGGCGGGCTTAGATGAAAGACAGAACTCGATGCCCAGGCCTCCTTGCCTGGCAGCACTGCTTTGTTCTGTCTGCTTGCCCTGGGGGTGGTGGCCTGGGAAGAGCTGAGTTACAGAAGCTGAGGGACTTCAGGAAGCCACAGTTCTCATCCCAGGGGCTCCTAAGTCTTGACACCAGTGGGGTCCAAGCTATATTTCACGCCCGCCTTCCCATCGCAATCTTATTCTTTTTTCTTCTTGAAATGAATCTGACCTAAGTGATCAATACAGAAGGATGCCAGGGTAGGGGCTTTGAGACCCCACCTGGCCCTCTCCATTCCCCACCAGATGCCCCCTAGGGTCTATGAAACAGTTGGAAAACCCCCTGGCCACAGGCGGTGCTGGCAGCAGATAAAAGGGGGGTGTGGGGTAAGGGGAGTCATTTTCCAATGCATTCCTCACTGCGCTGGCTTAGAAGAAAGCCACTCCTCATCTCAGGTGCTTCTGAGGGTCCTGCAGGGCCTGAGGTCGCTAAGCCAGAAGGCCCACCTTTCCCCCTTCCCACAGGGTAGGAAGACGCCCCTCCCTGTGGCACAGGCCAGACCTGGCCAGAGCCCTGCTCAGTGCTGTCTGGCCACTTGACCTGGGGCAAGCCCTCCTTCTGAGCCTCTGCTGTATGGGGCAACCCTAGGGCCCTGGATCGGAGCCGGGTGTGGAGAGGACAGGAGGAGCTGTCAGGCCCCACGCACCGCCCCTGGTGCCAGTCAGTACCTGATCAGTGGTGCTTGCCATTTTTTTTTTTTTTTTTTTTTTTTTGAGACAGGGTCTCCCTCTGTCACTCAGGGCTGGAGTGCAGTGACACAATCTCGCCTTTCTATAGCCTCGACCTCCTGGGCTCAAGCTATCCTATGCACAGGGCGTGGCAGTTTGCAGGGGCCAGGATCCTGGTCCTCAGTCAAGGGGAGGGAGGCCTCACCGGGCCCAGTTTGCAGATAAGGAAACTGAGGCTCCTGGAAGCCAAGCCACAGACTGCGAGTGGGTGTGGCCCCTCGACCTGGCAGGCTATGACTGGGGACGGGGCTTGCTTTCCCCCATCTCCTCACACCAGTTTCAGGAACCCCGGCGGCATCCTTGCATATATACGTATGTATACATGAATATTTCTTCCTCAGCTCCTCCTTTGTGTCTGAGGCACTGTGGGGACTGTCAGAGGGGTCTGGAAGCCTCCCAAACTCTGGCAAAGATGCCCAAACAGAGCAAATTTGGCCCTAGAGAGCAGGGAGCCCACCCTGCCCCATCCCACAGAGGGGGAAACCGAGACTCTGCCAGCTGAGGGGCTTGTCCAGGCCCCCTGGGAAGCCGAGGTGGCCTCAGCCTCCAGGCCAGGCCTTCCTGAGACTTCAGTCCTCTCCTGCTCCTCCTCAGCCCCGCCTTTCCCGCAACCCCAGCGTCCCCAGTCCTCTGGAGGAAGATTTCCGTGGTCCCGGTTGGGGGTGCCAAACTGCCAGCGACAACAGCGTTTTTTAAATCCTAGACTCGCTGACTCGTGTGATTATTCTTATTTAAGGAAGGGAAAGTACTGGGAGTGGGGAGCTGGTCACCTCTGGGTGGGGGCACCTCCGGGTGGGGGCGGCCCCTGCTGCCTGCCTTGTGCCCAGCTCCAACCTGGGGAGGCGGAGGAGAGGGGAAGCAGGAGGAGGAAAGGGGGGAGGGGGATGGCAGAGGATGAATTAGGAGGATGGAGAAGGGGAGGAAAAGGAAGGGGAAGAGGGGCAGAAGAGGGCGGAGGAGGAAGGAAAGAGGGGCTGGGGTAAGGGCGGAAGGAGGGGGGCGCTGGGGTGAAAGGCGGGGAAGGAGGGCTGCGCGTAAGGCGGAGAAGAGGGTAGGGAGGGGGCAAGAAGGGGGCAGGAGGGAAGCAGGCATTAAAGAGGGAGATGAGAGGGCGAAGAGGAGGCTAGGGAGGACGTGGGTGTGGGAGGGGGGTGAGGAAAGGGTACGGGCGGCAGGAGGGGGCACAGAAAGGAACCCCCCGCCCCCGCCTCGGCGGCTCCCTAAGCAGATAGGAGATACATAATTTACTATGGAAATGCAAAAAGAATTGGGAAACTCTCAATTTATAAATATTTATTTTTACAAGTTTGTGCCTCCCAGCTCCCCCTTGCTGGCCCTGGTCTTTTCTCTCTGGGGCCCTCGGGGCGCAGGTCCTTCCTCTCCCGCTCCCACTCCGACCCCTCTTCCCCTCCCCGCCTTCCTTCTGCCGTCCCTTCCCCCTCGGGCGGTCTCTGTCTCCCCCAGGTCCTCTCCTTCCTTTCTCTGGCCTGTGTCTCTCCCTCGGTCTCTCCCCTGAGTGCGTCTCTGTCTCTCTTGGTGGCGGGACGGGGGCGATTTTTGAGTCTCCCCACACCGTGGGTTTCTCTCTCGCTGTCTCGCCCATCTCTCCATCTGTGTCCTCCCACTAGCCCCGCGGGCCCCCGTCTCTCCACCCGAGGACCCCAGCTCCCTCCAGAGGGTCCGGGGGCGGCAAGAGCCCCCGTAGGCTCCTGGGTCGGGGGGAGGGGTCGTTTCCCTGGCAACGGCCGGTCGGCTGGGCGGCGCGGGGATTGGGTTGAGCCCCGCCCCTTCCCCGCCCCCTCGCCCTGGCCGCGGGTTGGGGGCGCTGGGTGAGGCTTCCGAAGCACTTGGACCGGGCCGTGGGGGCGGGCGGGGGCTCCCTGGGAGGCCGGCCCGGAGGAGGGGCGGGCAGATAATCAGCCAATCAGTTAATCAATCGGCGAGTCAATACATCAATCACAGGCCCCCAGAGCGGCTGGGGTTGAGCGCTCAGGGTGTGGAAAGAGCTGAGTTCTAATCCCTGCTGGGCCTCTTCCTGGCCATGTGGCCCCAAGCCCGGAAGCCCCTGCACAGCGCCGAGCCTCGGGGTCCCCTCTGCGCAGTGGGGCTGTGGCAGCACCTGCCTGCGGGGCTGGCAGTCCTTCCTGGTGGCCTGGTGGTCCCTGTCCACCCCTCCACCTCACGGATGGGAAACGGAAGCTACTGAGAGGGGAAGTGGCCGGTGGGCACGGAAGGGATGGGGCGGGGAGCTCGGCAGCATCTGCTCGCCCAGGCCGTTTTTTTCTGAGCGGGGCTTGTGCTGAACCCATCCTTGGCAGCTCCTAGCTCAGTGCCTGACCCTGCACAGGTCCCGGCTTCAGGTGGGAGAACCCGAAATACCCCTTTGATCGCTCCTCCCAGTCCCTCTCCTCTCCTCCTGGGGTGGGGAACTGAGTCCAGGACAGGCCAGATGGATGCAGGGTTGCTTGGCTAGACCCGTGCCAGCACCTCCTCTTAAGCCTTCTATATGCCTGACACATGAGCTGGGGTGGCGTGGTTGTTAGTGATGGAGGAGTCCTCAGGCAGCGTCTGCAGGGTCAGCAGCTGGAAGGGTCTCTGGATGCTTCCTGCAACTCAAAACCAGGTGTTTGTAACCAACATGCAGGTCTGCTCAGCCTTCTGACCAGCACACCTCCCAGCCCCGCCCCTCCCTCCCTCCCAAGCGGGCTGGGGGCTGGAGTGGAGGCTGATGAAGGGGCTGGTGGGAGGGCCCTCTCCAGGAGGGGCTGGGGAGTCACAGGGAAGGTGGCTATTTATAATTTCAGCAGCCCCTTTAAGCCCCGGCTCCAGGCCTGCTGCCAGGCTGGTTCTGTTTGAAGCTCCCAGCTCTAATCCTGCTGCAGTCTTGCTCTCAAATCCAGATCCTCTGGCTGCCTCCCATGCAGGGAACAAGCCCGGCCTGCAGAGCTCTCCCAGGGCTGGGGACAGCTGCAGGACTACTCTCTGTCCCCAGCCCCCTATGCTGGGCAAGCACATCACACACACACACGCACACACACACAGACACATTTCCCTGTGCAACAACAAACTCACCCTTTTTAATTTTTTTGTAGAAACAGGGGTCTCGCTATGTTGCCCAGGCTGGTCTCAAACTCCTGGCCTCAAGCCATCCTACTGCCTTGGCCTCCCAGAGCGCTGGGATTGTAGGCATGAGCCAATGTGCCTGGCCTACAAACATGCTTTGTCATAGACTGGCATTTCATGTGTGTGGCCTGTGGGCCCCCATCCCAAGGCCTGCCCTGCCCTCTGCAAGAAGGATGTTTTCAGAACTTTGTGGTCCTCCCCAAAGGTTCTAGGTTCTATGCCCCACCTCCTTAGAGCCCCAGGGCCCCAAGTGTGTTCAGAACCCAGACCAGCCTGGGAACTGACAGGAAGAAAGAGTGGAAGTTGTGGTGGGGAGGGGCTGTCGGGTCTTGAAGGAGGGGAGTTGGTTCAGACACCCAGGGCAGCCCTGTCCCGTCGGGCCCACCCAGCAGCCTCAGCCCATTCCCACTGCTGGGCTCTGTGCCCGGGCTCTCGGTGTTTTACCTGCCCCTGGTAGATGTGTTCTTACTCCCATTTTACAGATGGGGAAGGTGAGGCTGGGAGTTTAGGTAACATACCCAAGGTCCCCCAGCTAGTGAGAAAGGTAGGGTTTGAGCCAAACTCTCTGGGGCTCTATGGGTCAGGCTGTCCCCCACTTCTGCACTGGCAGCCTGGGTACTTGGTAATATCCTGCCAACTTTTCCCTGCTGCTGGTCTGGGGCTTCCACAAGGCCTTCTGGGTGGCAGGGTGGCTTGCACCTCTGTGTGGCACACTACAGCGTCCAGTTCATGTGCCCTGGCCGACCGCATGTACTGGGGAGAAAGGAGAGAACGGAGACGCAGGGGAGGCCCCTCAGTCCAGCTGCACTGTTGGTAACGAGGATCTTACCAACAAGGATCTCAGAGCAGACCCAGAGATCAGGCTGTGGAGCATCTCAGGCAGCTCTAGGGGAAGGGAAGGCATAGAAAAGACTAGAGGGGTCAGCGAGGACCAGGCCCCAAGACTCTAGGAGCCCCGTGTCAGACCAGGCACCAGGGAGGGAGTTGAGGCTAGGGATTCTGCTCCAGAACTAGCTGTGTGACTTTAGGTAGGCCCTTTACCTCCTAGGCCTCACTCAGTAAAAATAAAGAGTCTGGCCAGGTGCAGTGACTCACACCTGTAATCTCAGCATTTTGGGAGGCCAAGGCAGGTAGATCACCTGAGGTTGGGAGTTTGAGACCAGCCTGACCAACATGGAGAAACCCCGTCTCTACTAAAAATACAAAAATTAGCCGGGCGTGGTGGTGGACACCTGTAATCCCAGCTACTCGGGAGGCTGAGGCAGGAGAATCGCTTGAACTCAGGAGGCAGAGGTTGCAGTGAGATGAGATCATGCCGTTGCACTCTAGCCTGGGCAACAAAAGTGAAACTCTGTCTCAAAATAAATACATTAATACAGGGGCTCAGTTCTTTAATTTTTGAGAAGCCTTCCAGGTGGTACAGTTCAGAATTCTCTGAATATTTTATTTTCCACCAAACCTCTCTTGAGCACCAGCAACGTCACAAACGCTGTGCTTGGGTGCAGTGAGCAAGAAACTATAGGAGACCCACTCTCGGGGGGCTGCATGCCTGGTCCTGGGGGAGCTGAGGTGCAAACAACCCACTCCCTGCACTAGTCCATGTGCTGCTAGAGGCATAGAGCAGCTAATATTGGCCGCCATTGACTCATCACCTGCTGTATGCTTTATCCTTTTATTGAATCTGCACAACAACCTCATGCAGTAGTTACCATTATTCTGCCACTTTACAGATTCGGAAACTGAAACCCAAAGGACTAAATGCCTGTCTGAATTCTTTCTAGCTCTGTCGCCCAGACTGGAGTGCCATGGTGTGATCATAGCTCACTGTAGCCTCAAACCTCTGGGCTGAAGCCATTCTTCCGCCTCAGCTTCCCAAGTAGCTGGGACCATAGGCGTGTGGCACTGTACCTGGCACTGTCTGAATGCATGCAGCTGGTAAGTGTGAGCCCAGGCAGATCCCAGGTGGTAGCTGTCTTCATGGTTGTTAGAAAAGGGCTTCAAAGAGTGGAGACTTTCTGTCATCTTCCCTTGCCAAGTGGAAAGGGAGGCAGAAGGGTGCTCCAGGCACATCCCGAACAGCAGTTACCTGCTGCCATGTGACAAGCCACCCCAAACAGATTGGCTCAAAATAATCATGTATTGGACTTTCTTATGATTCTGGAGTTGACTGGGCTCAGCAAGGCGGTTCATGCTTGGACTCTCTCCTGCAGGTGCAGTCACAGAATAGCAGGAGCTGGAGTCATCTAAAGGCTCCACTGGGCTGGGTGCCCAAAACAGCCTCACCTTGGTGCTTATATTCTCCCCTAGTGTATCCCAGATTTCTTGTGTTACAGCTCAGGGCTCCAAGAGGCAGGAGGCAAACTGTCTCGTGTCACTTCTGCAATCCTCCACTGATCAAAGCAGTCATATAGCCTACTCAGATTGGAGGCAAGGGGCATAGACCCTACCTCTCAATGATGGGGGTATGGAGGAATTTGTAGCCATGTTTAATCTACCACAGATGCTAATACATATTTCACAGCAAAAATGGAGGTTTGTGATTAAATACATTGTGGGAAAGGATTAAACAAAAGTGTTCTTTCCTGCAGGGCTTCTCAGAGCATTTGCAGATGTGGACAGTTGGTTTCCAATCTAGGAAAGGAGTTTACACAATTTCCCAAACGGATTTTATGAACTGATTTTGGTTTGGCTGCTAGGGGGTCCTATCTGCAGTAGGGGCTGTTGGATCTGGGAGACTGTGGTGCTGAGGCTTCTCTGCACGCTCCACTTTGGGTGGCATTATTCATTTTTCTAGAACCTCCAGGTCCAGCTTCCAGAGGACCATGAGTGGGTATGATAAGGTTTGAAGTGGGGCCGGGCGCAGTGGCTTACACCTGTAATCCCAGCACTTTGGGAGGCTGAGGCGGGCAGATTGCCTGAGCTCAGGAGTTCAAGACAAACCTGGGCAACATGGCAAAATCCTGTCTCTACTAAAATATAAAAGATTAGGCCGGGCGTGGTGGCTCAAGCCTGTAATCCCAGCACTTTGGGAGGCTGAGACGGGCGGATCACGAGGTCAGGAGATCGAGACCATCCTGGCTAACACAGTGAAACCCCGTCTCTACTAAAAAAAAAATGCAAAAAACTAGCCGGGCGAGGTGGCG
>NW_016813389.1:1428297-1444095 GCF_001698545.2 Rhinopithecus bieti
AAAGATTAGCCGGGTATGGTCACGTGTGCCTGTAGTCCCATCTACTTGGGAGGGTGAGGCAGGAGAACTGCTTGAACCCAGGAGGTGGAGGTTGTAGTGAGCCGAGATCATGCCACTGCCCTCCAGCCTGGGCAGAGCAAGACTCCATCTCAAAAAACAAAAAACAAAACACAAAAAAAGATAAGGTATGAAATGGCGTTCATCGCCGGCAGCTCCCACCTTCCCAGGCATCAGGGTGTGTAGGGGAACTGGCCAGATCTGCCAGCCAGGGCCACCTTCCCAAGCAGGCAGGGTCAGTGGCACCACTTCAGGTGACCAGAGCTTCTGACCACGTAGCCCTCTCTCTTCTTCTCTCCTGGCCCTGAGAAAAGGCTTCCTCCCTCCAGCCTCCTGGCACTCCCTTCTGTCCGGGCAGAGTGGGAGGTGGATGGGGGCCGGAGCAGGGGCCTTGCTGCCTGACTGTGTGACCATGCCCCAGTCCCCGTCTCAGGAGAGCCTCGGTTTCCCGCTCACTCCCATGGGGATGGTGAAGATACGTCTCACCAGTTGAGTGTGAGAACACTTTGCAAGAGAGTAGCTGGTCTTCCCCGGACATCTACTGGCTAGGCAGGCCCTGTGCCCAGCACATTCCAAGCACCGCTCATGTCATCCTCTCTGGGCCTCAGCATCCTCGTCTGTACAATGGGATGCCAATAGCATCTACTGCATAACATTCAATAAGGAGCAAACTGGGTAATGGGAGTGAAATTAGGAGACAGAGACCCAAGCCCACTCAGCCTAAAGGTATCAGCCACAAAGGTCTGTGCGTACCCCGGTCCTGGCTCCTGGCTGAGTGGCGCCCAGTGTGCAGTGCTGCGGTTGTTGGCCATGCCTGCTGCGTGTGACTGAGTCCAGGCATAGTGTGTGCCCATGTGCCACTGTGCAGGGCAGGCTGTCTGCATGCGGCCCTTCCCCAGCGAGCCGGGCAGCACTGCCTGTGAAGCCACAGTTTGGTTTGTGCCGCCACCCCCTATAGGATGCTTCCGCCTCCGTCTCCCCACTGGCACCACCCCCCAGGAGGCCGTGTCCCCAGGTTTGACGTCTCCGAACAGAGGCAGGCAGGGAAGAGCTGGCTCCCTGAGAGCAGAAATCAGGAAGGACTCTGCCACCACCCTCCTCCCCAGCCTGGACCAGTGACGCAGCCCTGGGAACAGTCTCTGAGTCTTTTAGATGGATCCCACACCCTCCAGCTATGTGTCCTTGGGCATGTGACACCAGGCCTGTTTCCGCCTCTGAAAATGACCTCTGTGACGTTTCTGTTTCTCGGGGCTGGAAAGAGGATTCCGGGATGTGCTGTCGCCACTGCTGCCTTGTGGTGCAGCTCCAGCATCCTCCACCCATCTGGGATTCCAGCCAGAGCCCTGGGGTGGGGGGACAGGGTTGCAGACACTGGGCCAGGGTCCAGGTGGGAGCGCCAAGCCTCCAGGTGAGAGGGCCGAGGACTGGCGTGGTCCATCCAGGGCACCTGCAGAGTGGGGGTCCTTGGGCTGGTTTTCTTTTCTTTTTTTTGAGACAGAGTCTTACTCTGTCGCCCAGGCTGGAGTGCAGTGGCACGATCTCAGCTCACTGCACCCTCCACCTCCTTGGTTCAAGCAATTTTCCTGCCTCAACCTCCCGAGTAGCTGGGTTACAGGCACACACCACCACACTCAGCTAATTTTTGTATTTTTAGTAGAGATGGGGTTTCACCATGTTGGGTCTCGAACTTCTGACCTCAAGTGATCTACCTACCTCAGGCTCCCAAAGTGCTGGGATTACAGATGTGAGCCACCACGCCCAGGCTTTGGGCTGGTTTTCTTTTTTTTTTTTTTTTTTGGAGACGGAGTCTCGCTCTGTCGCCCAGGCTGGAGTGCAGTGGCCGGATCTCAGCTTACTGCAAGCTCCACCTCCCGGGTTTACGCCATTCTCCTGCCTCAGCCTCCCGAGTAGCTGGGACTACAGGCGCCCGCCACCTCGCCTGGCTAGTTTTTTGTATTTTTTAGTAGAGACGGGGTTTCACCGTGTTAGCCAGGATGGTCTCGATCTCCTGACCTCGTGATCCGCCCATCTCGACCTCCCAAAGTGCTAGGATTACAGGCTTGAGCCACCGCGCCCGGCCTTTGGGCTGGTTTTCTAAACCGTTCCCCCAGTGCTGCCCACAGACATCCCCACAGAGCCAGGGTGCCCCTGAGCTCCACCCTCCATCCTGGGAATTATTGCCCATGGGTGGCCACAGCCATCCTGTTTCCTCTACCTCTCTCCCCTCCCACACCCTGCAGCCACTCGTCCTCCACAAGAAAGGGTACATCTGCCCACTTCTCCCAGTGCGGGACCCCCCACCCCCACCCCCCACTGCTCTTCCCTCCCTGGAGTGCTGCTCCAGGCTCTTCACAGGCCTGGGCTGCAGCATGGCTCCTGATGGCCGCACCCCACACAGGGTCTGTGGGTGTGATGAAGTGTCTCTCTCAGCTCACGGCCCTGCAGAGGTCTAAGTCCCCCTTACAGAGTCAACTCTATCCCTCGACTCTGAAGGCTTCAGGGGCACGGTTCCTGCCCACTCCTGCAGGTTCACACCTCTCCACCCCCACCTCTGCTCCAGCCATACAAAGTGACTTTCCAGGCCTCTGGGACCCTGCATATGCTGTTCCTGGAGCCTGAAATGCTCCCCATTGTCATCGGATCAGCTGTTCATTCTTTAGGACTCAGCCTGGGCTTCCCCTCCTCCAGAGAGCTGCCCCAACCCCTCCCAGATTCTCCCATAAGTCCCAAGGCTCTGTCACCCACGTGAGACTGTCCAGGAGGGGTCCGTGTCTAGTTTGTCTCGAATCCTTTAGCTTGGCCCCAGGCCGGGTCTCTAGTGTGGAAGGATGGCCCAGTCCCCTCATCCCGCCCCCGTGCCTCGGCCATCCCTCCCCGGGTGCCTTCACCTTCCCACCCGCCTTTCTCCACAGCGTAGCATTGTGGTAAGAACACCCGCTCTGACATCACACCGACCTGCATCCACATCCCAGCTGAGCCTCGGTTCTCACATCTGCAAAATGGGGAGAACAACAGCTGCAGCGTCCTGAGGCTGGGGTGAGGACTGAGTGAAAAATCTTTGGTGCATCTTTGGGCATCGCAGGAGTTCAATACATCTTAGCTATCGCTGTCGCTTTGTATTATCCAGCCCAGTCTGGCCCGTTGTAATCACCTCCTGACCTATGTCTAGGAGCTCACTGCTCCAAGCAGCGATTCCACAGCTGGAATCTTCTCACCGTCAGAGAACACTCCATGGCTCCCCATTGTCTTCCCCAGGACATAACACTCCAACTAATTTTCTTTTTCTTTTCAAGATGGGGTCTTGCTCCATCGCCCAGGCTGGAGTGCGATGGCATGATCTCGGCTCTTGGGTTCAAGGGATTCTCCTGCCTCAGCCTCCTGAGTAGCTGGGATTACAGACGACTGCCACCATGCCCAGCTAATTTTTTGTATATTTAGTAGAGACGGGGTTTCACCATGTTGGCCAGGTTGGTCTCGAACTCCTGACCTTGTGATCTGCCCACCTTGGACTCCCAAAGTGCTGGGATTACAGGTGTAATCAGTGTGCCTGGCCACTCCAGCTAATTTTCCAAGCTCTTCATCACCCGTCTTTCTGGATTTTCTGGAGAGGTCACTTTGACTGGTGGCCAAACAAAAGTCCCTCAAAGAGAAAGGAGTTTCCTTGTGGCTGGTATAGACACCCCCGCCAGTGGGCCCCTCACCTCCACCCCTGCTCCTCCACTTCCCACCCCTCCCCCAATGGGGGCTGGGCCGCCTGGGCAGGCCACTCACCTCCCAGAGCTTCTAGTTCCCTCAGCCGCACAGTGGCACTAATCCCAGTCCTTCTCGTGATGTTCCCCCTCTTAGGGATCTGTGGGGTGTGGGGATCTGGGTGGGACGGTGCCGGGTCCAGAGGGCTTAGCTTGGCGTCAGGCACATGAGGGCTGCAGGAGGCCGCCCCAGCCCCATGGCCACCCTGTCTAGTCCACAGCCCTCCACACAGGCTCTGGAGCAAAGCCAGAATCCACCCTGCTCCTTGTCTCTCAGAATTCCCCTGCCTTTTCAAGCTGAATATTACCCTGATTGTGTTGTAGGGAAAGGAAGAGAACATTTGTTCTTTTTCTTAAAAAACAAAAAACCATTTTCTTCATTTACAAAAGTAATACATGTAATTGTGGATAATTTTGAAATTAAGATAAACCAAAGAGAAAATTTCAAATGATCTGTAATTCATCACCCATCTATTGCCACGTTGAGCATTTGAGCTTCGAGTCCCTAGAATTTTTTTTTTTTTTTGAGACGGAGTGTCGCTGTGTCGCTCAGGCTGGTGTGCAGTAACCTGATCTCAGTTCACTGGAACCTCCACCTCCCAGGTTCAAGCAATTCTCCTGCCTCAGCTTCCCAAGTAGCTGGGATTACAGGCGCACGCTGCCATGCCCAGCTAATTTCTGTATTTTTAGTAGAGACGGGGGTTTCACCATCTTGCCCAGGCTGGTCTCGAACTCCTGACCTCAGCTGATCCACCCGCCTCGGCCTCCCAAAGTGCTGGGATTACAGGCGTGAGCCACCATGCCAGACTGCCCCTAGATGTTTTAGTGAAATGTGTGGCGCTCGCTTGCTGTACTTTGAGCACAGGAGGGGACCCTAGCGCACAGGTCCCCCTATACATATGTAACCTGATTCTTCCATTCAGCAGCAGAATGTGAACGTCTATGTCACCCAGAGGCACACACCTCACTGCAAGCTCCACTGCAAGCACACACCCAGAGGCATGTGTGCGTGTGCGCACGTGTGTGCACGTGTGCATGTATGTGTGTGTGCATGTGTGTGTATGTGCGTGTGCGTGCGTGTGTGTGCGTGTGTGCATGCATATGCGTGTATGTGTGCATGCCCGTGTGTATGTGTGTATGTTGCACGTGCGTGCATACATGTGTGTATGTATGTACGTGTGTGCATGTGTATGCACATGCACGCATGTATGTGTATATGTATATGTGTGTGTATATGTGCGTGTGTGTGTGCTTGTGTGTGTATGTGTGTGCGTATGTGTCTGTGTGCGTGTGTGTGCGTATGTGTGTGTGCGTGTGTGTGTGTGCGTGTGTGTGTGTGCGCACACGTGCAGAATCACAGCCCTGTCCCAGACCGCAGACTCCACACTTCCCCAGGATCTCCAGGAGCTCTGAGGCCCAGTGTGGTTTGGGGAGCTGGCCTCCAGCCCCCTTGCGTGCATACATGTGTGTATGTATGTACGTGTGTGCATGTGTATGCACATGCACGCATGTATGTGTATATGTATATGTGTGTGTATATGTGCGTGTGTGTGTGCTTGTGTGTGTATGTGTGTGCGTATGTGTCTGTGTGCGTGTGTGTGCGTATGTGTGTGTGCGTGTGTGTGTGTGCGTGTGTGTGTGTGCGCACACGTGCAGAATCACAGCCCTGTCCCAGACCGCAGACTCCACACTTCCCCAGGATCTCCAGGAGCTCTGAGGCCCAGTGTGGTTTGGGGAGCTGGCCTCCAGCCCCCTTCCCAGTGGCGGCTGAGTACCTGTCTGTGCAATGCCCCAGACTTATTTCAGCCAATCCACTATTATGGAACACAGAGGTTGTGATATCACGAACACTGCCAATACATTATATTTATTGATGGAATCATTGATAGCTAAAACCCTGGCCATAGCACAGACATTTTCTTGGAGTGAATATTAAGGAGCTTCCCTGGGTTTTTCGCCTCCCCAACACTCGCTCCCCTTCTCCTCAGAACATTCTGGAGGGGGCCAGTCACAGTAGCTCATGCCTGTAATCCCAGCACTTTGGGAGGCTGAGGCAGGTGGATCACCTGAGGTCAGGAGTTCGAGACTAGCCTGGCCAACATGGTGAAACCCTGTTTGTAACAATACAAAATTAGCCGAGCGTGGTGGCGGGCACCTGTAATAGCTACTCCGGAGGCTGAGGCAGGACAATCGCTTGAACCCGGGAGGCCAAGGTTGCAGTGAGCCAAAATCGTACCATTGCACTCTAGCCTGGGCAAAAAGAGTTAAACTCTGTCTCAAAAAAAAAAAAAAAAAAAGGAAAGAAAAGAACATTCTTTCTGGAGGGGTAGGGGCCATCGTCACCCCTCTTCTGTGGATGCAGAAACTGGGGCTGGGGCAGGGATGACATTCTCCCAAAGTCCCCAAATCGTAGCCTAGCCAGGCCCTTTCCTCTCCACCCTCTCCCTGGCCCTTGCCCTGCATGGGCTTTTTCTTTTTTTTTTTTTTTCTGGAATGTCAGCCCCTGCCTGGAGGGTGCGGGGCTGCACACACAACAGCTTCCTGCTCGCCTGGTCCCTGACCAGCGGGACCAGTTTGTCTGGGTGACAGACGAGGCATGACAGCACATGTGTGGCTGGGCCAGCTGGGACAGCCTCACTCTACTGCGGGAACCTCCAGGGGACCAGGAGTGGGGCTCCAAGGAGGTGGGTAGGATGTGGTAGAACAGTGAGAGGGGCCTCCAGGTCATGGGGGAGTGGGGCTCGGGCCCAGGGGTGCAGAGGGGACTGTGAAGGACATCGAAGGGGAAGCTCCTGGCTTCCTGCTGCCCATGGCAGGAAACGCAGCCATGTGAGCGTGAATCCTTTTGGGGGAAGCCCTTGGCGAGGAACAGAATGCAGTGATGGCAGCAGATTCTATTAAAAGCAATTCTCATTACGGTACCATTAATTATTAATAGGATTGGGCAAATAAAAGATGAGAAGACCCAGCTGGGCCTAACGCAAACTTTGCCTCCGAAGCAAATGGCTTTTGGTTCCCATCCAGGAGCCCCAGCCATGAACGTGCCTATTGGAAAAGTAATGACAACCTGGAGGCTGCCACGGTGGGACGGGCACCACTTGTGTCTGCTTAAAAAAGATAAAGACGGCCTGGCACAGCGGTTCACACCTGTAATCCCAAGACTTTGAGAGGCTGAGGTGGGAGGATTGCTTGAGGCCAGGAGTTTGAGACCAGCCTGGGTAACACAGCAACATCCTATCTCTACCAAGAAAAAAAAAAAAAAAAAAAACCCAAAACAAACAAGAAAGCCCAGACATTACCTGGGCACAGTGACTCAGGCTTGTAATCCCAGCTACTCAGGAGGCTGAGGCGGGAGGAGCACTCGAGCCCAGGAGTTCAAGGCTGCGATGAGCTGTGATTGCATCACTGCACTCCAGCCTGGGCAACAGAGCAAAATCTTGTCAAAAAAAAAAAAGTAAAGAAAAGGAGGTAAGCCCAAGAAAAGGCACCTGGAGGAGTGTGCAGGGGACTGTGTCTGCTCTCAGAGCTTGGCTTTTAGGCCCAGATGGCCTGGTCGTCCTTCCCATTAGGAAACATCCGTCTGCTCACCTGGCTAGGCACTGCAGACCTCGTTCTCCTCAGAGCACCTTCCTGCCTCTGCGGCTGTCAAGCCTCTAAAGAGATCCAGAGAGGCTGCGTGCGGAGGCTCACACTTGTAATCCTATCACTTTAGAGGGCCGAGGCAGGTGGATCACTTGAGGTCAAGAGTTTAAGACCAGCCTGGGTAACATGGTGAAACCCTGTCTCTACTAAAAATACAAGAAAAAAAAAAAAAGCTGGGCATGGTGGTGCGTGCCTGTAGGCCCAGCTACTCGGCAGGCTGAGCCAGAAGGATGGCTTGAACCTGGGAGGCGGAGCTTGCAGTGAGCTGAGATCACGCCACTGCATTCCAGCCTGGGTGACAGAGTGAGACCCTGTCTCAAAAAACAACAACAAACAAACAAACAAACAAACAAAACCAGAGAGATCTAGAGAGAACTTTCTCCATGTAGCAGCAGAAGCCATGGTGAGGACAAAGTCAATGGAGAATGTCAGGCTTGGGCTGAGGAGGCCCCAGAGACAGAGAAGCTGCCCCTCTTTCCTGCCCCCACCCTGCCTTGTCTTCACCAAACTCCTAACCTCCCTTCAAAGCCCAGCTTCTATGACCTCTTCTCCAGGCAGTGCTGCTCGGTCTCAGCTGGGGCAGCCACTGAGTATACAGACGCTGTCCCTGCTCTTGTGAAGCTGCCAGTCTAGCAGGTGACTAGCAGAGTTATATTTTTTAAAAAAACCACCGCAAGCCATGATGACAAGTGGAGACGATGCTCTGAAGCCAGGAGACGGAAGCCACGCACGATCAGGACAGGAATCCCAGCAGATCTGTTTCTTCCCCAGAACCTGGAGCAAAGCAGGTGCTCAAGAAATGTGTGTGGCCAGGCGCGGAACTGCTTGGGAGGCTGAGGCAGGAGGATCGTTTGAGCCCAGTGGGTCAAGGTTGCAGTGAGCCGTGAAGACACCACTGCACTCCAGCCTGGGCAACATAGCGAGATTCAAAAAAAAAAAAAAGAAAAAGAAAAGAAAGAAAGAAAAGACAGACTGACAGAAAAAAAGAAATGTGTACGACGGCACGAGACCGAGGCTTCCGAGATGGAGAGACCTCTGGGGAAACAGGTTTTGCACAGCAGAGGGAGGAAGGGCTGGGACCTGAGACCGCCCCCGCTCCTTCATCCTTCCAAAATTTCCCTGGATTATTGGCTGATTGATTTCCCAACGTCCCCTATGAGGCACAGCAGTGGAGGCTTCCTTTTTTGGGACTAAATGAATATGGTGATGAATACGTCTGGGTCAACAAACACACAAAACCCAACAGCTAGGAACTTGGGGACTTCAGGATAAAATGGCATCTATGGAGAAACCCCTGATACAGCCGTTCTTATTTTTCCACTAAATACCCAGGAAGGCAGAGAAAAAGATGAAACCTCAGTTGGTTTGGAAACAGAGATGGCTGCCAAACTCATACCAGAAGCTGGGAGGGTCTCCTACTCATGATCACGGCAGAGGACAATGTTGGAGAGAAACTTGTGACTCAGGGACCCGGGACGAAGGTAGGAAGGTGCCCAGGACCTTCCCCATCATTTGCTCCCATTCAGAGACCTGGAATCTGTATTTTTAGTAGAGACAGCGTTTTACCACATTGGCCGGGCTGGTCTTGAACTCGTGACCTCAAGTGATCTGCCCACCTCGGCCTCCCGAAGTTCTGGGATTATAGGCATAAGCTACCATGCCTGGCCGACAGTAATTACTGAAAGGAGCTGGAGAAGACGTCAGAAAACTGTGGCAGGCCAGGTGTGGTGGCTCACGCCTGTAATCCCCGACAAAACCCTGTCTCTACTAAAAATACAAAAATTAGCCAGGTGTTGTGGCACGCGCCTGTAATCCCAGCTACTTGGGAGGCTGAGGCAAGAGAATCACTCGAACCCGGGAGGCAGAGGTTGCAGTGAGCCGAGATCGTGCCACTGCACTCCAGCGTGCGTGACGGCGAGACCCTGCCTCCAAAAAAGAAAAAGAAAAAAGAAAACTGTGTGGCAATTTTGGTGGAAAGACTTAACCTCTGCAAATCAAGAGCAGGAAACCATAAACTCAGCTCAGACAGATGTTAAGAGGCAGCACAAAACTATGAAAAGGGATTTGAGTGGCGCCGCGGACTGATGAAGTGTCGTCCCTGAAGGGACATGTCTAAGTCCGAACTCCTGGTACCTGTGAATGTTAGCTTATTAGGAAAAAAGGGTCTTCGCAGGTGCCATTAAGTTAAGGATCTCAAGCTGAGCTCATCCTGGATTAACTGGGTGGGCCCTCAATCCAGTGACCTAGTGTCCCTTTAAGAAGAAAGGTCATAGACAGAAGAGCAGAAATGAAGACAGAGACAGGGACTAGCGTCATCCAGCTAAGCCAAGCAAAGCCAAGGACTGCTGGCAGCTCCTGGAAGCCAGGAGGGAAGCAAAGAATAGATTCACTCTCAGAGTCCCCAGAAGGAACCAACGCTGCCGGCACCTTGATTTCAGACTTCTGGCCTGCAATAAATACTGTGAGAGAATAAATTTCTGTTGTTGTAAGCCCTCCAGATGTAGTAATTTGTTGCAGCAGCCCAAGAACCTCATGCCAACGGGGTTAGGAAGGATTGCAAGGAAAGAAAGAAAGACAGTAGCAGAACTGGCCAGGCATGGTGGCTCACACCTGTAATCCTAACACTTTGGGAGGCTGAGACGGGTGGATCTCTTGAAGTCAGGAGTTCGAGACCAGCCTGGTCAACATGGTGAAACCCCGACTCTACAAAAAATACAAAAATTAGTGCGGTGTGGTGGTGGGTGCCTGTAATCCCAGCTACTCGGGAGGCTGAGGCAGGAGAATTGCTTGAGTCTGGAAGGTGGAGGTTGCAGTGAGCTGAGATCGTGGCACTGCACTCCAGCCTGGGCAACAGAGTAAGACTCTGTCTCAAAAGAGAAAAAGTTATATGTATAGTATACTAGAGGCTATTACGTGAGCAGTAGCATTATGTCTTTAAAAAAGTACATACCTTTATTTTAAAAATGCTTTATTGCTAAAAAATGCCAACCATCATCTGAGCCTTCACTGAGTCATATTTTTTTTTGCTGATGGAATGTCTTGCCTTGACGTTGATGGCTGCTAACCGATCGGTGTGGTGGTCGCCGAAGGTTGAGGTGGTTGTGGCAATTTCTTAAAAATAACATAGCAATGAAGTTTGCCGCATTGATGGACTCTTTTTTTCACAAAAGATTTCTCTGCAGTGTGCCATGATGTTTGATAGCACGTGACCCAAGGTAGAACATCTTTTAGAATTGGAGTCAGCCGGGTGCGATGGCTCACACCTGTAATCCCAGCACTTTGGGAGGCTGAGGCGGGCAGATTACAAGGTCAGGAGTTCGAGACCAGCCTGAACAACACGGTGAAACCCTGTCTCTACTAAAAATACAAAAATTAGCTGGGCGTGGTGGCGTGTGCCTGTAGTCCCAGCTACTCAGGAGGCTGAGGCAGGAGAATTGCTTGAACCCAGGAAGCAGAGGTTGCAGTGAGCTGAGATTGTGCCACTGCACTCCAACCTGGGCAACAAGTGAGACTTCATCTCAAAAAAAAAAAAAAAAAAATTGGAGTCAGTCCTCTCAAACTTTGCCACTGTTCACTAAGTTTATGGAATATTCTAAATCCTTTGCTGTCATTTGAACTATGTTCACAGTATCTTAACCAGGTGAAGATTCCATCTCAAGAAACCACTTTCTTTGCTCATCCATAAGAAACAACCCGTCATCCATTGAAGTGTGATAATGAGATTGTAGCAATTCAGTCCCGTCTTCAGGTTCCACTTCTAATTCTAGTTCTCTTGCTATTTCTACCACATCCGCAGTTACTTCCTCCACTGACATCTTGAACTTTTCAGTCATCCGTGAGGACTGGAATCAACTTCTTCCAAATTCCTGTTAATGCTGATATTGGACCTTCTCCCATAAATCACAAATGTTCTTAATGGCATCCAGAATGGCGAATCCTTTCCAGAAGCTTTTCAAATGGATTTACACAGATCCATCACAGAAATCACTGGCTAGGGCAGCCATAGCCTTATGAAATGTGTTTCTTAAATAATAGGACTTGAAAGTTAAAATTCCTCCTTGATCCATGGGCCACAGAATGAATGTTGTGTTATAAGACATGAAAACAACATTTATCTGCTTGAACATCTCCATCAGAGCTCTTAGATGACCAGGTGGATTGTTCAATGGGGAGTAATTTTTTCTTTCTTTTTTTTTTTCTGAGACAGAGTCTCACTCTGTCACCCAGCCTTGAGTGGAATGACATGATCTCTGCAACCTCCACCTTCTGGGTTCAACCAATTCTCCTGCCTCAGTCTCCCGAGTAGCTGGGACTAGAGGCAACTGCCACCACACCTGACTAATTTTTTTGTATTTTAAGTAGAGACAGAGTTTCACCATTTTGGCCAGGCTGGTCTTGAATTCCTGATTTCAGGTCATCCACCTGCTTTGGCCTCTCAAAGTGCTGCGATTACAGGGGTGAGTCACCCCACCTGGCCAGCCGTAATATTTTGAAAGGAATCTTTTTTTTCCTGAGCCGTAGGTCTCAACAGTGGGCTTAAAACATTCAGTAAACCACGCTGTAAACAGATGTGCCCTTGTCCAGGCTTTGTTGTTCCATTTATAGAACACAGGAAAAGTAGATTTAGCATCAGCCTCCAGGGTCCTGGGATTTTCAGGATGACACATGAGCACTGACTTCAATTGAAAGTCACCAGCTGCGTTAGCTCCTAACAAGAGAGCCAGCATGTCTTTTGAAGCTTTGAAGGCAGACACTGACACCTGCTCTCTAGCTATGAAAGTCCTGGATGGCAGCTTCCTCCACTATAAGCCGGTTTCATCTACGCTGAAAATCTGTTAGGCCGGGCCCAGTGGCTCATGCCTGTAATCTCAGCACTTGGGGAGGCTGAGGCGAGCAGATCACTGGAGGTCAGGAGTTCGAGAGTTTGAGACCAGCCTGGCCAACATGGTGAAACCCTGTCTTTACTAAAAATACACAAAATTAGCCAGGTGTGGTGGCGGGTGCCTGTAATCCCAGCTACTTGGGAAGCTAAGGCAGGTGAATCGCTTGATCCATGGGCTGCAGAATGGATGTTGTGTTATAAGACATGAAAACAACATTAATTAATGCAGTAAGCCAAGATTGCACCACTGCACTCCAGCCTGGGCATGACAGAGCAAGACTCCATGTCAAAAAAAAAAAAAAAAAAAAAAAAAGAAAATCTGTTGTTTAGGGTAGCTGCCTTCTTCAATGATCTTCGCTAAACCTTCTGGATAATCTGCAGTAGCTTCTCTGTCAGCTCTTGCTGCTTCATCTTCCACTTTCATGTTATGGAGATGGCTTCTTTCCTTAAACCTCATAAATCAACCTCTGCTAGCTTCCAACTTTTCTTCTGCAGCTTCCTCACCTCTCTCAGCCTTCATAGAACTGAAGAGAGTCAGAGCTTGATGCTGAGTTAGGCTTTGGCTTAAGACAATGTTGTGGCTGTCTCGATTTTCTATCCAGACCAAAAAAACTTTCTTGGTGTCAGCACTAACGCTGTGTCACTTTCTTATCATTCATTTGTTCACTGGAATAGCACTTTTAATTTCCTTCAAGAACTTTTGCTTTGCATTCACAACTTGGTTAACTGGTGCAAGAAGCCTAGTTTTTGGCTTATTTTGGCTTTCATTATGCCTTCTTTTTTTTTTTTTCTTTTGAGATGGAGTCTCTCTCTGTTGTCCGGGCTGGAGCTCATTGGTATGATCTCGGCTCACTGCAGCCTCCACCTCCCCAGTTCAAGCAATTCTCCTGCCTCAGCCTCCCAAGTAGCTGGGACTACAGGCATGTGCCATCACACCCAGCTAATTTTTGTATTTTTAGTAGAGACGGGGTTTCACCACATTGGCCAGGCTGGTCTTGAACTCCTGACCTCAAGTCATCCTCCCAAAGTGTTGGGATTACAGGTGTGAGCCACCATGCCGGCCCAACATGCCTTCTCCATTAAGCTGAATCATTTATAGCTTTGGATTTAAAGTGAGGAACATTCGACTCTTCCTCTCACACAAACGCTTAGAGGCCATTGTAGGGTTATGAACTGGTCTAATTTCACTCTTGTTTTGTTTCAGGGAATAGGGAGGCCTGGAGAGAGGGTATGGTTTGTGGCACCCCAAAACAATTACAATAGTAACAGCAAAGATCACCATAATAGATATAATGATAATAATAACAATGAAGTTTGAAACATTGTGAGAATTATCGAGATGTGACACAGAGACATGAAGAGAGCACATGCTCCTGGAAAGATGGTGCTGATCCACCTGTTTGATGCAGGGTTGCCACAAACCTGCGATTTGTAAGAAAGGCAGTATCTGTAAAGCACAATAGGACTAGGTGCCTCTGATAACGCGCACGGTGGCTCACGCCTGTAATCCCAGCACTTTGGGAGGCCGAGGAGGGAGAAACACTTGAGGTCATGAGTTCGAGCCCAGCCTGGCCAACATGGTGAAACCCTGTCTCTACTAAAAACACTAAAAGGAGCCAGGCATGGTGGTGCACGCCTGTAGTCCCAGCTACTCAGAGGCTGAGGCAGGAGAATTGGCTGAACCCGGGAGGTGGAGGTTGCAGTGAGCTGAGATCACGCCACTGCACTCCAGCCTGGGCTAACAGAGCACCACTCTGTCTCAGAAAAAAAAAAAAAAAAAAGTAATATATTTAATTAAACTCTTTCTTAACATACCTCCAAACAAAGATGAAAGTAATCATGTGATTAGGAAGGCTTCAAAAATGTGTAGTGAAATGTGGGCAGAGGAGAATAAAGTCTTGAATACAACGTATCTGACCCATATGCATACCACAAGGGCTATAAAACAGTCACCAGTTCATTTAGCAAATAATTACTGAGCATCTAGTGTGTGCCAGGCCCTGGAAATAACTATGAAAACAAAACTTGCCTTCATGGAGGTTTCAGTCTAGCACAGAATGCAGACATTTGGGGGGAAAATCGCAAGATATAAAAGGACTGCAAAAGATCTTGGGACCATGCGTGGTGTCTCATACCTGTAATCTCAGCATTTTGGGAGGTCTAGGCAGGAGGATCACTTGATCCCAGGAGGTCAAGACCAGCCTGGGCAACATAACAAGACCCTATAATACAAATTAGCCAGTCATGGTGGCGCACACCTGAGGTCTCAGCTACTCAGGAGGCCAAGGTGGGAGGATTGCAGGAGCACAGGCGTTCAAGACCAGCCTAGGCAACATAGCGAGACCATCTCTACAAACATAATTTTTAAAATTAGCTGGGCATGGTGGTGTGCACCTGTAATCCCAGCTATTTCGGAGGCAGAGGCAGGAGAATCGCTTGAACCTGGGAGGCGGAGGTTGCAGTGAGCTGAGATCGCGCCACTGCACTGCAGCCTGCATGACAGAGCGAGACTGTCCCAAACAACAACAACAACTAGGGGGGCTGGGTGTGGTGGCTCATGCCTGTGATCCCAGCACTTTGGGAGGCCGAGGCGGGCGGATCATTTGAGTTCAGGAGTGCAAAACCAGCCTGGCCAACATGATAAAACCCTGTCTTTTAAAAATACAAAAATTAGCTGGGGGTGGTGGCATGTGCTTGTAGTCCAAGCTACTCGGGAGGCTGAGGCAGGAGAATTGCTTAAATCCGGAAAGTGGAGGTTGCAGTGAGCCGAGATCAGGCCACTGTACTCCAGCCTGGGTGACGGAGTGAGGCTCCATCTCAACAACAAAAACAACAACAACAACAATAACAACAACAACAAAACGTCTGGGGGAAGACTAAAGCAAAGAACCACAGAACAAAATGCAGAAAACAAAAGGAAGCCACTATAAGGAGATGTGGAATCATAAGATCCAGTGTGTCAATGTTAATAATAAATGTAAATGCATTACATTTTCCTAGGAAAATATCCATGACTCTCAGATTGGATAAAACAAAAACTTAGATGAAATTCTAACTATTTGGTGATTACAAGAAATAAAACCAGGCCAGGCACAGTGGCTCACACCTGTAATCCCAGCCCTTTGGGAGGCCGAGGTGGGTGGATCATGCGGTCAGGAGTTCAAGATCAGCCTGGCCAAGATGATGAAACCCCATCTCTACTAAAAATACAAAAACTAGCCAGGCATGGTGGCAGGCGCCTGTAATCCCAGCTAGTCAGGAGGCTGAGGCAGAGAACTGCTTGAACCTGGGAGGCGGAGGTTGCAGTGAGCCGAGATCCCCCTACTGCACTCCAGCCTGGGCGACAGAGTGAGACTCCGTCTCAAAAAAAAAAAAGAGAAAACCAAAGGACATAAAGAGGTTAAAAATACAAAAGACTGGGCAAAGTTATGTGAGGCAAATTCAAGTTGAATAAAAGTAAAGACAATA
>NW_016813389.1:1446763-1465398 GCF_001698545.2 Rhinopithecus bieti
GATCCGCCCGTCTCAGCCTCCCAAAGTGCTGGGATTACAGGCTTGAGCCACCGTGCCCGGCCAACCATCTTAAGAATATAGTGGCCGGGGCCGGGTGCGGTGGCTCACGCCTGTAATCCCAGCACTTTGAGAGGCCGAGACGGGCGGATCACGAGGTCAGGAGATCAAGACCATCCTGGCTAACACGGTGAAACCCTGTCTCTACTAAAAATACAAAAAATTAGCCAGGCGAGGTGGTGGGCGCCTGTAGTCCCAGCTACTCAGGAGGCTGAGGCAGAAGAATTGCTTGAACCAGGTAGGTGGAGGTTGCAGTGAGCCGAGATCACGCCACTGCACTCCAGCCTGGACAACAGAGTGAGACTCCATCTCAAAGCAAACAAATAAATAAATAATAAAATAAAAATTTAAAAGTACTGGAAACATTCTTATCAATGTCTTGAACATGGCAAGGATGCTTCATATATGCTCTATAGTGTTATTTTGCTCTGAAAGTTCTGGACAATGCAATAAGACAAGAAACACAAATTAATGGACAACCACTAAAAAGGAGATAAATTATCCTTACTTGTGGATATTATAATTGTCCACTTGAAAATCCAAGGGAAGCAAATGAAAAACTATTAAATAATGAAAGCATTCTACTGATGTAGTCAGCTATAAAATCAACATACAAAAAACTCACAGCTTTCCCCTCCCCCTCCCTCCTCTTTTTTGCTATCAGATTGATCGTGTCTCTTTATTTCTCACCTTTTCCCTTTATTGGTTTGAAAGTTACACATTCCATTTATGCCTTTTAGAGATTATCTTTAGGTTTTTATCATGCGTAAAATTTGTTTATAATCTTCAGCTGGGCAGAGTGGCTCACACCTGTAATCCCAGCACTTTGGGAGGCTGAGGCAGGCAGATCGCTTGAGGTCAGGAGTTGGAGACCAGCCTGACCAACATGGAGAAACCCCATCTCTACTAAAAATACAAAAAATTAGCTGGGTGTGGTGAGCTACTTGGGAGCCTGAGGCAGAAGAATCACTTGAGCCTGGAAGGTGGAGGTTGTGAGCCAAGATCACACCATGACACTCCAACCTGGGCAACCGGAGCAAAACTCCATCTAAAAAAAAAAAAACTGACTTATAATCAATATCACTACTTTTCACCCTCCTGCTAGATAGCAAGGTCTTGGAGTGATTTAACTCCAATCACACCTTCCAAACACCATATTATGATTGCCTAGTATTTAGTTCCACTCTCTTTCTTTCTTTCCCTTCCTTCTTTCTTTCCTTCCTTCTTTCCTTCCTTCCTTCCTTCCTTCATTTCTTTTCTTTTCTTTTCTTTTCTTTTCTTTTCTTTTCTTTTCTTTTCTTTTCTTTTCTTTTCTTTTCTTTTTGAAACAGGGCCTTGCTATGTTGCCCAGGCTGGAGTGCAATAGCTATTCATGGATTGCACTCCGATACTGATTAGCACAGGAATTTTTACCTGCTCTGTTTCCAACCTAGGCCAGTTCACTCCTCTTTGGGTAACCTGGTGGCCTCCTGGGAGGTCATCATATTGACGCAGAGTTTAGCGCCAGCACCCAACTGGCATAGGCCACTTCAGCCCAGAGCTCCTGGCCTCGAATGATCCTTCTGCTCAGCCTCCTGAGTAGCTGGGACTACAGGCATGTGCTACTGTGCCCAGCAGTTCCACCTTGTTTTAATCCACCATTGGTCATTATGATTGTTGATTTTATGGTCAGCTCTCATTTAGATTTTACCCATGTTTCCATATCTCCATTCATTGCTTCTTGTGTAATGTGCTTGATACAGGGCTTGATTCCCTTCTTCCTTAGGTCATCTTTTACTAGCTCTTTCAGCAAAGAGCTGTGAGTGGTAAAGTTCCTCAGTCTTTGTCTGAAATGTCTTTATTTTGCCCTTGCTCTTGAAAGACAGTTGAGCTGAAAGACAGTTTTGGTTGACAAGTATTTTCTTTTGTCCTCTTGAAGAGGTGATTATTGCATTTTTGTCCTCTGTCATTGCTGATGGGCTTTGCTGTTTTCTTGGGCTTTGTGCCAGTGGGGAAGGAATGTATCCTGGAGTCCTGGGCTGCCTGGGTCCAAGTCCTGGCCCTGTCATTTATCATTTTGTGAATTTGTGCCTGGTTATCTACAGTCACAATTCTGCAATTTGGGTTGGGCTCAGCTGGGCAGTTCTTCTGCTAGTCTTGCCTGGGGTCTTTCACGTGGCTGCTCTCGCTTGGGGTTTGAATGATATATTTGTTTGCTAGGGCTGTCTTAACAAGATACCACAGGCTGGGTGGGTTAAAAACAGAAAACTGCTGGTCACGGTGGCTCACACCCGTAATCTCAGCACTTTGGGAGGCTGAGGCAAGAAGATCGCTTGAGCCCAGGAGTTTGAGACCAGCCTGGGCAACATGGCAAAACTCCGTCCCTACAAAAATGCAAAATATAACTTAGCCAGGAGTGGCGGCATGCACCTGTGGTCCCAGCTACTCAAGAGGCTGAGGTGGGAGAATCACTGGAGCCCCAGGAGGCAGAGGTTTGCATGAGCCATGATCACACCACTGCACTGCAACCTGGGTATCAGTAAATCAATCAATCACAGTAAGGTATTTTCTCACAATTCTAGATGATAGAAGTCCCAGGTCAAGATATTGGCATGGTTGGTTTCTTCTCTCCTTGGCTTACAGATGCCCCCTTCTTTCAGCATCTGCACATGGTGCTTGCCTGTGTCCTAATCTCTTCTCTTTTTTTTTTCTTTTGAGATGGAGTCTTGCTCTGTCACCCAGGCTGGAGTACAGTGGCGTGATCTCAGCTCACTGCAAGCTCCACTCCCCGGGTTTATGCCATTCTCCTGCCTCAGCCTCCCGGGTAGCTGGGACTACAGGCACCCGCCACCATACCCGGCTAATTTTTTTGTATTTTTAGTAGAGACGTGGTTTCACAACGTTCGCCAGGCTGGTCTCAATCTCCTGACCTCGTGATCTGCCCACCTCAGCCTCCCAAAGTGCTGGGATTACAGGCATGAGCCACCGCGCCCAGCCCTAATTTCTTCTTATAAGGACACCAGTCATATTAGATTATGACCTCATTTTACCTTAATAACATCTTTAAAAGCCCTCTATTGGCCGGGCACAGGGGCTCACGCCTGTAATCCCAGCACTTCGGGAGGCCAAGGTGGGCGGATCACGAGGTCACTAGGTCAGGGATGAGGACCAGGCCTGCATAACCACGGTGAAAACCCCGTCTCTACTAAAAATATAAAAAAAAAGAGCCGGACACAGTGGCACGTGCCTGTAATCCCAGCACCGGGAGGCGGAGGCAGGAGGAATTGCTTGAACGGGGAGGCAGAGGTTGCAGTGAAGCTGAGATTCATGCCCACTGGCACTCCAGCCTGGGTGACAGAGCGAGACTCCATCCCGGGCCCCCCGTCCCCCCCCCCCCCGCAAAAAAAGCCCTCTATCCAAACACAATCACATTCTGAAGTACTGGGGTTAGAACTTCAACATGTGAATTTGTGGTGAGGCAGGGGGGCAGGAGACAACGTAATTCATCCTGTAACACCTGGGGTGGAGGGTTCTAGATGAACTCACTGGTATGTCTGGCCGGTGGTGTTGGCCATCTAATGGGTGGTTCCCTTCCACCAGAATCTACACTGGGCTTCTTTTTATTTTTTGAGACACAGTCTCACTCTGTTGCCCAAGCTGGAGTATGGTGGCACAGTCACAGCTCACTGCAACCTCTGCCTCTAGGGCTCAAGTGATCTTCCCGCCTCAGCCTCCCAAGTAGCTGGGACCACAGGTGTATGCCACCAGGTTTGACTGATTTATTTTATTTTTGGTAGAGACTATGTCTTGCCATGTTGCCAGGCTGGTCTTGAACTCCTGGACTCACGTAATCCACCTGCCTTGACCACCCAAAGTGCTTGGATTACAAGTGTGAGCCACTGTGCCCTGCCTACACGGGGCTTCTTGTGGTGTAAGTGTTTGTTGTAAGATAGCAAAGGTAGAAGCCTTGAAGCTTCCTAAGGCCTGGCTTTGGAAGAGGCATAACGTCATCTCTGCTACCCTCCATTGGTGAGATCTCAAGGCCATTCCAGATTCAAAGGGGGTAGAAAAGGACTCAGCTTCTCACTCTGTGGCAAGAGTATCATCTTAAGGAGACGGGTAGCAAAATCATGGGGAAGTGTGATTTCTTTTTTTTTTTTTTTTTTTGAGACAGTCTTGCTTTGTTGCCTAGGCTCGAGTGCAATGGCGTGATCTTGGCTCACTGCAACCTCCGCCTCCCAGGTTCAAGTGATTCTCTTGCCTCAGCCTCCCCAATAGCTGGGACTACAAGCGCCCGCAACCATGCCCAACTAATTTTTGTATTTTTAGTAGAGATAGAATTTCACCAAATTGGCCAGGCTGGTCTCAAACTCCTGACCTTGTGATCCGCCCGCTTCAGACTCCCAAAGTGCTGGGTTTACAGGCATAAGCCATTGCACCTGGCTGATTTTTTCTTTTTCTTTCTTTTCTCTTCCTTCCTTCCTTCCTTCCTTCCTTCCTTCCTTCCTTCCTTCCTTCCTTTCCTTCCTTCCTTCCTTCCTTTTTTTTTTTTTCTCAGACAGGATCTCATTCTGTTGGTTCAGGCTAGAGTGCAGTCATGCAGTACAGATCCCTACAGCCTCGACCTTCTGGGCTCGAGCAATCCTCCCACTTCAGCCTCCCAAGTAGCTGGGACCACAGGGGCATGTCACCACACCCTGCTAATTTTTGTACTTTCTGTAGAGACGGGGTTTCATCATGTTGCCTAGGCTGGTCTCGAACTCCTGAGCTCAAGCAATCTGCTGGCCTCGGCTCCCCAAAGTGCTGAGATTATAGGCACGAGCCACCATGCCTGGCCAAATTCTTTAGGAGTCATTATTGCAACAAAAATTAAGTAGCATTAAGTAATAAAGATTCCTTAAGTTTTCTGTCCCTTGATTTTTTTATCTTTAAAATGTGGATAATAACACTAATAGTTGACTGGGTGTGATGGCTCAGGCCTACAATCCCAGCACTTTGGGAGGCCGAGGCAGGCAGATCACTTGCGGTCAGGAGTTCAAGACCAGCCTGGTGACCAGTTCACCAACATGGTGAAACTCTATCTCTGCAAAAAATACAAAAACTAGCTGGGAGTGGTGGTGCGTGCCACCAGCGGTCCCAGCTACTTGGGAGGAGGTGGAAGGATCACCTGAGCCTGGATGGTCAAGACTGTGGTGAGCTGTGATCACACCACTGCACTCCAGCCTAGTTGATAGAGTGAGACCCTGTCTCAATAAATAAAATAAAAATAACACTAATAGTGTTGTTTTGAGGACTTAAAGAGTTAATGTGTAAAGTACTCAGGACATCATTATATGTCTTTATTATGGATGCTATTAGGTAATCTCTTCTTCTTTTCTGGTTTCTTTAAGTGATTTTCTTTGTCTTTAGGATTACATATTTGGTATAGATAATAGGGTGTCGGTTCACTATTATATATCCTTCTTGTGGTTGATGCATTTTTTTTTTTTTTTTTTTTGGCCACTGCTTTTGACTAACTTTTTAATTTTTTGTAGAGACGAGGTCTCACTATGTTGCCAGGACTGGTCTCAAACTCCTGGGCTCAAGCTATCTTCCTACCTAATCCTTCCAAAGTGTTGGGATTACAGGTGTGAGCCACTGTGCCCAGCCTAATGCACTTCTTGAATTTGAGGAATTGTGTCTTTCATCAATTCTGGAATATTCTCAGACATTATCATGCTGAAAATGATCTCTCTTCCATCCTCCTCATAATCTATCTCTTTCCAGGTCTTCTCTAAGTCATACTTGAACTCTTTTATTCTTTTCAATGTGTTTCTATTTTTTATTATTTCTCTCTTTATCTTTGTTTCTTTAAAAACTATATTTTTAGAGGCAGCGTCTCACTCTGTTGCCCAGGTGGGAGTGCAGTGGTGCGATCATAGCTCACTGAACCTTGAACTCCTGGGCTCAAGCAATCCTCCTGCCTCAAGCCCCAGTAGCAAGGATTAAAGGCATGTGTCACTGCACCCAGCCAATTTTTAAAAATTTTTTGTAGAGACAGCACGTCTTGCTATGTTGCCCAGGTTGGCCTCAAATTCCTGGTCTTGTGATCCTCCTGCCTTGACCTCCCAAAGTGCTGGTATTATAGGCATGAGTCACTCCACCTGGCCCTCTTTATCTTTGGGGGCTGCATTCTGGGTAATTTCCTCAGTTCTGTCTTTCAATTCATGAGCACTTCTTCAGCTGCGTCTTATCTGCTATTTAACCAACCCATTGAAATTTATTTTCAGTGGCTACAGTTTTCCTTTCAAGAAGATCTTTGTTTTTCCTTCAACTTTGCTTCTTATTTTTGTTTGTGTTGTTTTGTTTTCTTTTTTCTTTTCTTTTCTTTTTTTGAGACAAGGTCTGGCTCTATCACCCAGGCTCAAGTGCAGTAGCGTGATCTCGGCTCCCTGCAACCTCTGCCTCCCAGGCTCAAGCCATCCTCCCAACTCAGACCCCTGAGTGGTAGCTGGTACTACAGGCACTCCCCACCATGCCTGGCTGATTTTTATATTTTTCATAGAGACAGGGTTTCATTATGTTGGCCAGGCTGGTCTTGAACTCCTGACCTCAAATGATCTGCCTGCCTTGGCCTCCCAAAGTGCTGGAATTATAGGCGTGAGCCACTGCACCTGGCTGCCTCTTTTTTCATGGTGTCTTTTCATTTTCTTATTTTTTTCTTTTAATAATTTAAAACACACTTGTTTTGTACTCTCTTTCAGAGTGTGCTCTTATCCCAGTTTTTTGGTGGTCTAATTCTCTTCTTGTTTTGTCTGCTGACATTCCTTGTTGCGGATCAGTTCATCCTGTGGTTTGCATTTTCAGCTGTGAGCTCCTGTTCAGTAAGGATCTTGCCTTTTTGTTGGGTTCTCAGTTGCAGAATGGCTTCTTCCTCCAGTTGCATCCTCCCAAACTCCAGTACTGGGTGATCTCCCAGTTTTTCTTTCAAGATCAATTATTTTTGTTGTTGTTGTTGTTAAATTTTGTCCATATTCCTAGCAGGAGCAGTGTCAACATTAGCTCAGTCTGCTAGGTTACCAGAACCAGAAGTCAAATTTAATAGATTTAAAGGCATCATTTAAAATCAGTAGGGAAAAGATGAGCTATTTATTAAATGGTGTTAAGACAACTGTTCAATATCTGGGGCTGGAGGGAGGCCGTTAGCCTTAACATACACCATAACTAAAATAAATCGCAGACAAAATGAAAACTTAAGTATAAAAGTGGAACTATAAAAGTGCTAGATGAAAATAATGTGATGGGAAAGGCCTGTTTAATTATTCAACAGATGGTAAAATCCTCCTGAAGCTTTGCTACAAAAAAGTTTAAAAGTTATGTACATGGAAGAACTATGAAAAAAGCCCTAAAAAGTAAGTGACCAATTAAGAAGATATTTACAAGAGATGACAAAGGCTCAATATCCTGCATCTACAAAGAACTCTCACATATCCATTAGAAGACAATTAATACTTAGTAGGGACATATGCAAAGGACATGAATTAGTAATTCACAAAATAAGAAATACAAATAGCCAACAAGCATATGAGAGTAGGTTCATCTTCACTAATAACAAAAGAAATACATGTTAAAACAAGTTATCCTTTTGTTCTACCAAATTGGCCAAAAATTTCAAAAAGATTAAAATATCCTGTGTGGTGAAGGAAAAGAGGTTCCACAGAATCCTTCTTCCTTTGGTCTCAAACTCATGGCCTCAAGCAGTCCTCCCATCTTGGCCTCTCAAAGTGCTGGGATTATAGGCATGAGCCACCACACCCGCTGTCTTATTTGGAAAAAGGTACATTTTGTCAGTGTAATTAAGGTAAGGATTATTTATTTATTTATTTATTTATTTATTTATTTTGCGATGGAGTTTTGCTCTTGTTGCCCAGGCTAGAGTGCAATGGCGTGATCTCAGCTCACTGCAACCTCTGCCTCCCCGGCTTAAGTGATTTTTGTGCCTTAGCCTCCTGAGTAGGTGGTATTACAGGTGTGTGCCACCATGTCCGGCTAATTTTTTGTACTTTTAGTGGAGATGGAGTTTCACCACGTTGGCCAGGCTGATCTCAAATGCCTGACCTCAGGTGATCCACCTGCCTCAGCCTCCCAAAGTGCTGGGATTACAGGCATGAGCCACTGCGTCCAGCCAGGATTTTTTTTTTTTTTTTTTTTTTTTGAGTCAGGCTCTCACTCTGTCACCCAGTCTGGAGTGCAGTAATACAATCACAGCTCACTGCAGCCTCAAACTCCTGGGCCAAAACAATTCTCCTACTTCAGTTTCCTGAGTAGCTGGGAAAGCAGGTGTGTGCCACTATGCCCAGCTAATTTTCTGCTTTTGTAGAGATGGGGAGTCTCACTGTGTTGTCCCGGTTGTTCTCAAACTCCTGAGCTCTAGCAATCCTCCCACCTCTGCCCTCTCAAAGTGTTGGGATTACAGGTGTCAACCACTTTGCCTGGCCAAGTTAAAGATCTTGAAATGAGGAGGTTGTCCTGGAATATCCAGGTGAACCCTGAATTCAATGCATCCTGATAAGAGACACTCGGGAAGAAGACAGACAGACAGACAGAGGAGGAGACTGGAGTGATGAATCCACCAGTCCAGGAATACCAGCAGCTGAGAAAAGCTGGAAAATGCAAAGGAGCATTCTTCTCTCGGATCTTGGGAGGGAATGCAGCTTTGACGACAACTCGATATTGGCCTTTGAGCCTCCAGAGCTGTGACAGAATGAATTTCTGTTGTTTTAAGCCATCGAGAGTGTGGTCATTTGTCCGACAGACCTAGGAAGCCAATACAGAGTGTCACTGGGACATTTTGGAGGGTAATTTGGCAGAACGTAGCACAGGCCCTAAAATGACCAGTTTTCCTTCTAGAAATTTCTCAAGATTAATAATTGAGAACTTGTCAAAGATCCCTTAGCAAGGACATTCACTGCAGCCTTCTTCTTTAAAGGAAATTGAGTAAACAACCTATATGTTCAATAATAGGATGGGTTGAGTAAACAATGGTTTAGCTGTGTAATGATAAAGATTAAAAATAATTATAGCCACAGCCAACAGTGTGCTTTCGACGGACTCCACTTGGAAGGAGTGCTTCCTGCCCGTTTTCTCATGTAATTCTCACCACAATGCTATAAGGCAGGCTTTAGTAATCCCATCTCCCAGAAGACGACCACACTGAGGTCAGAGAGTGTAGCCACCAGTCCAAGGTCACATAGCAAGTAGCCAAGATTCTGATCCTAACCCTTGTGCTATGCCTCCACCACCCAACAAGGCAGATCATGGTGCAGCCTTCAGATACCAACATGCTGACGACAGGTCTTTACACAGAAGGATGTCGGTGGCATAGTGTTGGGTGAAAAAAGCAGTCAAGCACGTACCATTTTTGCAAAAATAAAAACCACATTCAGTGTGCAGAGAAAAAAAAAGGCTGGAAGGATTTACTGTGCACGTTAGCAGGGAGGTTACCTCTGGGGATGGATTCAGTGATTTTTATTTTCTACAATGAGCACATACAGCTTTTGTCATCAGGGCAAAATATTAAAAGACAAAGCAGCGCTGGCGGTCGGACTGACCACGCCTGCCTCTGAGGTGGTTCTGGGAAGTGAGAAAGAGCCAGCTACAGCCCAGCCGGCCGGGACACCGGCGTCTGGCTCTCCCCTGCCCTTGGTCTTCTCCCCAGCACTGTCCGTACCTTCCCTGCACCTGCGTTTCTGCGGGCATCGATTTTTCCATCCTTCAGAGAAGCGCCTGAGGAAAAGGAAAGAGCATCTTTGGATCAATGAACACAGCCCTGCAGCTAGGGGTGGGGGTGGCCGCGGGTCGCGCCTGCTTGTCACTGCCGGGTCCAGGATTTGAGGGGGGCTCAGCGGGGAGAGGCGAGACTGGCTGGGTTGCCCAGGGCGGCGAGTGTTTGTGTGTGTTGGGGGGCGTGGGGAGTGGTGGAGGGCAGGTGTGGTAGGGGTCTATGTGAGGTGTGGAGTCGGGGGACTGCATACACGTGTGTGGCAGGAGATGGGTGAGCATCCTGGGGTGCCTCAGGGAGCGGGTGTCACGGGCTTCCTCCGAGGGGCTGTTCTTTGCCTAGAGGAGCAGGGAACGGTGCAGCCTCCTCTGTGAAACAGTCTTCCACAACTCAGTTCACGGCTGTGTGCGGAGGGGCTGGTACACACCCATTGCCCAGATGGGGAGACTGAGGTCTGTGTGTGTACGTGGTGGGGATGGGGAAGAGGCGGATGGAGACAGCAACACGGCATTGTTTGTGTCAAGTGTAGAACAGAATCTTTTTTTCTTTTTTTTTTGAGACAGAGTCTCGCTCTGTCGCCCAGGCTGGAGTGCAGTGGCCGGATCTCAGCTCACTGCAAGCTCCGCCTCCCGGGTTTAAGCCATTCTCCTGCCCAGCCTCCTGAGTAGCTGGGACTACAGGCGCCCGCCACCTCGCCCGGCTAGTTTTTTGTATTTTATAGTAGAGACGGGGTTTCACCATATTAGCCAGGATGGTCTGGATCTCCTGACCTTGTGATCGGCCTATCTCGGCCTCCCAAAGTGCTGGGATTACAGGCTTGAGCCACCGCGCCCCGCCAGAACAGAATCTTGTATTCAAGAGGCACTCTTGTATTTGACAGGCACTTACCTTTCTGGGCACTGGGAGATGAGTGGGTGGGGACAGAGAGGTGGCAGCCGAGGCTCCCTCAGGCGCTTACAGTGGTGCAGGGGGTGGAAGAGGAATGCTCCTGGGCCTATCGGGTCTGCAAATTCAGACTCCACATTTGCTAGGCCTGTCTAGGTCTCACCCCAGCCTCTTCTTTCCTGGCCAGATCCCTTCCAGACATGTCATGTGCCCAAACCCTGGGCCCCTCACTCCTGCTTATTCCAGCAGCCCCCACAGATGGTTCTCAGGCCCCAGAGCTCTCTGTGCTTCTGTTCCAGGGCAACAGGAACAAATCCCCTGCAAGAGCTTAGTTCCCTGCTTACCGTCTGTCCCCCTCCCTGCCCCCTGGTCTAGTCCGTGAGCTTCTCCGGGGCAAGTGGGCTGGGACTGTGGGGCCCTCCTGGCTCGGTCTGCAGTGCCCATTGCCTGGCCTGGCACCAAAAATGGCTCAATATACATTTATTGCGTGAATGAATGAACCATGATCATTGCTAAGGAAAGAAATGTGCAGATGGCCTGTTTTGGGGTTCAGGTTGTGTGTATTGCGTTGGTGTCCATGTGCACGTGCAGCATGTGTGCACCCCTAGGCACACATGTGGTGTGTTGCATTCATGTGAATCCATGTGTGTGTGTTTGTGTGTGTGTACACACATGCATACAGTGCTTGCTTGTGTGTGCAGGTGTGCGTTCACATGTCCATGCCAAGGTGCATGCATTTTTATATGCCAGCGTGTGCATGTATATGTTTACCAGTGCGTGCACACAGGGTGTGCAAGGACTTAACATATCTTTCTCTCACCTTTTGCTCTCTCCCTGACCTGCATCCTGCAGCCTACCTTTCTGCCTTGTATTTTTAGGACATGGTCTCACTCTGTCATGCAGGCTGAGTTCAGTGACACGATCATGGCTCACTGCAACCTCGACCTCCTGGGCTCATTGCATTCATGTGAATCCATGTGTGTGTGTTTGTGTGTGTGTACACACATGCATACAGTGCTTGCTTGTGTGTGCAGGTGTGCGTTCACATGTCCATGCCAAGGTGCATGCATTTTTATATGCCAGCGTGTGCATGTATATGTTTACCAGTGCGTGCACACAGGGTGTGCAAGGACTTAACATATCTTTCTCTCACCTTTTGCTCTCTCCCTGACCTGCATCCTGCAGCCTACCTTTCTGCCTTGTATTTTAGGACATGGTCTCACTCTGTCATGCAGGCTGAGTTCAGTGACACGATCATGGCTCACTGCAACCTCGACCTCCTGGGCTCAAGCCATACTCCTGCCTCAGCCTCCCAAGTAGCTAGGACTGCAGCCGTGTGCCACCACATCCAGTTAATTTTTTTCTTTATATATTTTTTAAATTAATACTTTATCACAAACAAATACTTTGCTTTTTTTTTGGTGGGGGGGAGAAGGATGTCATTAGTTACAGCACTGACCTCGTTCAGTGCATGGTCCAGAAAATGCAGGTTGCAGGCAGCTTGCAGGGCATGCGAGGGTATTCATCTTTCTTCCGTTTGTTTTCATCCAGATCAAAAGTGAGAATGGAATTGCTGAGATAACTATTATAACAAAGGCCTCCAAGAGCTATTATTTGTTTGTTTGTGCGGTCACACCGTGGCCATTCCTGCTAATTGGCGTGGATGCCAAGATGTTCCACTGATCAGTCTCTGGGTTATATACGTCTGTGGAAGGGCATCCCTGAGATTCCAAAGAGGCCCTCAAGATCACGCAAACAGTGCCGAAGACAGAAAGAAAATCCTCGGCCAGGCATGGTGGCTCATGCCTGTAATCCCAGCACTTTGGGAGGCTGAGGTGAGCAGATCACTGGAGGTCAGGAGTTTGAGACCAGCCTGGGCAACATGGTGAAACCCTGTCTCTAACAGAACTACAAAAATTAGCCAGGCGTGGTGGTGGGTGCCTGTCATCCCAGCTACTCGGGAGGCTGAGGCAAGAGAATCGCTTGAACCAGGGAGGCAGAGTTTGCAGTGACCCGAGATTGCACAACGGCACTCCAGCCTGGGCGACAGAGCGAGACTCTGTTTCAGAAAACAAACAAACAAACAAAAAAACAAAGCAAAACAAAACAAACAAAATCAAATACTTCTGAATAATGTTTTATTATTTGTAGAGATGGGGTTTCACTCTGTTGCCCAGGTTGGTCTCAAACTCCTAGGCTCAATCGATCCTCTGGCCTCGACCTCCCAAAGTGCTGGCATGACAGGTGTGAGCCACCTCGCCTGGTCCCTTTCTGCTTTTTGCATTCTCCAATCCCAATCCCCGCCCCTCCCACCTCCAGCAACAGTCCCCACAAAAGACCCAGCTCCACCTGACATACCAGTCAGCCATGCTCAAGCTCCTGGAGCCTGCATCTGCCTGGAGGAGGCGTCAAGCATGCAATCTTGGCTGGATGCCTGCCTCTCTCAGTCTCCTTATCTGTAAAATGGGATTAAGAGCCCTGTGCTCACAGCGCTGCTTTGTCAAAGGGATGCACACGAAGGGCTTGGCCCAGCACCTGGCACAGAGCGAGGGCTCAATAAATGCTACGGCTGGGACGCTAGTTGCGGCGGTGATGTTGGTGATGACACTCCTCTGGTGGTGGCAGATGAGGGTGATGAGGCTCAGCCTTGCTGCATCCAGGGGACTTGAGCTTTAGGAGGGACTGGGAAAGCCCCTGGGGAAGCCAGAAGATCAACCCCTTCTCTGGGCCGTTGTGTTCCTGGATAATGGGTGAAGGTGGGAAACGAGAAAGGTTCAGGGACATGAAGAGCAAAGGCTCCTCCTGGAGCCCCTTCTCTGGCCTGCTGCAGCCAGGCCTGGGTTCCCCAGGGCAGCTCCCCCTGCCCTCTCCATGCCAGTCCCGTGTGAGGCATGCACTTGAAATGAAACCCAAATTCCCCTCTGCAGCCTGCATGCCCCTCCTGGCCTCCGCTCCTCTGCTCAGTTACACAGCATGTTCTGCCCTTCGGGGCCTCGGCATAGGCCTGGGATACTCTGTCCCCGGGCTCCCTCCTCTGGGAGGGCCTTACTACCCATGTGTTTCCATCTGTTTACCTGGCTCTTCGCGTCTTCCACATGTGGCTGAGCTCCCAGCAGTGGAAGGCTCTCAGTAAAGATCTATAGGATGGTAGGGGTGGAAGGGCAGTGGCCCTCGCTCTGGCTCCCTGGATTCCAGTCCTCACAGCCCCAGTTAGTAAACACCTACTGTGTGCCAGGGCCCAGCCCAAACTAGCCAGTGGGGTGACCTTGGGCAGGTGGCACCACCTCTCAGGCCCCTAGTCTGTCCATCTTTAGCATGAAAGGAGGCCCCAAGTCCCTGAGAGCTCCCCACTTTGGTTTTCTTGTCTTTTTTTTTTTTTTTTTTCAAGATGGAGTCTTGCTCTGTTGCCCAGGCTGGAATGCAGTGGTGTGATCCCGGCTCACCCTCCCGGGTTCAAGGAATTCTCCTGCCTCAGCTTCCTAAATAGCTGGGATTATAGGTGAATGCCACCACACCCAGCTAATTTTTATATTTTCAGTAGAGACAGTGTTTCACCATGTTGGTTAGGTTGCTTTCAAACTCCTGACCTCAAGAGATCCACCTGCTTTGGCCTCCCAAGTGCTGGGATTGCAGGCGTGAGGCATGGCGCCTAGCTCCTACTTTGATTTTGATGGTGCGTCTAGACTTTCTGCAACTGGGCAGTCTGCAGAGCCTGGGTCTGTGGAGCCTCTGGGGTCTGTAGCTTCCTGGACACCCCCTAGACTCCCACGTGGCTGCCTTTGCTTAGAGCACCCTCCCTGCTTCTCCTGGTGCCTCCAGGGGATGCCTCCTGGCTCAGGCCTCCTTCAGAGCTGTCCTCACACCCCATTTTGATTGTTTACCCCTCTGTCTACCACTGGGCTATGACTGGGACAAGGCGTTTTGTTTTTGCATCCTAGCTTAGTTGGGGACACCCTCTGTGGCCCAGTGTCCCCAGGCTCACCCGGCTGAGACAAGATCTGAGAAGGGTCTGGCAACCCTCCCACCAATAGCTTCCCAATGGGAAGAAGCCACGCCCTTCTGTGTCTGTTGAGAAGCTTTGGGACTGTTCACTGCCCACCAAGCTCTGGAAACTCAGAGGGGAGGGGAGCCTCATCACTAGCCACGGCTTCTATTTGTATCTGTCCAAAAGGCCTGACTTCATCAGCCAACAGGCACCCTGACCTTTTCTGCTAAGTCAGGGTCTGTTTCCACGCTGAGCGTCCCTGGGGCGCCTCTGGAGGAGGGGTGCAGGCATGGCAGAGCCCTAGGTGGGCACCCAGCTTCTCCGACCTTTCTCTTTTCCCACCCAAGCTCCAGGGGCAGAAAACAACCCACACCTGCCAGAAACCTGACCAGGCTGCAGAGCTGGAAAAGCTGGTTTAGTGCAGGGAGGGTGGGGGCAGGGAGGCGGGAAGGGTGAGCCCTTCTGAGGCTGCCAGGCACTGCTCACATCGGCCGACTGGCCTTTGGCCTCTCAGGACTGTCACTTGGAGGTTCCTTCTCCAACAGATGGCTCTTGCCAAGGTCATCTGTGCAGTGACCACTGCAGGGCATGGGCGTTCCCGGGAGCCGCAGCGCGGGGACAATCCCTGCAGATGGGTGGGGGTGGCAAGAAGCGGGAGGGCAAAGCCCTCCACTCTGCAGGTCGCCCGGGCCTGGTGGGCGAAAAGACTCAAACGTCAGAGGAGCTCTCTGGCCCTCGGCCGCGAGGGTTCAAGGCTGGGCCCAGCCGCGCTTTGCCGGGGTCCAGGGCGCGATGGATCGTGGGGGGCCCGATGGATCCTGGGGCGCCCACTGGGGGCCTCGCACGGGGCCCTCCCGGCTGCTTGAAAGACGGAGACAGCAAGAAGCAGGGAAAGGGACTAGGGGGACACGAGCGAGTGACAGCTCGGAGTGGGGGGCCCTCCTCGGTGGCCACCGAGCGCGCGTCCAGCTTGGGGAACGCGCTGCCTGCGCACCGGGGTGCGCCCGGGAAGGCCGGCTCGCTGGCCCCGCGTCAGTTTCTGAGCTGTCTGTGCATGTCTATTTCTTTCACTAGAGGTTGCTCACTTTCGCTTCTTGGTTCCTTTCGCCTCCTCTGACGGCTGCGGGAGCGTGTGTGCGCGCGAGTGTGTGCGTGCCCGTGTGCCCGCGCGCGCCCGGCGACCTCGCCCAGCGCCCCAGTCCCTAAAGGGAAGGGCATCCCGCCGGGCGTCGCGGGGCCTATGGGAGCGTGGGAACCCACGCTGGGTAAGGCCCGCCAGGCACTGCTGACCCAGGAGGCCCTGATTACAGCCCAGTCTGCGTCGCTGAGGGCAGAAGACCTCGGTCATTACCCGTGCCCCTCGTCCCCACCCACTTCTCTCTCTTTCTGGGTCTCCAGACAACCGTCCAGGAAGCTGCAGCTACTTCTCCTGACTTGGACTGGGGGTAGGGTAGGGGGTGCTTTCTGCCACCCCTTTTCCCCATCCCAAGGAAACCGAGGCCAGTATGGACAGGGCCTTGCTCCACTGAACAGGAAGCCACATCCCGAACCTTTTGCTAGAGCAAGTGAGGTTTGGATTGGGCCGAGAGGGACCTCCACAGCTTCTCCCCTCCTCCCCACCCACTCCTTACAGTTCTTTCAGCGCACCCTGTTTCTGGGCCCTACCTCAGGGCCTTTGCACAAGCTCTGGGCTCCAACAGGCCCGAGACCAATTCCTCACTAATTGACCTTAGGCAAATTCCTTAACCTCTCTGAGCATCCATTTTCTTGGCTGTAAGAGGGGCTCAGAGTAGGATGTTTGAGGGTTCCAGGTGATGACCAGCACAGAGCACAGGACCAGGCACTTAGGGCAGAGCAAAGGACATGCGTTGGGCCGGGGCAGTTGTGGGGAGTATACAGAAGCTTCCCTCGCCTGGGGTCCCTCCATTGTCTCCAGGGAGCCTCTTCACCTTTCACCCCCCCTCCCAGTCCTCAAAGGCTGACTTTCACTGGGAACAATTCCCTGCCCCAATCCCTGCTGTGAGGACCATCCAGTGGAAATAGAAAGAGGACCAGGTTGGAGGCTGGAGAACTGGGTTCAAATTCTGGCCAGTTCTGCCTGGCTGTGTGATTATGTGCAAGTTGCTAGGCCTCTCTGTACCTGAACTGCTTTCTCTGTGAAACTGAGGCGGAAGGCTGCCTGGCCTGCATCTCAGGGCCCTCAGAGGATGAAGCAGAGCACAGTGGGATGTCATTCCAAGCAGTGAAAAGCCTCAGACAAAAGCATGTCGCCACTGTCATTTACACCCATTCTTGCAGCATGGGTTCAGGCTTGAGGAATCAGCTTGTCAACTGCATCAGAGGGGTCTGTGCCTCCTGTGCTAACGGGAGGTGGCTGGAAGGCCACTTCCAAGAAAGTTGCAGCTTGATGGGTTCTGCCATTCACATGGAGCCTTGGTCATCAGTTCCAACAAGGAGGGTACTTGAGGTACGGTGACAGCCCCAAAAGGGAGTGTCCTGGGGAAAAAAGCAATGTCTGCTTCTCCAGTGAGTAAGGCCTTGGCCAGGGATGATAATGTCAACTCTGCCACCTGGCTCCCACATTGACTCTCCCTCACCCCACATACTTCCTCCTAAGCACCAGCCCTTAAAGTACCCATGTGGTGGCTCTATCCAGATCTCCCGTGCCCCCGTGTCAAAGCTGCCATCTTCCCCCCAAGTTCACTGCTCCTCAGTTACTGATGCCATCACCCACCCGATTCTTCAAGCCACAGGCTCATGATCCACTTGTTTTCTCAAGACAGAAACACTGACATTGATTTTGCTATATGCGTATTATAAAACCACAGACGATATAAAACGTGCATCAGAGGATGAAAGTTCCCTCATTATATGCCCTCCTGAAATCGCCACATTTCACAGTTTGGTGAATTCCTGTATCTGTTTAAAACTCTCTGTTACAACAGACAGAAAATCCAACCAAGATAGGAAATAATGGGCTCATGTAATGAAATGACGCAGGGGTGATAGTGGGTTTCAAGTATGGTTTGATCCAGAGGCTCATGATGCTGTTGGAGCTCTGTCTTGGCTTCTCTGCAGTTCCTGTCCCTTTGCCTTCCTCACAGTGTCAGCTGGGCCCATTCTGGGTGGTACAGTGACTGCTGGGGTTCCAGATAGTCTGTCCTCAACACTGCACCATCAGACACAAGATGGATTCATTTGCTCCTGAGGATGAGTGAGGAAATTCGTTTTTCTGACCCTCTGGGGAGGGTCAGAGAAGACTTCCTGGAGGAGGCTAGGCCTAACTTGAGTTGATGTCTCCTCCTTTACATATGCAAAAGCAAAGTGCCCTTTCACCTTTATGAAACTGGGGGCTCAGAAGTGTTAAGCCATGGGATTGAAGAGGCTGAAGCGGCCATAGGGCGGTGTGCATGAAAGTCAAAGGCAGACGGGGCTAGGCTGGAGCACCAAGCTGTGTGGCCTCAGGAAAGCGGGGCCTGTGGAACAAAGGCACACCAGCCTCCAGGTTTATAAGGAGGGTTAGGCCCGGTCCCCAAATGCACTCCAGGACTTGTTTATACTATTGTTATTGGAGGCTTTGTCATTATTGCCACTTCAGTAGAGCCCTCAGCACAGTGCCAGGCACCCAGCAGGCACTTAGGACGTAAGAGCTGGGATCCTGGCCGGGCATGGTGGCTCACATCTACAATCCCAGGACTTTGGGAGGCCAAGGCGGGTAGATCACCTGAGGTCAGGAGTTCGAGACCAGCCTGGCCAACATGGCAAAACCCCTTCTCTACTAAAAGCATAAAAATTAGCCAGGCGTGGTGGCAGATGCCTGTAATCCCAGCTACTCGGGGGGCTGAGGCAGGAGAATCACTTGAACCTGGGAAGCAGAGGTTGCAGTGAGCTGAGATTGCGCCATTGCACTTCAGCCTCGGGGATAAGAGTGAAACTCTGTCAAAAAAAAAAAAAAAAAAAAAAAAAAAA
>NW_016813389.1:1467124-1471467 GCF_001698545.2 Rhinopithecus bieti
AAAAAAAAAAAAAAAAAAAAAAAAAAAAAGAACATGCCAAACTGTTTTCCAAAGTGGCTGTATCATTTTGCATCCTCACCAGCAATGTATAAGAGTTCAAGTTGCTCTGCAAACTTGTCAGCATTTGGAATTATCAGTATTTTTTTAGCCATCTAAGGAGGTGGGGAGTGATATCCCATTGTGATTTTGACTTCTATTTCCTTGGTGGCTAATAATGGTTGAGCACATTTTAATAGGTTCAATAGGTTCAGTTGTCATCCCTGTATCTTCTCTAATGGATTGTCTGTAGGAGTCTTTTTTCCACTTTTAATTAGTTTTTTTTTTTTTTTTTTTTTTAACTGTTGAATTGTTAGAGTTCTTTATGGTTTCTGGATACAAGTCTTTTTTCTTTTTGAGACGGAGTCTCTCTCTGTCGCCCAGGCTGGAGTGCAGTGGCCAGATCTCAGCTCACTGCAAGCTCCACCTCCCGGGTTTACGCCATTCTCCTGCCTCAGCTTCCCGAGTAGCTGGGACTACAGGTGCCCGCCACCTCGCCCAGGTAGTTTTTTGTATTTTTTAGTAGAGATGGGGTTTCACTGGGTTAGCCAGGATGGTCTCGATCTCCTGACCTCGTGATCGGCCCATCTCGGACTCCCAAAGTGCTGGGATTACAGGCTTGAGCCACTGCGCCCGGCCTGGATACAAGTCTTTTGTCAGAGATGTGATGTGCAAATATTTTTTCATAGTTCATTCTCTTATCAGCATCTTTCTTAGAGCAAAAGTTGTAAGTTTTTATGAGCTGAAATTTATCAATGTTTTTCTTTATGGATTAGGCTTCATTGTCATATCTTGGAACTCTTTGCCTAATGCCAAGTCCCAAAGTTTTTTTTTTTTTTTGAGACATAATCTTGTTCTGTTGACCAGGCTGGAGTGCAGTGGGCAATCTCGGCTCACCATAACCTCCACCTCCCAGGCTCAAGTGATCCTCCCACCTCAGCCTCCTGAGAAGCTGGGACTACAGGTATGCACCAGCAAATCCAGCTAATTTTTGGGAGAGTCAGTGTCTCACTATAGACCCCATCTCTTTAGTATTTTTTATAGAGATGGGCCTCACCATATTGCCTGGGCTGGTCTTAAACTCCTGGGCTCAAGTGATCCTCCCAACGCAACCTCCCAAAGTGCTGGGATTATACGCATGAACCACTGCGCCCAGACCCAAAAATATTTTCCTAGGTTTCCTTCTAAAAGTTCTTTATAGTGATAGATCTTATGTTTAGGTCTATGATCCACTGTGAGTAGATCTGTGTATATGGTGTGAGGTAAGGGTCAAGAATGGATATTTTGCATATGGGTGTCCAATTATCTCTCAGTATTTATTAAATGAAGAAATGAAAAGCACAAAGGATCTGATAGCAAGGCTGGCAAAATGAGGGAGGTCAAGACTGTGTAGTAATTAATGAATAAAGAAAACTTTTTTCAACATATGAAGTTTCAACAAATGATTAACAATTGGATATCATTTTCATTTTATTTTATTTATTTATTTTGTGACAGAGTCTCACTCTGTTACCTAGGCTTGAGTGCAGTGCTGTGATCTCAGCTCACTACAACCTCCACCTCCCAGGTTCAAGCGATTATTGTGCCTCAGTCTTCTGAGTAGCTGGGATTACAGGCGTGCACTACCATGCCTAGTTAATTTTTGTATTTTTCGTGGAGACAGGGTTTCACCGTGTTGGCCAGGCTGGTCTCGAACTCCTGACCTCAAGTGATTTGCCTGCCACGGCTTCCTAAAGTGTTGGGATTATAGGCATGACCCACTGTGCCTGGCCAGATTTTTTTTTTTTTTTTTTTTTTTTTTTTTTTTTTTTTTTTTTTTTTTCTGATACAGTGTCTCTGTCTCTCTCACCCAGGCTGGAGTGTAGAGAAAAAATCATGGCTCACTGCACTTCAGCCTCTCAAGTAGCTCAGACTGCAGGCATGTGCCACCACACCCGGCTAATTTTTAAATGTTTTGTAGACACGGGGTCTCACTTTGTTGTCCAGACTGGTCTCAAACTCCTAGGCTCAAGTGATCCTCCTGCCTCGACCTCCCAAAGTGCTGGGATTACAGGTGTGAGCCACTGCACCCAGCTTGGACATCTACTAAAAAATAAACCTCAACCTAAACCTTATATCTTATACCAAAATTAACTTGCTCCTTTCAGATTAGAGGAGGGACAACAAATAATAATAATTAACTAACAGGCTGGAGATGGTGGCTTACGCCTGTAACCCCAGCACTTTGGAAGTTCAAGGTGGGAGGATCCCTTGAGCCCAGGAATTTGAAACCAGCCTGGGCAATGAAGCAAGACTCCATCACTACAAAAATTACAGACATTAGCCGGGTGTGGTGGTGCATGCCAGTAGTTCCGGTTATTCAGGGGGCTGAGGTGGGAGGATTGCCTGAGCCTGGGAGGGGGTTGAGGCTGAAGTGAGCTGTGATTGTGCCACTGCATTTCAGCCTGGGCAACAGAGCAAGACCCTGTCTCAAAATATAATAATAATAATAACAAGCTAGTAATGGATCATAGATTTAAATGTAAAATATAAAGACGGTCTGTATCACGCGGGATTCTCAGCCTGGCCCCACTGTTGGATGACGCAGAAGCAGTGAGGATTATGCAAGCTCAAGGGACAAGTCATGTGGGCACCTTTTGTGGTCACAGCTGACCTGTCCTAGAGTTTAAGGATGGAAGGGAGGGAAGCAACATTTTTCAAGAGTGATCTCTGCACCGCAGCCTCCACTAAGTGAGTTCTTAGCTCCATCTCATTTAATCCTAAAACAAATCAATACACTTTTGGAGGTTGGAGTTTTTATCCTGCTCTATGAGTGAGAAAATTGAGTTCAGAGAGGTTAAGGAACTTGTCTGGGGTCACACAGTAAATGTGGGAGCAGGGTTTGGACCCAAGGTATTTACTTCTGCTAGAGGCAGACAGGGGACAGTCAGGTCAAGCTGATGACTGGACCCGCATTGTTGCCCACCTGGTTTTAGGCCCTTGGCCAAGGTGGGTGTGGGCAGGGGAGTCTTTCTTCCAAGATTCTGGGGCGATCTGAGGCCTCCATTTTCCCAAGAGCCTCAGCTCAGTCCTGATGAGGCCTCGTCCTGGGAGGCTGCTGTTCTTGGGAACTCACCAAACCCATCCCCAACAGTGAGGCACCATCCCAGGCCTGACAAGGGTGGACGCCTTGATGTCCCAGTGTCAAACCCTCCGGGAGGTATAGAAATAAGCAGCAGGACACGCGCCAGGCCTGGGCCAATCTGTGTCCATCCCTGCTTCCCGTGACTCACCAGCTGCTGCAGCCAATTGACCTTCTCTAAACTCCTTCTGCATTCCCACCCCCACACTATTGCCCAGGCTGGAGCCTTCTCCCAGGATCCCCTCTCCACCTCCTCTCCCTTCTTCAAATACGGCCGCTGTTTCAGCATTCAGCTCAAGTCATGCCTTTCCCAGCAGCTCCCACGAGCTCTCCCTCTTCTGAACTCCTGCAGCTGATAAATACGGTCTAGTCCCCCATGGTCTCAAAAGCTGATGTTTGCCGGCATAGCCTTCTAGAGAGGCATGGACCTTCTAGAGTCTTCTAGATGTTCCCAGAGAGGCATCTCCAGCTGTCTCATGACCAAACAGCTTGGGAGTGCTCCAAGGGTAGGAGTTGAGTTTTAAGCCCCTCTCTACTTGGCACAGGGAAACCTGGTTCCAGCCCTTGGCTCAGGATCTGACAGCCCACTCTGCCATTTCCTTGCTGCGTGCTCAGTGTCTGGCACAAAAACTGCTCGATCAAGGGCAATAGTTGCTGCTGTGGTTTTCACGGTTATTATTTTTATTATCAAAATGATTTCTGGAACCATGTATGGAAAGTGAGAGGGTCCAAAGTCCTCCTCCAATAGGAAGCCTCCCCTCCTGGCCACTCCACCCCCCAATCCCCCAGGCCATGCCCACCTTTCCCTCCTGGTGGCCTGCTGCTCCTAGCTGCTCCTCCAGCCTCCCCAGCAGGGAGGGATCAGGGTAGGCGGGGACAGAGGAGGACTTTTAATTCTTCCCCACTCAGAGGCTTGAGTTGACCCTCAGTGTGACACTGAAGGGGCCTCAGGGATGCCTAGATCAGCAGAGGGGAGTGGGCTCTTGCCTAATGGAGTCCGCCCAGGGCCCAGGCCTCCTGCAGCCTGATTAGATTTTATGATCCCAAAGGAGCTGCCCTGGATCCCTGCTCACCTTCAAGCCTCATCAGCACCAGGCTCTGTCCACCGTGAATTTCGAACACAGCTTCTGCTGACACAACCTTCACCCCCAACCGCCCCGCCACCGCATACCCGCCCCCATCCCTG
>NW_016813389.1:1471901-1493578 GCF_001698545.2 Rhinopithecus bieti
TCTTCATCCTAGGTGCTGCCAGGCCTCTCTGCCCCTCCCAACTCTCCTCCCTGCCCACTTTTGCCCAATAGCTGAGGATCCATTTCTAGAACACGAATCTGCTTGTATCCCCATCCCCTGCCCCCCCCCCCCCCCCCCCACCTCATACCCCTGCTACTTTCAGCAGGGGTGGAGGGGGCTTCTCTAGACTTTTATGTGTAATTATCACCAGGGGAAACTCTTAAAGATAGCGCCTTATTTTTATCGGAGCATGGCCTCCTGGATCAGCCGTAGGGCCCCGGAATCTGCATTTCACAAGTCTTCCTTCAGGCTGCGGACTGTGGCCCAGGGCCCAGTTCATGTTCTGGTGGAAAACATGAAGAGACAAGAATATAAATGAGAGCCTGGCCTCCCCGGCCCCATGAAGGTGTTTCTGATGGAAGGAGGACAGAAGAACTCTTCAGCCAGCAGCATCCTAGCCGCTTCTCTGACTTGGAAACATCTAGGTCTTTTCTACCTGGACCTCCATTTCTACTCTTGCCCCAGGGCCCACAAATGTCATGGATGGGCCTGCTTGGACCCAGCTCTTCAATCTCTCATCTACAGGGTAAGGTGCAGGGCGCCCACCTTGGTGAGTGAAGCCCCCTGGGGCCTGGCTCCCTCTTCGTCACCTGCTGAAGGCTTCCCTCCTCCGCATCACCCCCCCAGCACCCAGCCTATGGTATTTGAATGTCCTGGGCAGGTTCTCACCTCTATGCCTTTGCACATGTCCCCTCTGCCTAGAACATTCTTCTTCCACCCTTGGGGAACTCCTATTCATCCCTCAAAACCCAACTTAGATTTCATGATCCCTGAGGGCCCCTTTGTTCCCTCACCCCCTTCTCTGACTGCATGGACCCTGCTTTGTTATAATTGTTTCGTCCTGCTGCTTCTCTGCAGGCAGCTTATCAGCTTTACCATGATGCTTTTAGAATGAGGAGACCTGGCTTTGCCTCCGGCCCTTATGCTTTCCAGGGCTCTGAACTTGGGTGTTACCCACCCACCTGTCTAAAACCTTTTTGTTTATGATAAAATGGGGACTTAAAGTATTGCCCACTGCATTGTGTTACCTTGGCATTGAGACAAGATCTCACACCTGAAGGGCTCAGCACAGCATGTGGCACCGAGTCACAGCACTGGTTATTTCTTTTCTTTCTTTTTTTTTTTTGTTTTTTTGATACGGAGTCTCGCTCTGTCGCCCAGGTTGGGGTGCAGTGGCATGATCTCAGCTCACTGCAACCTCCGCCTCCTGGGCTCAAGCAATTCTCCCGCCTCAGCCTCCCTAGTAGCTTGAACTACAGGCACGAGCCACCATGCCTGGCTAATTTTTGTATTTTTAGTATAGACGGGGTTGCACCATGTTGGCCAGGCTGGTCTCAAACTCCTGACCTCAAGTGACCCGCCCGTCTCAGCCTCCCTAAGTGTTGGGATTATAGGCTGAGCCACCGCACCCGGCCAGTACTGGTTATTTCAACATCTTTCCTGTGGGCAGGCAAGCTCTATGAGGACAGGGAGGGCATTTTCTCCATCTTGGGATTCGTGGAGTCCAGGGTGGGCCATTTCCCAGGGTGGACCCAAGGAGGACAGGTCTGTGGGTGACTCTGGGCCCTGCTGCTCTGCGCCTTCCCTGGAAACTGTCCCCAGTCTGAGTGCCACTGTTGGCTGTGCTGTGGCGATAGGGCCACGTGTCCCCTGGGGTCCTCTGTCTGGAGTGAGAGAAGCCAGTGGGGCCCACGGGGTGAAGAGGCAGGGTTGGGGGCAGAGGCACAGTCAGGACAGAGGGGCTTTGACCTTCAGAACACTGTTGGCAGAACTTGGGGCCTTTCCAAAGGGGGGCTGCCTCCATTCTGTCCCCCAAGGGCCTGCCCAGCAAGGGGGGAGCAGGGCAGGGTGCCCGGGAGGCATGAGGACTGGCCCCAGCTGCAGCACTCGGCGAGAATCTCTTGATCTCTCGGCTGCACTGAGAGGTGGAGGCAGCCGGGCCCTGGAGATGGTCTCCATGACAACCGCTGCCACTCACTCCCCATCTCGGATGTAAATTAGTTACAATTTTATTAGTGTGCAGAATTTCAAGAGGCCAGATCCTGTCTTGGAAGGGAAAAGGATGTGGGGGGGGGGGGGGCAGAGGAGACTTTCCTAAGCTTCACACCCCCGCAGGGACCCCAAACTCCAAGGTGGATCCATGGACAGTGAATTGGGCCACGCACCCTCATTCGTCAGCCCTGGTCAGGCTCTCTGGAGAGGAGCAAACACACAGGTCCATCCCCACTCTTCTGGCCGCCTCCTCACAGCAGCCTGGGAGCACTCCCTCCCCACTTGACAGGGAGGCGGCTGAGGGCCTTGGGGGTCATTAGCTGGCACAAGGGCACCCAACTCGCCAGGAGCCAGACACTTGCTCTCCCACTCTGCCCAGCAAACCCCCAAGGTAGGTTAAGGTTCACTGAAACACTGCTGGGCACCACATGGGCAGGCTAGGGCATCCCCAGGGGTTGGTCATCTGGACAAACACCAGGCCCTGGGTGCCAAGAGTCAGCTTGTAGAGTCGCTATCGTGTGGCCGGAGGTCGTGTGTTTGTCCCCTCTAGCAGTGGTGACACCCGAGTCACGGTGGCATTTGATACTCTGAATCGTGTGTGCATATACACGTGCACACACAGTTTTTTCCCCAAGGAGGGAATGAAGGGACAGATTTGTCTCTTTCCTAAGGCTGTTGTTAAAATTAATTTTGTTCCCCCAAGGCACAGCCCACCGTCCATGCCCCTGAGGTGGCTCTGCTCCCTCTGCTTTGGGGTGAGACACAAGAGAGCAGGCCCCAATGAGGTCATGGGCCAGCAAGGCCACCAGAAATCCCCACCTGCGGCTGGCACTGAGGTGAGCACTGAGGAGTTGGCACTGCAGGGGCAGGGCCAGGTGCAGGAGGAGGGAGTGTGGAGTGTATCAGGGCAGGTCCCACACAGGTGTGAGTCCCCTGGCCAACAAAGAGGAGAAAAAGCAGGACCGGCTGAGAGAAGAGCCTATATTAAGGCTTGGAGGCATGACAAAGCCTGAGTGAGTGCTTGGGGCATGGGAGGATGGGAAGATGAACGAGGAACAGAGGAGAGTGAATGGAGAGACTGAAGGAAGGTTGATGGGAAGGTGGATGGGAGGATGGATGGAAAAATGGATGCAGGAGTGGATGGGAGGATGGATGAAAAGATGGATGGAAAATGAATGGGAGCATGAATGAAGGATGGATGGGTGGAAAGATGGATGGGAGGATGGATGACAGGATGAACGAAGGATAGACGGGAAAATGGATGGGAAGATGCATGGGAGGATAGACAGAGGAATGAATGGGAGGATGGATGAAAAGACGGATGGGAGGATGGATGGAGGATGTGTGGGGAAGGCTGGGAGGATGGATGAAAAGATAAAAGATAGATGGAGGATGGATGGGAGGATAGATGGAGAATGGATGGAGGATGACTTAGAAGATGAATGAAAAATGGATGGAGGATGGATGGGAGAATGGATGGGAGGATAGTTGAAGGATGAATGAAAAGATGGATGGCAGGATGAATGGGAGGATGCATGGAAAGATAGAAAAATGGATGGGAGGAGGATGAGAAGATGGATAGGAGGATGAGTGAAGAATAAGATGGAGGGAGAATGGATGAGAGGATGAATGGAGAATGGATGGAGGATAGACGGAAGGATGGATGGGAGGATGGATAGAGGGTGGGCAGAGGAATGGATGAAAGATGAATGGAAAGAAGAATGGGGGGACTGACGGGAGGTTGAATGGATGAGTGAATAAAAGATGGATGGAGATGGATGAAAGATGGATGGAGAATGGCTGGGAGGATGAATGAAAAGATGAGTGGAGAATGAATGGGGGGGTGGTTGAAGGATGAAAGGAAAGATGAATGGGAGGATGTATGGGAGGATGGACAGAAAGATGGATGGGAGAATAGATGGAGGATTGATGGAAAAAAATGGATGAGAGGATGGATGGAGAATAGATGGAGGATGGATGGGAAGGTGGAAGGAGGATGAATGGAGGATGAACAGAGGATGGATGAACGATGGATGAAAAGATGAATGGAGAATGAATGGGAGAATGTATGGGAAGATGGTTGAAGGATGGATGGACAGAAGAATGAATGAGAGAATGGATGAAGAATAGATGGAGGAAGGGTGAGAAGGTGGAAGGAGGATGAATGGAGGATGAACAGAAGATGGATGGAGGATGGCTGGGAGGATGGATGAAAAGTTAGATGGAGAATGAATGGGAGGATAGTTGAAGGATGGATGGAAAGATGGATGGGAGGATGCATGGAAGGATAGACAGAGAAATGGATGAGAGGATGGATGGAAAGACAGATGGGGATGGACAGAGGAATGGATGGGAGGATGGATGGAAAGATGGACGGGAGGATGAATGGAGAGTGGATTGAGGATACATAGGAAAATGAATGGGAGGATAAACGGCAGGGTGAACAGAGGCATAAATGGAAGATGGATGAAAAGATAGATAAGAGAATGGGAGGAGGGATGAGAGGATAAATGAAGGAAGGGTGAAGGATGGATAAAGTGTGGATGGAGGATGACTGGGAGGATGGGTGAAGAGATGAATGGGGGATGGATGGGAGAATGGATGAGAGGATGGTTGAAGGATAAATGGAAAGATGGATAGATGAATGAAGGATGGATGAGAGGATGGATGGCAGATGGATAATGGATGGGGGATGAATGAAAGGATGGATAGGAGGATGATTGGAGGATAGATGGGATGATGAATGAAGGATGGATGAGATAATGGAGGGAGAATGGAGAGATGGGGAAATGGATGGATGGGAGGATGGATAGGATGATGGAGGGAGGATGGATGGAAGGACAGCTGAAGGATGGATGAACAGATGGATGGGAGAATGAATGAAGAATGGATGGGAGTATGGATGGAAAGATGGATGGGAGGATGGATGGAGGATGGACAGAAAGATGGATGGGTGGAAGGATGGAAGATGGATGGAAAGATGAAGGGTGGATAGATGTGAGAATGGATAAAAGATATAAGGGAGAATTAATGGGCGGATGAATGGGAGGATGGACGGCTGGATGGATGGAAAGTTGAATGGGAGGATGGATAGGAAGATGTATGGGAGAATAAATGAAGAATAGATGAGAGAATGGATAAAGGATACATGGGATAATAAATGGGAGGATGGATGGGAAGATGGATGGAAGGATGGATGGGATGATGAATGAAGTATGGATGGGTGAATGCATGAAAAGATGGGTGGTAGGATGGGTGAAGAATTGATGGAAAGATGGATGGAAGGATGGAGGATGGATGGAAAGATGGAGGGAGGATGAATGAAGGAGAGATGGGAGAATAGATGGGATGATGGACAGAGGAATAAATAGGAGGATGGATGGAAAGATGAATGGGAGGATGGATAGAAGGATGTATGGGAGAATTAATGAAGAATGGATGGGAGGATGGATGGAAAGATGGATGAGAGGATGAATGAAGGATAAGTGGGAGGATGGATGGGAGGAAGGATGGGGAATGATTGGGAGGATGAATAGAGAATGTATGGAAAGATGGGTGGGAGGATGGATGGAGGATGGATGGAAAGATGGATGGGAGGATGAAATGGGAAGGTCGATGGAGGATAGATGGGAAAATAGATGGGAGGATTGATGGGAGGATGGATGGGGGATGAGTGGAGGATGGATGGAGGTTGGTTGAGGGATGAATGGAGGATGACCGAGGGGGTGAATGGAAAGATGGATGGAGGATGAGTAGGGGATGAATAGGAGGATGGATGGCAGGATGGACAGGTAGATGGATGATAGATGGGTAGTTGGATGATGGATGGGGGATGGTTGAAGATGGATGGAAAAATGGATGGGAGGATGAACAGGAGGATGGATGGGAGCATGAATGAAGAATGGATGATAGGATGAACGGAGGATGGGTGGGAGGGCGGATGGTAGGACGGATGAAGTATGGATGGGAGAATGGGTGGGTGGATGGGCAGGAGGAACGGAGGAGAGGCTGTTTCACGCAGTTATGCCCATGAGCTATGGCGACAGACCAGACTAGGATTCAAACCCCAGCTACTCTATATGATACTAGGGTCATCTTGTGTAAGTTTTGTAACCTCTCTGAGCCTCGGTTTTCTTGGGCGGGAGGACAGACAGGAGGACATGCAGATGAAATGATTAAGTGAGTACTCTAATACATGTAGAATACTTAGGACAGGCCCTGACACACAGTCGGTGCTTAATAAGTGTTCACTCGATGATTGCATGGCATGTTCTGAACTCAGCTTTGGGGACGTGTGTAAGGAGTGAGACGCTGGGGCTGCCCTCAGGGACTCATCGTCCGCTGAGCAAAGTGATCGGTTCCGATTCAGGGCCCCTTGGGAATGGTCAGCGAAAGGGCCCCATGGGTGGCCTGAGTCGGAAGGAAGGAAGGGGGGAAATGATCATGAATCTGTATTGGCCAGGCCCAGGGTCAAGGCGTTGGCAGCCGCAGAATACTCAGGGGACCGGGAAGAGGGCCTGGCTGGCCCTGAGGGGCATCAGCACTGGAGGCCTGGAGACCAGAGGAAAGCCAGGGGAGGGTGGGAACCAATGTGGCAGGGATCAAAGGGGAGAAGAAAGAAATGGGTCATTCGGATTTGGCCGGGGATTTCTGAAAGAGCCGTTTAGTGGCAGTGGGGCTGGGAGGTCATCGGCCGAGGACCGCAGTGAGGGCCGGGTAAAGGGGCAGAGAGTGGTTCACGCCATAGCAGCTGCTTTCAAACACCAGAGGGGCTACTCTGACAGTTCTCTCCCTTGCTCAGGCAGAACCAGGGCCCGCCCCCTCCCCCATGTGCATTTCCAGGCCTGCCCTGGGTGAGAAGCCTCCTCCGGTTCACGATGTGCGCAATGACCAACTGCGGGCTCTGGTTGGATTCTGACAGTCTGAGCCCCATTCGCGTGGACCGGAACACAGAGGCCTCTCCTCCCCAGGAGGGAGCCGGCCATGGGGACAGCCTTTCCCAGCAGGCCTGGAGAACCACCAGCCAGGCGGTGAGCCTCTTCCTGCAGTGGCCCCTACTCTTAGGATGGGAGAGACGAAGTATGAAGGATCTGAAGTGGGGGCTCTGTGTCCAGGGAACTACCAATCTGTCATTTGATTGGGGCCAAGAGCCCCCAGGGGATCCTGTCCTGAAGTCCTCTGATGCTATAGCCAGGGCAGGGCCCCTCTTGACCTCCTCCGGTCTGCTTCTGAGGCCCCAGGGAGGGTGGCAGCCTCCCTGAGAGTCACCTGGGCTCAGTTTCCGGTGCTCTCTGAGGCAGAGCTGCCTGGGGTCCCCCTTACCCACCTGGCATCCCGAGGTGACGGCTCCGGCTGACTTGCCCCTCACTTCCCTCCTCTATGTTACAACTTGCCATATTTTGTGGCCCGAGGGCTGAGAATTCCAACAGGCAAGAGTGGGGATGGGACTGCCCACCCAGTTCCAGTCGTGTGTCTTACTAATTATGCCACACACTGGAAAACTTAATTAAATCGATGCTCGGTGTGTAATTTCAACTAGTTTGGAAGTCGGGGGAAATCAAACAAACAGCCTCGTGGCCCAGCCAACCGCCTGTCACCTTGGCAAAGTCCCGCTGGGTCCCGGGTGCTGGGGTCCCGCCCTGTTCGGCTGTGGTGAAAATGCCTCCTTCTCTCAGGGTCCCCAGAGGAAGCCCCTCCTCCCTCCACTCCGCAGCCTCAATTACAAACACGCACACACACGCCCCACAGACGTGCACACGCGCACACACACACATGCACGCACACGCACACACATGCATGCACACGCACACACATGCACGCACACGCACAGCAGGGGCTGCAGGAGGAAGCCAGGCAGCCAGTGGGGACCCAGGAGGGTGGGAACACCCCAAGAACGAGGGCTGGTTTTCGTTTATTGCATTAAATGGTTATACAGACAGCAGGAGAAATACACAAGGAGTGCCCCAAACGCAAGTCCAGCGCCTCAGTTTCCTGGCACTCATTTCCAAGTCTCTCTTGGGCCCTCCTCCTCCTTCTCTCTGTTCCTCTTTGGGGCACACCTGTGCTATATGTTCTGCATGGAAGGGACCTCAGTCACAGGCAGTCCTTGTCCCACAGGGACCCAGGAAGAGCGTCCCGGTAGATGGCAGTGGCAGAGGGAAAGAGAGAGGTGGAGGAGACAGGAAGCCACTGCTGGGCTGGACCTGGGCGTCCTCTCGTTCATCCCTGTGTGGGGTTTTGAACTGTTACTCTGTCACCAAAGAGAATTTGGAGAAAAACAGAAGAGGGACTCCAAGGCAATGGGAGAAACTCAAGTGAGCATTTACTCAACAGCCTCCACCACCAGAATCTTTCTCCGGGGCTGAAGATGTGTGGGGTGGCACACAGCGTCACACAAGACAGGTCCTGCAGAGGAGACGTGGTACCGTGAGACGTGAGGGAACACACAGACGTCAGGAGAAGAGAGTCATGGAGAGCGAAGTGCTCCAGGCCAGAGCCTGTGGCCTCCAGCTCACCTTAGAACAGTCCCCAGAGACCGCCCCTAGTTCGCGGGTGAGGAAACTGAGGCCTGGAGACCTGAGTCAGTGCACAGCAAACATCGAAGCAAATTTGAAGAGGCTCAGCCTTGGTGGGTGGCTGCGTGCTGCTGAATTGTGACTGAAAGGGCACACAGGGACAGGGATGGTGCTCAGGGCAGGTCCCCCGGTGGGGGGGGTTTGAGCTGGGGCCCAATGAACCAAGTGCTGGCTCTGGGCTGGGCACAGGGCTTTTTTTGGCAGGCATCTCACTTCTGGGTAGCCTGCCCATGGCTGCATTCTAGAGACCAGGAGCCTGAGGCCCACAGAGCTTATGGAGCAGCCTGCGTTCTCAGGGCTGGGGAGAGCAGCTGGGGGCTCGGACCTCTCCGTGTCGTGCTCGCCTGTCCACCATGCTGCCGTGTTCTCACAAGACCATGCGCTCCCAGCACACAGGAGGAGCCCAGATGGGAAAGGGCTGGAGCATGAACGTGACAAGGCCTTGCCTTCGGAGGGGCGAAGGTTGTCCCAGGGTCCCCTGGCTCCCCCTACCCACTCCCAGAGGGACGGTCCTGCAAGCGGTGGCCACCCAGACCTTGCAGGGATGAGGCCCCGGGCTGCCGAGGAACCAAGGGGAGGCTGCTCTCGCTTCCCACACTCCCGGACCCTGGGTCCCTCAGCCTCCCACTGGCCCCGCCACCCAGCTCTCACTGACACTGGCTCTGGGGCAAGCAGGAGACTCCCCGGTGATTTACCAGGTTCGGGCCTGGGCTCCAATCCTGCGGGCCTCTCCTGGCCTGGCCACTCCACCGCGTTTCCCAGCCCCTTCTCCCTCCTGGGGACCGCGGGTCTCTGGGTTTTGTGAGGCTGAATTCTTCTCAGCTCTCAGGTGTTAAGACCATCTCCTCAAAGAGGCCTCCCTGAGCCCCCGCCCCCACGATTATCATGCAGGCATTCTCTCTCTTCCTCGGGTGGCTGTGGGTTTGTTCCTGTCCAGGTGAAGTGGGCTACTTCCTGCCATGCTGTCCCTCTATCCTCAGGATCCAGGGCAGACCGGGTGGGGAAGGTCGCCGTAGATGCCAGTGACTCCAGGGGACAATCCGGGTCCCTTCTCCTCCAGGGTGCTCCAGTCCTGAATTGACTTGGAATGTCCGGGCCCAGCCCCAGCTCTGAGCCCTGCTAGATCACTGGTGGGTCTTCTCCAAGGAGCCAGGCCCCAGCCTAGGCCCACTCTTCCAGTGACCTGAACAAAAGGAGGGTAGGGGCTGCTGTCTGGAGCAGGCCTGGGAGGGGAGCCCACTGCTCAACCCTGACAGCCCCTGCCAAACTCCCCAGGATCCAGTAGTGGGGCAAGGGAGTGGGAGGGGCACGGGGGTGGGAGGAGACCAGCGTAGGTGCTGGTTTCCTTGGTGGTCTGTGCCTCAGAGCCCCAGAGACACTTCTCCACTCCTCCCAGCCCCTCTTTCTGCTGCCCTCCATCCCGCCCTCCTCCCTCCTCCCTGTCCTGCCCTCTTCCTTCTCCTCCCTTCCTTCCTCCCCCTCCTTATCTCCCTCTTTCCCTCCTTCTCTCCTTCTCTCCCTCTCCCTTCTCCCTCCCACCTTCCCTCCCTCATCTCCCCACCCTCCTCCCCAGCCCTGCCCTTCACAGCTCTCCTCTCCCTGTTCCTGAGGTTCTCTTGGTCCCTGCCTGTCTCCTTCTCTGTCTCCAGTTCTTTCCTCCCCACCTCACCCCAGTCTAAAAGAGGGGCCGCAGGGGCCAGTGGTTTGCAGTTCCCAAAGCAGTCATCTGTCTGCATCTGCGCCTCTGCAAAACTGGGTTCTCCGGAAAACTGAGGCTGCCTAAGCCTGGACCTGCAGCCCTGTTCCTCAACTCCTCCCCACCCTCCTCCCTGCTCCCCACTTCCTCCCTGCTCCCCACCTCCTCCCCATCTTCCTCCCTCCTCCCCACCCTCCTCCTCTTCTTTCCTGCCCTCTCCCTCCCCCCCTTCCCTCTCAAGCCAGTATTTTTAGCTCGCTGCTGTGCATTCGTGTGCAGGGTGTTCTCTGACTCCTGGATGAGGTTTTATCTGTCGTGGCAGCCCCAAGGGCAGCTGGCAGACTTTTTCCTCTTAAGTTTGGAGCGCACTCCCCTCTTCCCAGGCTCGGGCCTTGGCTAGATGGGGGCTGGTCTCTCGCCTGCCTGGATCTGGGGCCTGAGCTCTGCGTCCAGGCTGCCTGGCCTCCCCTCCCTGCCGCTGCCTCCCTTGCCTGCTCCCCCTCCTATTCCTCATCCCCGGCCTCGGGCCTTTGTCTCTGGAAGACACGGAGCTGCTGGAGTGCCTGCCTGCATCGCAGGCGGGCTCTGCAGCCTCTCGCCGCCTTCCCCTCCCTTCTCTTCTAATTTAGCCCTTTCCTTGGGCAGCCTCTCTCAAGGCTCCAATCGTTCTCTGTTTGTTCCTCTCCTTCCCTGCCTTCCTTTTTCCACCTCCTCCTTTTCTCCCTCCCCCTTTTCTCTCCTCTCCTGACACCGTTCTCCTTGCCTTTAGGGAGTGGAAAAAAACCCCACAGTTGGAATGTGGGGACCCCAGCTTTACTCCACCATCTCATATTATTTTCTGCCCTCAGCAGCCACCCCCTGGACAACAGGGTGGGGGAATGGGGAGGGCATTGTGAGAGGATTCTGGGCTGCGGGGGTTCCTGGAGCCCAAGTCTCCAAGGCGAGCCTTCTTCAGGGCCCACCCTCATGCCCATGCCTTTCTGGGACTCCCTGGGGTGCAGCCTGGCTCTGGTGGGACCTCCATGCGGCCTGGGCAGGAGCCAGCACAGCCCCGCTCCTTCCCCAGGCTGTCTCTGCCCCTCCAACCCGGGTCCTCAGAAATTTCTTCTCCCTCCCTCTTCCCCCATCTGGCACCAACCTGAATTTACCTTTGTGAATATCACTTAAAATAATCAACCTGTTGTCCTCAGCACTTTACAGTTTGCACATCTCTCTGCTCAGGTCACAGCAACTATGTACGTTGGGCCCTATTTCACTCTCCCTGGTGATAAAGGAGGCACGTGCCTAGCACCTCGGGCACTGCCATCAGACCCACCTGAACCGGACCTAGGTCTCACCTTGCTGAGCCTTCACGCGGGCACCAGGCTCAATATCTTCTTGGGGCTCAGAGACTCAGAGAGGCAGCGTCCTCTGCCCGAGGTCACACAGCCCCAGCTGGTGCAGAGAAGAGGTGTTTGGGGCTAAGTGTGAGGAGCTTGCGACCTCGGGGGACTCCACCATCTCCTTCCGGGGCCGTTCTCATGCCTGTCCTCTCCCCCGGTCAGGATGGGGCCGGGACTGACGAAGCCCCACCTTTTGCTTCCTCACCTACTCCTGACCCCCCGGGCTTTTCTGTGGGGCTGACTCGGGATGGTTGGTGGAGAAGGTGCTGCCTGTCCCCCACACTTTGTGCTGGCTTTGTCCTCCTCGTCCCATCCAAGACCCCCAGCCTCAGCACCCCTCTGTCCGCCCCACTCTCTGGGCCCCCTGCTGCAGTCTGGACTCAGCTTGCCTCCTCCTCCCCTCTCCTCTCTCCCTCAGGCCTCTGCTTTCCTGATTCTGCTACCTGGGCTGGCCCCTGGCTGGGCCCCCTCCATCCCGTCTGTCGTCCCTCTCTCCCAGGGCCTCTCTCTGCAGCTGCGGCATGTCCCCTGCTCTCCGTGCATTTCCAGGACGGTCTCTGTGTCACCCCAACCCTCTGCTGCCTGTATCTCCCCCTCTCTCCCTCCCTCTCCTGTCCTGCTGTTTCTGCTCACTCCAACACGGGCACATGCACACACCCGCAAAGACACACAGAAGCACACGCAGGGGCTGGTGCAGACATGCAGCTCATACATGCAGCCCATACAGTTGTTACTGCAGCAGTGGAGGGACAGAGGCTGGCCCCAGGAGGAGGCAGAGGAAGGGGACCCCCTGCCCAGTCCTGATGTTCCCAGCTCTGCAGGTGCCTCATGGTGGGATGGAGTTCTGGGCTGGACAGGCTCCCATGGTCCTGTGGCTCTGTCTTCTGAGTCTCAGGGGCAAGAGACAGACTTAATGGGGCCAAAGCTTCCAGAATTCTGGCAGGAATCCCCAGCATATCTGACCAGTGCTGGTCCCAGGGCAGGGACCTGGAAGCGGGCACAGCCCTGAGGGCAAAGGGGTTGGGTAGGGACAGGGGCAGCAGAGACAGTCACTCAGGACAGGATCTGAGGGGGCAGCCACAGGGCCTGCACCAGGAGGCCCTTAGAGGTGACTGAGCCTCCATGCCTGGGTTCAGTGCTGCCACAACGTGGGAAGCCTCCTCACCAGAGTTCCCGGGCCTTCTGTCCCCACTGCTCTCTAGGTGCTGGTGGGAGCCTGACAGTCCTGGGTTTGAATCTCACCCCCTTTCACTAGCTGTGTAACTTTGAGGGGTGACTGACCCCTTCCCCTCCCTAAGGGGTGATGCAGCCACCTGCCCTCAGGACCCAGTGCGGCCTCCATATCGCCAGCCTGGGGGTGGAACAGCCCGGTGCTTCCAGGTGTGGCTGTAGAGTCAGCTCTGGGTTCGAGTCCTGAGGCTTTCAGTAGAGGAAGGGGGCAGGGCTGAGGGTGAGCCTCCTCACCCCGTGTGGGCCTGGGCCCTCCCCTGCAGCAGGGTCTGGTCTTGGCAGCCTTTCTTTGGGTTTGCACTGGGATCGGAGCTGGCACTGGATGTTTCCTGTTTGGGGGCTTCTGTCTTGGGGGGCGCTGAGTGGGCGGGGGGCTGGTATTGGCACCTCTCACTGCATGCCCAGGGCTCTCAGTCATTCTGCTGATGTCCGCTGAGTGTCGTCGGCCGTGAACTGGAGTCTGGGCAAATCTCTGGACCCACGGAGCCTCTGTTTCTTCCTCCAGAAAATGGGGATAACAACAGCACAACGCTCCCGGGTGTGAAGCTGCACTAAGAGCATTCCTCCTGGAATGCTCTGAGCTCAGCAAGTGCTGAGGTTCAAATGGAAGTGGTGGTGGTTCTCTGTTTTATCTGCTGGGCAAGGCTTTAGGTATCCAGCCCATCCCTCTGCCCTCAGCCCACATGAAGTTTCTGCTCCAGGACCCAGAGCTCAGGGACCCTGTTCCCCAGTTTTCCTAACAGAAGATGGGGTGGGGTAACATAAAGGGGATGGAGTCTGCACCCTCCTCAGGGCTGGAGGGGGCCTCCCGCTGTCAGCAGGGCCCAGGCCCTCCCCAGCTCTGACGCAGACCCCTGGACATTGGGAGGGTGCTCTGCTCCCTCAAAGATCTGGCTTTGCCCCAAGATTGGAAGCCAGCCAAGGAGGGAGGGGCAGGGGCTCCGAGGGAGGCAGAGTGTGGGGAGTAAGAGGGTCACTGCACCTCCATGAGCAGGGGACAGGGTGGGCTGGAAAGATCTGAGGCCTCAGGGGCATCCTCAGAGTGCTGTCCCCAAAGTTGGGGTCTGTCTCAGCTCCAGCAGGGAAGCCTGTCTTCCTCCTGTCTGCACCCCCTCCCTTCTCACGGTACCTGTACCTCTACTGATTTTTTTTTTTTTTTTTTTTTTGAGACGGAGTCTCGCTCTGTCGCCCAGGCTGGAGTGCAGTGGCCGGATCTCGGCTCACTGCAAGCTCCGCCTCCGGGGTTCACGCCATTCTCCTGCCTCAGCCTCCTGAGTAGCTGGGACTACAGGTGCCCGCCACCTCGCCTGGCTAGTTTTGTATTTTTTTAGTAGAGACGGGGTTTCACTGTGTTAGCCAGGATGGTCTCGATCTCCTGACCTCGTGATCCGCCCGTCTCGGCCTCCCAAAGTGCTGGGATTACAGGCTTGAGCCACTGCGCCCAGCCACCTCTACTAATTTATATTTATTTGTTTATTAATCCTCAGGCTCCCCCCAGAAGAGTGTCAGCTCCTTGAGGGAAGGAATGTGGTCTCATTCTCTGCTGCATCCTCAGCACGGGGTAGGGTGCCAGGGACATTGAGGTTATTCACCAACAGCTGTCGGATGAATGAGTGAGTGAGGAATGAGTGGCTTCTGGGGCAGCTGAGGCTTGTGGCCTGAGAACACCAGCTCCACCTGTCCCTTTCTACATGTGGACAGAGGGCAGATGCTGACCTGCTCGTTGATAGCCAGCCTGGGGGTGGGACAGCCTCCAGGCATGGCTATGGAGTCAGCCCTGAATTCAAGTCCTGATGTTTTCAGTAGAAAAGGGAGCAGGGCTGGGGACTGAGCCTCCCCACCCAGTGTGGGCCGGGGCCCTCTTGGGCAACAGGGTCTTGTCTTGGCAGTCTTTCTCCTGGTTTGCACTGGGGTGGGAGCCAGCACTGGATGTGTCAGGCTTAGGGGTCATGGTACCTCAATGTCTTTCTCAAAGCCTCAGGCTGAGGGCCTTGTGGGACCAGTGCCCTCACTCCCTGCTTTGGTTTCCTTGGCTCAGCCCCCAGCCACTCCCCGGTACTGCCAGTGGATCACCGTGTCGTCCCCACTCGCTCTCCCACCAAGAGATCCTTTGCATAGGCCGTTCCCTCCGCTGGGCATGCCATTCCCTCTGCTTTCTGCATGGCTGCTCCTGAGACTCCTTCCCTCCTCCGAGGCAGCTCCGCCTCCCTGCAGGCCATGCCCCGTGACTCCCTTCCGCCTTTGCACTTAGCCCAGCCCACACGCACCTCTCATGTCCCTGTGTTTCTCTTTGCGGGTCACTTGACTGTCTCCTTGGAAAGTTAGCTCCATGCAGATTTGGCCCAGGATGACCTGCCTGCTGTTGCCTCCCCAGTGCCCTCACAGTATACACTATGGAAGGTACCAGAGCTTAGAGCAAGGCATAGCACACAGTGCACGTGATGGTGAATGAATGGACGAAAGAACAGACGAATGAATGATGGAAAAACAAAAGTTTGAGTTTTGGGATTAGACTGCCTGGGTTTGCATCCTCACCAGCTCTGACCCTTGGGCAAATTATTTAACCTCTCTTGGCCTCAGTTCTCTCATATATAAAATGGGGATAATCCTAGTGCCTACCTCATAGGGAGGTTATGTGGATTAAGTGGTTTCAGGGAGTATTCGATATCTGCAAGTGTGTAGCCTATGAATATCACGTGAGATTTTTGGGCATAACCTGTGCAAACCCCAACTCTTGATGGAGTCGCAGGAGCAGCCGTGCAAAGGGCAGCGGGAATGGCATTCCGGCGGAGGAAACAGCATCCACAGGATGTTTTAGGGGGAGAGCAAGAGGGGAAGGGAGAGAGATGGATTGGCAGTGCCAGGGAGTAGTCATGGGGGCTGAACATCCACAGAAACCAGCCATGAGAGGAGGCAAGCCAGGCCAGGGGGAGGCAGAAGGAGGAAGTAAAGCAAAGCAGACAGCAAGGGCTGGTCTCGCAAGACCCTCAGCCTGAGGCTTCGAGAAGGCCATGGAGGTACAGTGAACCCCAAACCCCAGCCCCACCCCAGCTTCTCTTGCAGTCTTCCTCATCCCAGGAAATGGCACCTCCAACTGTTCATGGCACAGGAGTCAGGCTTGACGCTTTTCTTTCTTCCACATCCACATCTGATCCTTTCACAAATCCTGACGGCTCCACTTAAAATATACCCGAAATCCAGCCATTTTCATCTCCACTGCTCCTGTCCCCGACCAGGCCACCGCCATCTCCCCTCTGGGCTCTATCAGCTCCCGGCTGAGAATTCTGATCAGTTCTCCTGACTTCCCTGCATCCCCTTCAGTCTATTCTCACTCAGAAACCAGAGAGATAGTTTAAAAACACAAATCAAGCCGGGCGCGGGGGCTCACGCCTGTAATCCCACCACTTTGGAAGGCCGAGGCGGGTGAATCGCCTGAGTCCAGGAGTTCAAGACCAGCCTGGATGACGTGGTGAGACCTCATCTCTACAAAAAATTTAAAAATTACCCAAATGTGGCGGGATATGTCTGTAGTCCCAGCTACTTGGGAGGCTGAGGTGGGAGGATCGCTTGAGCCCAGGAGGTCGAAGTTGCAGGGAGCAAGATCACACCACTGCACTTCAGCCTGGGTGACAGAGCGAGGCCTTGTCTCAAAACACACACACACACAAACTGACACACACACTGACCCTGGGCTCGCCCCTGCCTTCACCTTCTCTGGCTTCCTGGGTTCAGGTGTCCTTAGAGTCAGGACACCGGGCCCGCCCCCTTGGTACCTGCTGCTCCGGCCCTGAGCCTCTGCTCCTGGCTCCCCTCAGGCCTCCCTCCCTCCCTCTACCCAGGTCTCGGCTCCAGTGGCGTCTCCTCACCTCCCTGGCCTCCCTGTCCAAACTCCAGCCCTCTTGTTCTCTGCTCTAGCCCCTCACCCTGCTCCCTGGATCCTACCATTAGTTTCCTGGTTCTTTGTCTCTCTTTCTCAGAATGTCAGCCTTGAAAAGGCTGGAACTTGTCTTTGCTGTTCAGTGTCTCCTGGTGCATAGAAGAGTGCCTGGCAAGAGTCTGTGCTCATAAATATTGATTGCACAAACGAATGAATGCTAACTATGACTATTATTACCATTATTGGTCGGCAAAAGCTAGAGGAAGATAGATTGAGGAGAGGGTTGATGTGATTATGTCTAATAAGAAAAAACAACAACAAACAGTGGCCTGCTCCTGCCTGGCTTCCATCAAAGACCAAAGACCAGTGGGCTTTCTGTCCTCCAGGCTCTGTCTTCCTGCTGCCATGGTTACCACGCTCCGTGGGCTCCAGAAGAAAGGCCAGGCCAGGCTGACTCTGCGGTTCTGCCCAGCTTCCTTGGGTAGCCCAGGGCCTGGTAGAGAAAGATCCCATCCAAAAACAGCTGGCCTCCCTGGTCTTATCTCCATGGTGCCCAGATGGAGGGAGAAAGGAGGCACTTGCTGTTCTTCCAGAAAAAAAAACAGTCCAGGTTCACTCTGCATTTGTGGAGGACCTGGTCATGCTCTGGGCAACTCAAAGACGTTTGGATCACGGTCCCTACCCTCCGGGAGGTTTCTGGCAGCAGGGAGGGGCCAGAGACAAGCACTGACTTAGCTGTGTATAAAAATAGCAAGGGCTTGCACGTGACAGGGAAAAGTCAGGTGCAGAGAAGCAGGGAGAGCTCTCTCACCCATACCTGCCCCCGCCAGCCTCGCTGTCCACTCCCCCTGATGCATGCCTTCCTGGCCAAGGTGGCTGAGCTCCCATGTCTCCACCGGGTGCCATCCCAGACTCCCAGAGGCCTGGGGCTGAGCCGCTCGCTCTGTAACCTCAGGTCCCAACCAGCGGCTGACAGAGGTTAAGGGGGCTTGCACAGATCTCACCGCTGGTGGCTGGCAGAGCTTCAGAAGGGTGCAGAAGAGACACTAAGTTGGCAATGGCATCCTGGGATCATCTTTCTCACCTCTCTGCTCCTTCAGCTGACAATCCAACCCTGCTCTCCACCGCTGAGAACAGACTCTAGACCCCCTATGAAGTGACCACCGCACCCCGAGGAGCAGCTGCAGGGTTTGGGGGTCCAGGGCTGAGGCCTAGGACCATCACCATGGTGGTCACTGTCGTCTCCATGACCACAGTCATCACCTCCATGACCAACCGTCATCACCTCCATCATCACCACTGCTGTGAGAAAAATTGTGTCCCCCAAAAAGATAGGTTAGGCCGGGCCCGGTGGCTCACGCCTGTAATCCCAGCACTTTGGGAGGCCGAGGCGGGTGGATCATCTGAGGTCAGGAGTTCCAGACCAGCCCGGCCAAAATGGTGAAACCCTGGCTCTACTAAAAATACAAAAAATTAGCCGGGCGTGTTGGCGGACGCCTATAATCCCAGCTACTTGGGAAACTGAGGCATGAGAATTGCTTCTATCCTGGAAGCGGAGGTTGCAGTGAGCCAAGATTGCACCATTGCACTCCAGCCTGGGCAACAAGAGCAAAACTCCGTATTAAAAAAAAAAAAATAGGTTCAAGTCCTAACCCCAGTCCCTCAGAATGTGGCTTCGCGTGGTCTTTACAGAGGTAACAAGTTAAGGTGAGGTCGCTGGGGAGCCCTAATCCAGTAAGAGTGAGGTTCCTATAAAAAGGGGAAAGGTGAACAGACACGCAGAGTGAAGATTATGTCAAGACGGAGGGCAAGAGGATGGGAGGACTGGAAGACAGGAGTGACACGGCCGCACACCAAGGCTGCTGGAAGCCGGAGAGAGGCCTGGGACAGAAGCCTCGCTGGGCCTTCAGAGGTAGCATGGTCCTGCCCATGCCCTTACTGTGGATCTCGGCCCTCCGCAACTGTCAGACGGCTGTAGCAAGTGAATATAACCACTATCAGCAGCAACCGTCATTATGATCACCCCGTCCTCATCCTCCTCCTCAACACCCCCGTTTTCATTGATATAACCACCATCCGCATCACCACCACCATCATTATGATCACCCTGTCCTCGTCCTCATCCTCAACACCCCCTGTATTCGTTTCCTTCCTTATGGCTGAAGAACACATCACTACAAACGTGGTGGCTTAAAACAACACAGATGATTCTCTTGTTGTTCTGGAGGCCAAAAGTCTGAGATCGAAGTCAGCAGGGGGAGGCTCCCTCCCCAGGCTCAGGGAGGACCCTTCCTGCTGCTTCCAGTTTCTGGTGGCTCTAGGTGCTCCTTAGCTCGTGGCTGCATCACTCCACCCTCTGCCTCCGTCTACACACAGCTTCTCCTCTTCCGTGTAATCTAGGCACTTGTGATGGTATTTAGGCCCCACTTGAGTAATCCAGGGTGACCTCCTCCCAAGATCCATAGCTTAATGACATCAACAAAGATCCTTTTCCCAAATAACGTCACATTCACAGGTTCCAGGGATTAGGGTGTGGACATTTTTTTTTTGGGGGGGGTGCACCATTTAACCCACTACAACTACCACCACCACCAGCAATGCCATGGTTGCCAACATCAGTTAAGTTCTAGAAAGTACCAGGTCAGTCCAGGGGCCTCACCTGCATCATGGCATTTCTCTCTTAAGACAAACTCAGAGCAGGCTCTGTTATTTATTTACTTATTTTATTTGTTTTATTTATTTTTTAGACAGAGTCTTGTTCTGTCGCCCAGATTGGAGTGCAGTGGCACAATCTCTGCTCATTTCAACCTCTGCCTCCCAGGTCCAAGTGATTCTCTTACCTCAGCCTCCCAAGTAGCTGGAATTACAGGTGCCTGTCACCATGCCCAGCTAATTTTTGTATTTTTAGGAGAGATGGGGTTTCACCACGTTGGCCCAGCTGGTCTTGAACTCCTGGCCTCAAGTGATCTGCCCGCCTCAGCCCCTAAAGTGCTGGGATTACAGGCGTGAGCCACCATGCCCGGCCCAGGGTCTGTTAATATCCCCATTACTTAACACATAAGGAGGCCAAGGCTTGGAGAGAACTCGCTGGCCCAAGGCTTCACTTAGAAGAATTTGAACCCTGGCAGTCTGGCGTCAGTGGCCCCTGCCTGATGGTTATCCTGCCCCCAGCCCCAAACTTCTGATCATACAGATAATTCCACAGATGAAAGAGTGGGGACACCAGCACCTGAATGGGAGGCACAACGCCATGATCCCATCTAGGCTCTATCACCAGCTGGTGGCACATCTTAGCCCCATCTCCTTCCCCTCTCTGGGCCTCAGTTTGCCCAACTGTAAAATAAGAAGGGGAGGTAATTGGTCTGGGTAATCTCCAAAGTCCTCCCAGATTGGGGGTTCTGTGACACTGGGTGTCTATTGTCATTTCTGTCACAATCACTGCCCAGGGCCCTGACTCTCACATCAGCTAAACCCTCTAAACCCACTACCAGCTGCCAGAGAGCTCTGCTTGGACGATCAGCCTGTGGGGTGAGTGCTGGTGACTTAAGAGTGGAGGGAGGTACAGGCTTGCCCAATGTGTGTGCCTGTCCGTATCTCAGGGCTGAGAACCTCTGTCTTACACTCTACAAGCGCTGGGGTAGGGGTAGAGGTGGGACGGGGGTCGGGGATGCTCTTTCTTCTTGGAACCGGTGACTCTGGTTCACACATTCAGGGAGGGCTGTGCAGCTGAGAGCGGCTGGTGCTGGGAACAGAGCGGAAGATCATTTATCTTGCAAGGGCAAAGGCCTCCGTGACCAAAGGCTAACCGCATGTCCTTGGAAGAGAAAAAGAAAAACATAAAACAGGCTGAAGGGGTCTCTGAAAGTTGTTTCCAAAACCAGGGTTGCTCACTAGGAGTTGCTTGTAAGTGTAAATATTTTTTTATTTTTAGTTTTTGAGATGGAGTCTTGCTCTGTTGCTCAGGCTGGAGTGCAGTGGCATGATCTCAGCTCACGGCAACCTCTGCCTCCCAGGTTCAAGGGATTCTCATGCCTCAGCCTCCTGAGTAGCTGGGATTAGAGGCGTGTGCCACCATGTCTAATTTTTGTATTTTAGTAGAGACTGGGTTTCGTCATGTTGACCAGGCTGGTTTTGAACTCCTGACCTCAAATGATCCTCCTGACTCGGCCTCCTGAAGTGCTGGGATTACAGGCGGGCCGTGCCCGGCCAATATTTTTTTTTTTTAACCCATGTTATGTGTGTACTGCACAGGCCTTTTTCCTCTGGCTTCCCTGTCCAGAACAGCAACTGTTTGCATTTGAGCCGATAATGTCCAAGAGTAGGGAGCTGAGTTAGGGACAGAATCACCAACTTTAATTAGCAGGATGACATTAACATCCCAGCATGGGCTTGGGGGTGGGGGGCGTCCTTCAGGCTCCTCTGATCCCAGTGGACACCTCCCCACAAGTCCCTCAATCCTGGGACACTGGAAGCCAGGCGCCCTTCGAGAGTGGAGAGAGGCCACCCACCTCCCCACGTGGCCAGAAATCGCATGCCCTGGCAGCCTGCCCTGGCTTGGTTCAGCAGCGCCCAGAATGTTCTGGTCTTTATCTGGTTTAGTCTTAAGTGCTTCCAACGGCAGCGGGGCTGTTCCACCACAGTCCCCAGGAAATTGGTCCGTGTAGGACAGAGCCTTCCCGAGAATGAAGTCATCTGTTCCTTTTTTATTTTTTGTTGCCTTTCTCCTTCAACGCGAGTCACCGGGCCTCTGCAGTCCCTCCCCGCGCCAACGCGCCCCGCCGCGGGGCCCGGCCGGGCTGGCGGGGAAGGGGCGAGGAGCAGGGCTCCTGGGTGCGCGGCCGCCCGACGCCCCTGCTCGCGCCCTG
>NW_016813389.1:1493796-1523026 GCF_001698545.2 Rhinopithecus bieti
CCGCCCCGGCCCCCGCCCGCCGCGGCCTGAAGGTGAGCTCCCCGGAGGCCGCCCGCGATCCGGCACGGCCCGCTCGGCAAACAATAACAGTAAATAACGCTCCCTTGTCAACGTAATAAAAACGGAAACGGTTACAATGTTTTTTAATAAGCGTCCCCCATCAATCTCCCTCCCCTCCGTCCCGGGCCGTGGGCACGGCGGAGAAGGGGGAAGGGTGGGGGGCACCGGGCCGCGCTGCTTGGGGGGCCCGGGGTGCAGGAGGAGGAGGACGCCCGGGGAAAAAGGGGAAAACACAGCAAGTGAGAGACGAGGGGGCGCGAGCGGCCGGGGTCACGCGCGCCAGCAGAGCCGGGAAGCGGCAGCGGTGAGTAACACCGTTGCCATGGCGACGTGGCCGCGAGGAACAGGAAGCGGCAGAAATAGCAGCCGCCGCGGCCCGCGCCACCCGGCCCCTCCCCCCGAGCCCGTTGCCTCGGAGACCGGGCCGGAGCGAGGCTGCGCGGGCGGCTGCGGCCGCCTGCGCCCCAACCCGCGCATGCGCAGCGGGGCCTGGCCCACGAGGGCTTCGCGGGAGTGTCCGGGCTTCGCGGGAGTGTCCCGCCGCCGCGCCGGGGCCACCCCGACCCCCAGACCTGCGCCGGCCGCCCGCTTGGGTGGTGGCTCGGGGGCAGGGGGAGGGAAAAGCCAAATCGTTCCTTGTTTGCCTTTGGAAAGCCGCTCCACCTTTGTTCCGGGCGGATTCCTTGGTTTCCAGGCGCTGTAGGCCAGAAGAGGAGGGGGCAGGGACCCCGGTCCAGCGGTCCCAGACGTTTACAGAGCGACAGAGCCTGGGCCCGGTGCGGTGACGCCGAGGGGACGCGGGCCACCAGCCCTACCCTCCGGAGCTCAGGCCCAGTCCGGGCTTCCCAGGCCCCGGGGCTGCCCTCCCGGAGCCGGACCTCCCTTGGGGATAGGGGTGCTGCCCCGGGGCCCCCTTCCTGGGTCCTTTTGTTCACGTATCCCCGTCCCCGGATTGAACCAGTAAAGAGCACAAAGCAGAAAATACGTCCTTGCCGCCCCCAGGCTCCCTCATCCAGCAGAAAACTCTCAAAACAGGCCACACCCCTCCCAAAGTTGAGAGAAACCTGGACGTTTCATAAACAAAACCCGCCCTCCAGCAGCGTGTTTCTGTGGAGGTGGCCTCGCGTGACTGAGGCTGGGGTGTGTGTGCGTGTGTACGTGCGCCGAGGGCACGCGATCATCTTTCAGGCTGTTTGTGGAGAATTTTTTTTCTCTCCAGATTTTGTTTGGTTTGTTTTTAATAAGGGTCAGAGGTCTGGGCTTCTGTGGGGAAGGGGCAAGGGTCATTTCGGATGGCCAGGCCGGGAGGTCCCAGGGGGAGGGATCACGGAGCCTGGGCTGCCGGGCGAGGCGGGACCCGCAGCCGCCCCATCTGGCCCTGCTCCCGGCGACGGCCGGTGGGAGTTAGCGGGGACAGGCTCCGCGGGCTGCTCCTGGGGTATGGCCCCAGAGCGGACCCAAGCCAAGGACTGGGATGTCTCTGCCCTGGACAGGGCAGCTGTCATTTCCCCGGCCCCTATCCTGGCCACGCTGGCCAAGAGAGAAGGCAAGCGGAGTGGCCCGGGTCTCTGGGGCTTTCTACATTGGAACGAGGAGGCTTTCGTTTTTTGTACAAGGCGGACATCAACTCTCAGCGAGTAGGCTGACCAGATGGGAATGTAGGGAGGGTGTGCGGGGAAGGGGGACCGCATGCTTCAAACCTCCTCCCCGCCACCATCGCCCAGCAGCCTGGGCCCCCACTGCAGCCCTGTGCTGGCTGAAGGGAGGGAGGGGCTGGGGCTGATGTTTCTTCTTCCCTCCTCCCTTGCCCTTTCCAGATGTGAGAAAGGAACCCAGCCCTGCAGGGGAAACTTGCCTGGTGTCTAGAAGACTTAGGGTCCACGGTGGCGGTCTGGGTGTCATATTGCCATCTCTCCTTGAAGGAGAAGATGAACACATGGGGAGAAGGCCCCTGGAAGCTGTCGCTACAGTCTATAGAGAAGCCCCACCTTGGCCCAGCGGGCAGTAGCATATGCTGAGAATGGGGATTCCAGGACCAGACAGTCCTGGTGGTGGATCCCGGCTCTTCTGAAGCCACAGATTGTGCATCTGGATGACAGGGACAGCGCAGTGCCCCCATCACAGATGGTGATGGCTCCTGGAGGTAGTGCACACAAGCTCGTGGCATGGCGTCTGGTGCACAGTAGGTGCTAGAACATGGAAGCTGTTGTTGGAGCTGGTGTGACCCAGGATGGCCACCTTGGGTCTCTGACACTCTGGGACTGGCTGTATCCCAAGGCAGGTTCTTCTTTGCTCCAGCCTCCAGGAAAAGAGCACCGGACTGGGGTCAGGAGAAGCAGAGGCCAGGGGTTCTACCACCAACCCACTGTGTAATCCAAGGCAAGTCCCTGAGCTGCTTTGAGCCTCAGTCTTCTCATCTGGCAAATGGGATAATAATTACAACCGCCACTAATTGTGAACTTACTCAGTGCCAGGCACTCCACCGAGGTTTGTACATTTCCTTATCTGATTGGACCCTCAAAACAACCAAGTGAGGTAAAGACCATGATGATTCCAGTTTCCCAGATGAGGGGACAGAGCCTCAGAGAGGTGAAGCCACTTGCTGGGGATGCAGCTGGAAGGTGGTACAGTTGCTGTCACACACCCCTGAGAGCGAGTGTCTAGGTGCTGCTCCTGTCTCTGTTGTTCCCCTGCCCTTCCTGTTCACCCCCTGTACTTTTTGGTGGCTCAGGCCACAGCTCTCCCTTTGTATTTGAACCCTTGGATCCAGCCATTCTGGAATCTTCTGAGTCTGGTGCAGATCCAGCCCCCTCAGTGGGAGACATCCTCAGGGGTAGATGGGGACTTGAAGAAAGCCAGGTGGGCCGCACATGGTCCCCACAGCCAACCTGGCATCTCACAGCTGATCTGCCATCCACGGTGTCTCCCCCTGCCATTTACACCGAAGGGTTGGGGTTCCTAACACACCCGGGTGGACGCGTGGCCTCCAGATGGTGCAGTTAATCCCACTGGAAGCCGTAAATCAGCGTGATTGTCCCAGCTTCCCCTCCCCTCCTCCACGCTGTCACCTCCGAGGAGCTGGTGGGAGAAGCGCCCCTCCAGCCCCGCCCTCCCGCCCGGCCTTTGTTCCTGCTCAGTAGCCGGCAGGAAGTGGCCAGTCACGGTCTCCACGGCCCACTTTTGAATCTCAGCCCTGTCACTGCCTGGCACGGTGGCTTTGGCCAACCACTTCATCTCCTGTTATCCTCAGTTTCCTCATCCATGAAATAGGGTGGGTCACAGCGCCTGCCCGATCCCAAAGATGGGGGCTGCTGTGTGTGAGCACTCCATCCTGGACCTGGCTCCCAGGTGGTCCTCGGATATGCTGCTGGTTATAACAAGTGCTTACTCTGGGCTAAGTGTTGTGATGCTTTAGCTCAGTGGATCCTCAAACAAGCACGTTATGACCCTTTTATAGGTGGGGAAGCTGCCATTCCGAGAAGGGAAGTAAGTTGCCCAAGGCCACACAGCCAATTAGCAGAAGAACTGGGATTAAACCAGGCAAGCCTGTGCAGCTCTAAAGACCTCGCTGTAACCTTAGGTTCCTGGCCCTCCCTACTGAGACCTTTTGAGGCTGTCTACCAAACCAACGTCTGCAGTGACAGCATAGTTAGCCCTGCCTGGAGCCGCTGGGTTAATAGGTCCTTAATAAAGCCAGCAGAAGCGTCTGCAGCTTCGCAGGGCAGGGGCCGAGGGGCCAGGTGCAGCAGATGTGTCCTAATGAAAAGATCGGGTGGGGAGGGGGAGGGGACCATGGAGTGAGCCGCCTGCTCATGTCTCCAGCTTCCTGACCTCTGTGGCTGAGTCACTGGAGGCCTCCAGGTGCAGGGGGCAAGGAACAATCAATTCCATCACTCATTCCATCGATGCTGGCTTGCTTCCTGTCATCCATCCATCCATCCATCATCCATCCATCCATTCTTCCATCCATCCATCCTCTGCCAGCCACTCATCCTCCCTCCCTGGCTTCCACCCATCCATGAATCCACTCACTTACCCATTCCCTCCCTTCCTCCTTTCCTTCTCTCCTTCCTTCTGCCCATCTGTCCATTCAGTGTTTACCGAGCACCCACCAAGCCTTATGTGAGGTGCCCAGGTTCTTCCCTCCGAGGGACTCCGATTCTCAAAAGGATGCAAAGCGGCCGGGCGCGGTGGCTCAAGCCTGTAATCCCAGCACTTTGGGAGGCCGAGACGGGCGGATCACGAGGTCAGGAGATCGAGACCATCCTGGCTAACACGGTGAAACCCCGTCTCTACTAAAAAAATACAAAAAAAAAAAAATTAGCCGGGCGAGGTGGCGGGCGCCTGTAGTCCCAGCTACTCGGGAGGCTGAGGCAGGAGAATGGCGTAAACCTGGGAGGCGGAGCTTGCAGTGAGCTGAGATCCGGCCACTGCACTCCAGCCTGGGCGACAGAGCGAGACTCCGCCTCCAAAAAAAAAAAAAAAGAAAAAAAGGATGCAAAGCAACTAAGCCCAAGTGTACAGGGCACTAGGAGAGAAGAGGGTGTCTCGGGCGTCTCCGGAGGGCTCTGACACTGGGCTCTGCACACCTTCCTCAGCCAAGCTCGCCAGGTGACCTTGGGCAGATCACACTTCCTGGGGGCCATTGTCTTCTACCTGTTCAAAAAAGGGTGTCCCAGTCCATTCGGCGGCTATGACAAAATACCTTAGACTGGGTTATTGATAAAAAAAAAAAAAAAGTTTATTGTTCACAGTTCTGGAGTTGGGAAGTCCAAGATCAAGGTGCCTGCAGATTCGGTGTCTGATGAGGGCCCTTTCCTCACAGATGGTACCTTATAGCCTTGTCCTCACGTGGTGGAAGGGGCAAGCAGGCTCCCCAGGCCTCTTGCCTAAGAGCACGAATCCCGTTCGTGAGGATGGAGCACTCATGACCTCATGACCTCCCAGAAGCCTCACCTCTTAATACACATTGCAGAGAATGGTGTTTGTTTGTTTTTGAGACAGGGTCTCTCTCTGTCACCCAGGCTGGAATGCAGTGACGTGATCTTTACTCACTACAGACTCCGCCTCCTGGGTTCAAGCAGTCCTCCCACCTCAGCCTCCTGAGTAGCTGGGGTGTGCGCCACCATGCCTGACTAATTTTTGCATTTTTAGTAGAGACAGAGTTTCACTGTGTTGGTCAGGCTGGTCTGGAACTCCTGACCTCAGGTAATCCACCTGCCTCAGCCTTCCAAGGTGCTGGGATTACAGGCATGAGCCACCATGCTTGGGGCAGATTATATCTTGACGTATGAATTTTGGGGTCGGGGGTCAGGTCATGGCAAGGGTGGTGCATTGTGGCGCCTCCTGTTGTGTATTTCTACAATTCCAAGCAGGTGAGGAAGCACCCAACTAACTACTCCGCCAAGAACCCCTTCCCACTCCGGTCCCTGGGATCTGCTGCCAACACCAGCAGGGTCCCCAGATTGAGGTCCAGGTCCACTTTGACTGACCCAGACAAGCCGCAGTGGGACTAGCAGAGGTGGGAGCCGGGGCAGAGCACTGGACTCAGAAGCAGGAGATCAGGGGCGGGGCCTGGCTCTGTCCCGTGATGTGTGACCCTGGGGAAATGGCATCCCAGAGTTGTCCATCAGCTCAGATGAAACACCTTAGAGACTCGGGAAGCGTCGGCTCTTGGGGGCATTACACTGTTATAATTATTGCTATCATGTTGTTGCTACAAAAGAAGCTGGTTAGAGCCACTGGCTTTGGGAGGCATCATTCATTCAGTGGTTACCATTTGTTCACCCACTCACTCAATAAAAGTTTATTACTGCCAGGCACGGTGGCTCACACCTGTAATCCCAACACTTTTGGAGGCTGAGACGGGCGGATCACCTGAGGTCGGGAGTTCGAGACTAGCCTGACCAACATGGAGAAACCCCATCTCTACTAAAACTACAAAATTAGCCAGGTGTGGTGGCGCATGCCTGTAATCGCAGCTATTCAGGAGGCTAAGGCAGGAGAATCCCTTGAACCCGGGAGGCAGATGTTGCAGTGAGCCGAGATCACGCCATTGCACTCCAGCCTGGGCAACAAGAGCAAAACGCCATCTCAAAAAGAATTTTAAAAGTTTATTACTGTGGCCAGGCACGGTGGCTCACACCTGTAATTCCAGCACTTTGGGAGGCTGAGGCGGGCAGATCGCCTAAGGTCAGGAGTTCAAGACCAGCCTGGCCAACATGGTGAAACCCCATCACTACTAAAAAATACAAAAATTAGCCATGCGTGGTGGTGGGCGCCTGTAATCCCAGCTATTTGGGAGGCTCAGGCAGGAGAATTGCTTGAACCCCAGAGGCGGAGGTTGCAGTGAGCCGAGATTGTGCCACTGTACTCCAGCCTGGGCAACAAGAGCAAAACTCCATCTCAAAAAAAAAAAAAAAAAAAAAAAAAAAAAAAAAAAAAAAAAAAAAAAAGTTTATTATTGTGATCTGTGCCATGTGTTGGGCCCTGAGCCAAGTGCTGGGAAGATACTAGATAAGACTGGATCCTACTGTCCAGGGAGGGCAATGAACAGGTGTCACTTTGATTGCCAGCTCCTCAGTTGATAGAGGCTGTGTTGACGATTCTGAGTCTACATCTGGGCTTACAGGAAAAGAGTGCTGTGATCAATTAGTAATGTCTGCCATGGGCACAGGGAGAGTAGTCTATACTAAGGCATTTCCTGACCCTAACACTAAAAATAGGCAAGATTTCAGGAGACCCTTGTGACTGTGTGACTGTGGTTGCCTGACACATGACCAGGGACAGCAAGTTATTGAGCTACTGCTTGCCTCGTTTTACCTGTTTGCAAGGCAGAGATGCCAAAATGGGACTCACTGCATTTTTAGGAGCTACAGCTGGACAGCCCAGCCTTCCTGTTTTAACCCAGCCTGCTCTGGGCTGGAGTGAGGACCAAGTGTGAGATGCCCCTATATGGAAACACATAGCACTCAGCAGATGCCTGGTGGGCGGCTGACCAGGAGCTGGAGCTGCGGTGAGAGCACAGGAGAACTGGGCTTCCAGCTGCTCTGCCATTGGCCGTGCTTGGGCCTCAGCTTCTCCATATGCTCAGTGGGTACTTGGAGGGTGGAAGTGTTTTGGAGCCTCTGGAATCCACTGTTTTGTGATGCCTGCAATGCTGAGACCTGGGGTCGGGGAAGCAGAATGAAAGCCCTGGAGGGGAGATGGTGGGAAGGAACAATCCAGTGCCCAGTGTGAAAGCTAGGTGGGCAGAGGGAGTCAAGAGGAAGTGGGGAAGAGCGAAGAGAGGCCACCGCTGCTGGGTCTTCCTGAGGGCTCTCCAGCTCCATCAGGGGGCACTTCCCTGTGCACCCCGCATCCCAGGTGCTATCCCCAAGCAACGAAGGGAGGGAAGAGAGGGTGGGCAATGTGGGGGTCCCAGGTAGTGTTGGAGGGGCTGAGACCCTGATAGATAGGCACCCGGGTTCTGAAGAGGCCCTGGCAGCAATGACCCGGCCCTAAGGCTGGAACCCAGGAGCAGCACGGGCTGGGGTAGAAGACGCAGGTCAAGCCCCAGTACTCAGGGAGGAGCATGGAGAAGACCAGGGCAGCTCCCAGGGAGGCCAAGGTGAACCTGAGACCCTGAAAACAGACTGACCATGTCTCCCAGGTGGACGCAGCGGGTTCTCCACAAACGTGACTTGGGGATTCGGAGCACTGAGACTGTGCTACCCACCCCCCTTAAAAATCCCTCATGGCTCCCAGTTGCCCTGAAGGGGAAGCCCAAACTCTTCAGAGGCAGCACATGCTGGTGGGTGAGAGCTGGGAGCCTGAGTCCAAGTTCCAGCCTGGCCACTATTCAGCTGTGTGACCACTGGCAACTCACCTAACCTCTCTGGGCCTCATGGGCTCATTGGAGGATGTGGTGAGAGAGTGACTGAGATGAGCTTAGCACAGTGCTGGCCATACTGTCATTGTTCAATGCCAGGTGGCTGTGCTTACCACCACTGCTGGCTGTAACTGGCAGAGCATGGCACAGAAGGTCCTAGCCACCTGAACCCCAGTCAGCCTCTCCTTTCTCATCGGTTCCAGCTCCACCCGCCGATGCCGCCCCAACACCAAGCTGCTCTCTGTTCCCTCAACACTCCCTGGTCTTTTTCATGCCACTAGGCTTTTGCTCCTGCTGTGCCCCCACCAGGAATGCCCTTTCCCCTCCAGGCCACTTCCAGACTCTGTCAGTTGTCGAGTGCCCCGGGAACCCCCTCACCCCCAAGGAGTTACTCAGCGTCCTGTGTGCATCCAGAGCTTGGTGTGTGGCATCGGGTCTGTCTCCCGTCTGATTCTGCGACTTCTCAGGCGCGTGTCGTGGCCTATTCCTTTTCTTGTCCTCGGTGCTCCGCGCCGCGCCTGTCACACGGTGGGTGCTCCATAGAGTGGGCTGAAGGATGGAAGCAATCAGTCCCCAGCACGGTGGGCGTGCTCGGCTCAGGGACGGCAGATCGCGCTCCGCTCCGGATCCGTGTTCTCCTTCCTTAGCCTCAAGGAGAAACGGGACGCCTCAGCACTTCTCCAACGATACCGGACCGGCGAGAGACGCTTCGCTTTGATGAAATGCTCGGCCTCCAAGTTAGTGCTCTGCGTGAGGGATGGGGACATGGAGGCCTCACGAAGGATCAGCAAGGCCCCTAATGACCCCTTCCTCTCCTTGCCCCTCCCCTGCCCCTAATTCCTGCTCTGAGCAGGCATTGAGCTCCTGGGGTTGGACGAGTAAGGGTGAGCAAGTGGCAGGGGGTGGGTGGACAGGAGGTGCTCCGTCCTGCAGGCACTGCTGGGATCAGGATGCCACTCTTGCCACCCTGGGCGTTGTCTGCAGCACAGGGGCAGCTGGAGGTGGGGGTACTGTCCTCCGTGGCCAGCCCTGGCCAGGCTCTTGTCCCCACTATCCTCCCTGGCTACCAGACCTCTCACTGCGAGGCAGCCAGGTCTCCCTGACCTGGCAGGGGGAAGGCTGTTGCTCCCATCTGGCTCTGCTCCTGGCCATCTGCCCTCTGACCCCACCTGCCCCAGGCTGAGGGCCCCTGCAGGATGCTCGAGTTAAACAGAGTCCAAGGGAGTAGTGAGTCCAGCCCTCCCATTTGGCAGATGAGAAAACTGCGGCCCAGGGAGGCAAAGAGGCTTGTCAGAGGTCACACCAGGAACCCAGCATTCTGTCTATGGCTTGTTGTCCTCCCAGGACAGGAGAAGACCTTGGCTTTGACCTTGAGGAAATAGTAAAACTTGGACCTTGAAGACAGGAGATTGCCATGACTAATTTGTGGGCAGGCGGTGTGACCTTGGATATGTTACCTAACCTCGCTGAGCTGTGTGATGCTGGTGAGGATTCGGTGAGATGACAACTGGTCAGTGCCTGGCAGGACTCCTGGCACGTCCCTGACACTCCATCAACGGGAGCTTTTGATATGATTAGGAAGCAGGTAAGCCTCACCTTGAACAAATCCAACTGATGACATTTGCTTTTATGCAGACATAGCAGTTCCCCTGACCTTTGTGCTGGTATGGGAGGACAGTGTGTGATGGAGAAGGGTCTGCCGCGAGTTTCTCTGGGTATAGTCAGGCAGGACCAGGCGTACATCCTGCTCTGCCCCCAGAAGCTGTGATACAAGAGAGGGGCTTGGTGTCTCTGGGCCTCATCTTGCCCATCTGCCAAATGGGAGCAATGGCACCTCTCTCTGAAGGCTGCTATGCCCCTCAGTGAGATAACTTCGGGGTGCAGAGCCTGGTGAGCGCAGGCCTCACAGAAGTCCATCGTCCTCACCAACTAAGGACCCAGTTCTGGAGAAAGTGCTTGCCTTTGGTTGTGAGATGAGCCAGGCAGACCTGGCCTCAGGGCCTGGGTTTCCTGGGGAGGCATGGGGTCTCAGAGCTCCTGGGCTGAGTGAGTGGAGTCCCGGCAGGAACAGGAAGCTCCACCCACCTGCAGGTCCACAACTGGTCATCCCTTCCTCCCCACCCTGCTGGAAGCTCGGGACCCATCAGGCCCTCCCCGCTGCTGCTGGGGGCCATGTGGCTGCCCTTTGCTGAGAAGGGGTGGGGCAGCGGGTGTACATTTTCCAGACGATGTTTCCCTGGCAGCTCTGAAAATTAATTGGCCTTTAATGTGGCATAGTATTTATTTTAATTAGCAGGAAATTGACCAATTTCTTAATAAGGGGCTTTGTGGAAGCTCTGTATTTGGGGTTGGCGGTGTGCGTGGTGGGGGAGGCAGTGATCAGACAAGAATGACACCCACAGCTCAAGAGGGGATTTTCAGGCACCACAGATGAGGTGGACAGAATGATGAGGCAGAGGGGAAGGGCCTGGAGAAACACCAGGGGGCAGCGGGAGGAGAGGGCTCTGGTTATTGGAGGCTGGAGCTGCAAGAAGGTCCCTGGGCCTCACTCCCTTCAGGATCCAGGGTGGGAGAGGAGTAAGCATCCTTCTTCCCTTCACTCGAATGAGCCACATGTGCACCCAGACTCCAGGGTCAGACTCCTAGGAAATGAGTGGGGGTGAGGAAGGGGTCAGGGGAGAGTGGGCTGCCTGTGGTCCTCAGGCCTGGGGACCTCATGGAGCCACTCCAGAGTTCTCCAAAGACCTGCCTATTGGCAGGGGAAGAAAAGCATGGCCGCCCACCCCCAGCTGGCCAAGGGCCTGCCAAGCCTCCCGGTCCAGCGACAGTCAGAGAGCTCCTTGGCCCTCTGCCTGGACTCAGGCCCACCATGTTCTTACCACGTTTATTTAATTGAAACTGTTTCTACAATGCTTTCTCTGTGCCAGACACCATTCTAAGTGCTTTAAGATATTTATCCTCTTTATGAAGTAGGTACCATTATGTCCCCATTTTACAGGTGAGGAAACTGAGGCACAGAGAGGGCAAGGGACCAGCCCACTTTCCCCCAGGCTTTTGCTGCTGACTTTTGGAGATTTAATTCTCGACCTTCTTAGGTGTGTTCTGCCTTCCACTCAGCAGGCTCCATCCAGCCCCTGGGCCTTTGCCCACAGGGCTTCCCTCTGCCCAGACACCAGTGAGGTGGATGCTGCCTGGGTAGAAGCTGGCACGCAGATGGTGGCAAGGTAGATAGCGAAAGGACAAGGACCCGGGGACCAGCCATGCCTGGGATCTGCTACAGGCCGCTGTGGGATCCAGGACAAGTGGCTTCATGTCTCTGCAGCCGCCCTTCTTCTGGAAAGTGGAAGTAAACCTTTATTCAAAAGACTGTCACAGGAATTGAACACGTGAACCTGTATAAAGTGCCGGACACGGTGTCCCGCATGCAACTGTTCATTAAGAGTCTCTGCTCTTTAGAGCCAGATGTGGTGACCCATGCCTGTAATCCAGGCTACTCAGAAGGCTGAGGCAGAAGGATTCATTGAGGCCTGGAGTTGGAGACCAGCTTGGGCAACATACAGAGACCCTATCTCCAAAAAAGTAAAATAAAGTTAAGATACTCTTCCTTTTCTCCCCAGCCTGTCCTCTTGCCCGTCAAAGCCCAGCTCATTCCGGAAGCCTGTGCCCCCTTTCCAGTGCAAAGTCCCCAGTTACAGGTGTCCCCAGAGCACCTTCTGTCTGTTTCACTCAGCTTGGTACGTGGTCGTATCCACACTGGCCCCTGGCCCCTGGGAGCCCAGGCAGATGGGAGCCCAGGCCAGTGGAAGGCAGAAGCTGTGCTGGGGTTAGAGCCAGGGTTCTGGGCCCAGTAGCTTTGTTAGACAGATATTTATTGAGCACCTACTGTGTGCCAGGCAGTGTGAAGGAGGTGGCCCCAGGAAGCCTCTGTCGGGTAGGAGAGCCCAATGAGTGAGCTGGCCACCCTGCCTCAGTGGCTGTGCAGGTTGGATGGGTCCAGCTGGTGCGTGCGGGATGGAGTGGCCTCTCTGCTGAGGTTGGAGGTGGGAGCAGGAGCTGGCAGCTAAAGGGTGGCGTGATGAGCCTGGGTGCATCAGAGACATTGGGACGGAGGGTGAGACGCGTGTGGTCTTCAGGAAAGAGCCGGCCGTGGGGTGTGGTCCTCGTGGGGAGTCTGAGAGAACAGCATCGAGGGACAAGCCTGAAGGGTGGGACCCATGTCCTCGCTCACTCCACAGGTGCAGAGAGTTCCAGCAAGGTGACAGATGCTGACAAGGGTGAGCAAAAGAGATCTGCCAGGGCCAGGCTCAGTGGTTCATGCCTATAATCTCAGCACTTTGGGAGGCCGCGGTGGGAGGATTGCTTGAGCCCAGGAGTCCAAGACCAGCCTGGGCGACATGGTGAGACCTCATCTCAAAAAAAAGAAATTTTTTTTTTTTTTGAGATGGAGTCTCGCTCTGTCTCCCAGACTGGAGTGCAGTGGCCGGATCTCAGCTCACTGCAAGCTCCGCCTCCCGGGTTTATGCCATTCTCCTGCCTCAGCCTCCCAAGTATCTGGGACTGCAGGCGCCCGCCACCTCGCCCGGCTAGTTTTTTGTATTTTTTAGTAGAGATGGGATTTCACCGTATTAGCCAGGATGGTCTCGATCTCCTGACCTCATGATCTGCCCGTCTTGGCCTCCCAAAGTGCTGGGATTACAGGCTTGAGCCACCGCACCCTGCCAGAAAAATTTTTTTGAGGCAGAGTCTTGCTCTGTCGCTGAGGCTGGAGTGCCGTGGCACGATCTTGGTTCACTGCAACCTCTGTCTCCTGGGTTCATGCGATTCTCTTGCCTTAGCCTTCCAAGTATATGGAATTACGAGTGTACACCACCACACCTGGCTAATTTTTTGTATTTTTAGTAGAGATGGAGTTTCACCATATTGGTCAGGCTGGTTTCGAACTCCTGACCTCAGGTGATTTGCCCACCTTGGCCTCCCTCCAAAGATTTTAAAAAATTAACCAGGCATGGTGTCACATAGCTGTAATCCCAGCTACTAAAGAGGCTGAGGTGGGAGGATCACTTGAGTCCAGGAGGTAGAGGCTGCAGTGAGCTATGATCACACCACTGCACTCCAGTCTGGGCAACAGAATGAGACCCTGTCTCAAAAAAAAAAAAAAAAAAAAAAAAAAAGATCTGTCCTTTCAAATGATGTTCTGGTGGGAGATGGAGGGGAGCTAACATCAACTAACTAACCAAATAAATAAACAAGATCATTGCCGATTGTGAAGAATGAATGAAGCCAGTGACCCCAGCATAGGTGGGAAGACAAAGCTGGAAGCCGCAGTCAGGTGCTGGGACTTTCTCCTGAGGTGGGTGGGAGTGGGAACCAAGGAAGACTCTGAAGCAGGGGTGTGGCAAGATTGGGGGGGTTTTAGATGACACCTCTACTGCTGCGTGGGGAACTGGAGTAGGAGGAAAGGCTGGGAGCTGAGGAAGCATCTGGACAAGATGTGGTGGCTGGGGTCAGGCTGGGTGAGGGTGGTGGTCATGGGGACCCGGAGGAGAGTGGGTTTGAAAGCTGTCTTAGAGGTCAAGGGACAGGAGTTGATGATGGTGAAGGCTGTGAAAGGTGAGGAAGAGGAAGAGATGAAGCCAAAATCCAGCTTTCTGGACAGGGCTTTGGAGTGACAGTGGTGCCATTTGCCTGTGTGGGGAGGTTGATGAGCTCAGCTTTGAGCCTGCCCAGTGTCCGGCACCTGGGATGATCTTAGCAGGAAGGCCCTGCAGCCACCGGTGGCCACAGCATCTGCAACCCCTCGGAGAGGTTGAGCCTGCCTTTGGGGCAGAACGGAGACACAACCTACAGCCATGGGTGCCAGCTGCCTGAGGGCCTCACCTGATTCTGCGTTTCCCAAAGCAAGGCTCGGAACATCCTTCCCTCTTAGCATTCGTCACTCATCCCAGAGCATCTGCAGTGCCGAACATTCTAGAATCTTGAGGACTTTTCCTGCAGCTTTGAGAAGCTCCTCAACGCCGCTGCTCTTGCCTCACACATTGCTCCTGTTGTGATCCGTAGATCAAAGGCTGTGATTGCGAAGGGGAGAGTCCATTCCTCAGGGGAGGAACGGACCCCCAGTTGGCCCAGGTCGGTGTCCTCAGCTTTGGAAATCACCATCGCTGTTGTCTCCTGCATGTTAGCTTCTCGTGAACTCCTGGTCCTGTTGGAAGTGATGCTTGGGGTTGAGACTGTGGGGTCTTGAGCTGTGATCCCCACGGGCAAAGCTCTGGGTGGGGAAGTCCCTGGGGCTCCCTTCTTCTCTTTGAGGACCCTTCCCCTCAGGGAGGGGGCTCTATGTCTGTTTTGTTCCTACCACTGGGGACTCTGCAGAGACCCAGCTGGGCTCTGTTGCTGGGCCTTGAAGACTGATGGAGAAAGGGGTGTGTGTGGGGTGTGTGTGTGTGTGTGTGTGTGTGGGAGAGAGAGAGAGAGAGAGAGAAGAGGGAGAGGGAGAGCGCCTGCCTGAAACCTAATTGTCCGCTGTCTAATCCGTCAGCCGGAGGACAGCTTGCCGGCCCCTCCCCGGCGGGCTGATAAATGCCGTCCAAGGCCCCCTGCGCCAGAGCTGCGTTAATTGGTATCAGGACGTGCCTGGACTCCGTCCACCAGGCCCCTGCCTTCATCCCCTTCTGCCACCTCCTCCTTCACCCCATTGGCCTCTAGTCCCTGGCAGGGTTCACCTGCCGCCCACTGCTGGGGAAGGTGCAGCAGCTGAGGCCACAGCCCCAGGGGGATAGTGTGATACCAACAGCGACAGCTCTGTTTACGTGGGACCTACTGCATGCCTAGCACGCAGAAGCCCTCTACCCACCCTCCCCCATCCTCACGAAGCCCTTCTTCACCATCCACCCATGCAGGAGGCAGCATCTGAGCCCTCCACGCTCCTGGATCCAGGCTGGGTGCTACGCACGCACAGGGACCAGGACAGACTCAGGGCCCAGCTTCTGCAGGGTGCTCCTTGATGACTGTCAGGAAGGGGCTCATTTCTAAATGGCCTGCTAGGGTTTAAGGGTAAGTGAGTGTTGACCCCTTGCCCATTTGGGGAAGTTCAGAGAAGTTTGGCAACCTGCCTAAGGTCACACAGCTAGAAAAGAAGGGAGAGAAAGCTGGCCTCTGAAACAACCACAACTGCTTTTCAATGCCAGCTGTGTCCAAATCACTTGAGGTGTTAGTTAGAAACCCATGGGTCCCCTCTGGAATCCTGCTTTTGGGTCTGAGTGCCCCAGGGACCTGTGCAGGAATCACGTTCTCTCCAGGTGAGCAGGCCACTCAGGAACCCTGTTGAGTCTCCACTGATGGATAGTGGAAAATCAGGAAGGGGCCTGTAATCCCAGCACTTTGGGAGGCCGAGACGGGCGGATCACGAGGTCAGGAGATCGAGACCATCCTGGCTAACACGGTGAAACCCCGTCTCTACTAAAATACAAAAGAAAACTAGCCAGGCGAAGTGGCGGGCGCCTGTAGTCCCAGCTACTCGGGAGGCTGAGGCAGGAGAATGGCATAAACCCGGGAGGCGGAGCTTGCAGTGAGCTGAGATCCGGCCACTACACTCCAGCCTGGGCGACAGAGCAAGACTCCGCCTCAGAAAAAAAAAAAAAAAGGAAGGAGCTGAGTGGAGAGGGAACCAGATGACCATTCATTCACTCATTCATTCATCCAGCAACTGCCTTGTGCTGGGCTTTGCTCTGGATGCTGGCAGAACTGGCTACTTGATTTGCTGGGCCCTGTGTAAAAGGAAAAATCAGGGTGGTAAAATTACAAGTGTTGAGAATTTCAAGATGGTGACGACAGAACAGTCAACCACGTATGGGGCCCTGGCTGACTGTAGAAGTGGCTCTCCCACAGAGCCACCCCGCTGCTGGGGAGACCCTGCAGGGAGACAGCCAAACCAACATGCCTGAGAGCCCTGATCCTCATCTGGTCCCCATCCCCTAACTGGAATTCTGCAATTAACAAAAAGTCTGAAAAACCAAAGTCCTTTTGTTAAGATGGTGGTAAATTCATCTGGAGGCAAAACCTGACCTCAGTTGACAGGAAGTTATTTATAGTTTCATTTATTCCCCTTGATGTGAACATTTGTACATTTCACTGCAGAGCTATTAGCGTGTTTGATTATGGGGACTGCCCCAGCCCTGCTTAAGGTGTAACCTAAGCTGTACTATAGGCATCGTTTTGCACTTCTACACGGAGCAACCTGAGTCCCTAATGCATCTGGCTTAGGGGCTTATGAGAAGGAATTTGGACCCACATAGGACCTATACCAATACCTTGTATGGAATCATCACTGTGTACTTTTTTTTTTTTCTGTATCATCCAAAAAATGCATGGGGCAGGGTGAGGGTCTGTCAGTGACCCCCCCATACCTGGTCTGCCTGCCCCTTGGGTGGTGGAGACCTGCTCTGTGCTAGCAAGGGGACCTCTGAGAGGGCAGCGGGGGTGTCTCTCTCAGGGTCCACTGGGATCTTCTATTTTGTCTTAAGGAGATTGGGGGAGGTATGAGGCCAAGCAAGAGAGCAGCTTTTTTAAAAAGAGAAAAGAAGGCCGGGCGCGGTGGCTCAAGCCTGTAATCCCAGCACTTTGGGAGGCCGAGACGGGCGGATCACGAGGTCAGGAGATCGAGACCATCCTGGCTAACAAGGTGAAACCCCGTCTCTACTAAAAAAAATACAAAAAACTAGCCGGGCGAGGTGGTGGGCGCCTGTAGTCCCAGCTACTCGGGAGGCTGAGGCAGGAGAATGGCGTAAACCCGGGAGGCGGAGCTTGCAGTGAGCTGAGATCCGGCCACTGCACTCCAGCCTGGGCGACAGAGCGAGACTCCCGTCTCAAAAAAAAAAAAAAAAAAAAGAGAAAAGAAGATGGCTTGATTGATTACAAATACACATACATTCATTGCACAAAAATTAACATGAAAGGGAACAGTAACAATAACCTGAAATCCACCCTCTCCAAAGTACCTACTGATGATGTTTTTGTGGCTACCCTTCCAGATTTTTCTAGATATATGACTGGCTTTTCGAAGATGGGCAGACAGTTCTCAGTGTTTTGCAACCTGCTTTGTTTCTCCTTTGAGGAACAATACATTGCAACCAGCTTCCCACGTCCAGGGCGTCATTTCTCAGGAGGACCTGGAAGTCCATGGTAAACACATCCCGTAACCAGCTCGAACAACCCGCCTTGTTGGACACTGTTTGATTCAGCTTTTTATTAATACGCAGTCCCCGAGATGGCATCCTTGTGCACACGCCCGCATATTTCCTTAGGTCAGGTCTATAGGTGTGGAGCCCTGGGTCCCACGTAGGGGGTACGGCTGTCACCCCGAAGATCCCGCAGATTGCTGACATCACATTCCCCACCCCACGCCCCAGCAGTGCCAGTGGGCCTGTCTCACCCAAACAGCCATTCTGTATCCTTAGGAAGAGGGGCCTATCCCAGCCAGGCAGGGGATCCTGCCAGAGCAGCCCCTCTGCAGCTGTTGGGGAGGCGGGGAAGCCAGCCAGAGTACCACGTGGACAGCGCAGTCATCAGGGACCCTTCCCTCCGCCTCCACTTGCTCCCAGCCCACAGTTCCCAGCCCCATGACAGCCCCTTGGCTGCCGCCCCCAGCTGGGCCTGAGCCACCTTGCCTGGCTCTCTGGCTGTCTCTTCTCAGATGGGGATACAGCCTGGACTGCAGGCCCCATCACACCCTAATCACTTGAGCTTTCTCCTGATTTGCATGTCCTTAAAGCGCCTTGATTAATACCCTTCCTCGGCTCTCCCTGCTCTAGCCATGAAGGCTCTGATTGCAAAGTGGCCTCAACTCCTTTAAAAATAAAATAAATCCTCCCTAATGCAACAAAAGCCCATGCTTCCCTGAACGTTACAAGATCTGGAGGCGTCTCCCAGGAGCCTCATCGGCTTGGAAACACTGGAAACTTCTGGAAGGAATCAGGTCATTTCTCTACCTGGCAGGCCAGAGGCCTTTCTTGGCAGTTTATTGGCTGCTCACCCTTCGGGCTGAACCTGAAACATCATGGTGGTTGTTGGAAGTAGACACCGTCTTCCCCCTTCTAGAAAATAAACTGAGCCTCGGAGAGGGCAGGCTGCTTGCTCAAGGTCACCCAGCCAGGCCGTTTTCAGCTCAGCTGGTGTTTGAATTCAGCACTGTCTGATGCCAGCCAGGCCTTTAACTGCCACTCTTCACTGTCTTGTTAAAAGCAGCCTGGGCCTGGAGCTGGGGCTAGGGATGAGGATGAGGCTGGAAAAAGCAGACACATTTAATGAGGTGGTTATGACATCCAGCCCTAGACATCCCTGAAGTTGATGAAGCTGGCCTCACCCTGAGGAAGAGCATCCAGGAGCCCCTCTGCTGTTACCCGGCTGCATGATCTAGATATCCGGGCATGGGGTGAGGCAGGGGTACTGGGTCCTGCTATAACCGCTACAGGACATTTTTGGCATGATGCAAGGTATGGTGGGCGCACCCCACAGTTGTACCCCGCATTTCCAGCTCATGGCTCTCACCCTTAGATGCATTCCAGTCTGTATCACCAGAGCCCAAAATGCAGCCTGCAAATTCTGGTTGCTCTCCCCTGCTTGGAAATCCTCTGTGGGAGTCTCCGTGGGGCAGGATGGCTCCCAGGGTGGCAGGGCACAGAGACTTAGTTAAGCTCTCTGCCCTCCCATCATCCTCGCCTCCAAGCAACTCCCTTCCCTGCCTGCCGCGGCTCTTCCTGCTTCTCATTAGGGCAGAGTTGCTGGGAGCTGCAAGGTTTAAAATGCTGTGAGTGTAGCACAGTGTTCACCTTTTATCTCCCCGGTTGAGCGGTTTCCCAAGTGCTGCTTCTGCCATCCCTCTCTCCAGGTTCCTCCTCCCCATCACTGGGTCTTCGGGGCCTGTTGCAAGGCCCCTGGAGTGGCCTGGACTCTCCTATGAGTTCCTGTTGTCCCTGGCCATCTCTGAGCTTGCTGGGTTGACTTTCCAGCTGAGCAGAGCGTGGCTGTTCCTGGCAGGGACCTGCCAAGCCACTGGGCCTTGGAGCAGGTGTGTGCACCCACGGTCCACTGGCCAGAGCCTGGCACGCCTTCGCTGGCCTCCAGAACACAGCATGCTCAGGGGCCATACTTCCTGGGGAGCTGTAACACACTGTTCCAGCTCCTCTGGGGACACCTCAGCAGGTGGGGCAGGGACAGCAGGAGGCACAGACAGCCTGGGAACACTCTCCCAGTGCCAGGCCTTTGGGACCCAAAGTGCAGGCATCTGGAACGATGCTCACCTGCCCCTGGGCCATCCACCCCTACTGCTGTTGGTGCTGGCTCCTGGCAGGGGCTGTCTCTCCTCCCTGTTTTCTGGGCTCCCAGCTGGGCCTGGGTGCATGGGAGCTGAAGGATTCTTGGGCATACTCCCAGGGACCTTTGCAATTTCCAGAGAAAATTGGGGGACTGATAACGACCATGCCAAGTTTTATGACAAAACAAAACGAAAACCACGCACATTAAAAATCTCACCATCTGGGTGGATCATTTGAAGTCAGGAGTTTGAGACCAACCTGGTCAACGTGGTAAAACCCTGTCTCTACTAAAAATACAAAAATTAGCCAGGTATGGTAGCGGGCGCCTGTAATCCCAGCTACTCAGGAGGCTGAGGCAGGAGAATCACCTGAACCCGAGAGGCAGAGGTTGCAGTGAGCCAAGACTGGGCCACTGCACTCCAGCCTGGGTGACAGAATGAGACCCTGCCTTGAAAAACAAACAGAAAACCTCACCATCACCAGGTACAGTGGCTCACGCCTATAAACCCAACACTTTGAGAGGCTGAGGGCAGGGGACCACTTGAGCCCAGGAGTTTGAGAACTACCAGGGTAACATAGTGAGACTCATGTTTACAAAAAATAATATTAGTTGGGCATGTGACACACGTCGATAGTCCCAGCTACTCAGGAGGCTGAAGTGGGAGGGTCGCTTGAGCCCAGGAAGTGGAGGCTGCAGTGAGCAGTGATCACACCACTGAACTGTAGCCTGGTCAACAGAGCAAGACCCTGTCTCAAAAAAAGGAAAGAAAAAGAAAAATCTCACCATCAACTATCACATCATTTCATGAAATAAATTTCATTTTAAAGCCCAAAAATTATGGAGAACATAATCTTAGAATAAAGGAACATCCTCTCCCAAAAAGCACATCTGGTGACCACCACACACCATGTCACATGCTGGAGGCCTGAGAAAGGCTTGCCATAGCCAAGCACCAGGCACTAAAGTCCTAATGGAGCACTTTCTGTCCCAGGGTCACTGTAGCCATCCGTGTCTGGCAAACACTTTATACAAAACAATGAATTTTCACCCATGTCCAAACTGTGGTCTGTAGGGTCTGGGATCCTCCCTCAGGCCCCAGAATTAATGAATCTCCCAGGATTTGCATTAGGCTACAGACAACAGAAAACACCAAGCACGGTTTAAACAAATGAAGTTTCTTTCTGTGTGTGCAACGTGTCGAGGGAGGTGGTCTGGGGCTGTAACAGCCTTGATACAAGAGTTCCCAAAGATCCAAGTATCCCTGGCTTCCTCCTGGCAGCCTTGGTGTCTGGCTATTGTCCTCACAGTCATAAGATGGCTACTTCACCTCTAGCCATCACGTCCACATTCCAGGCAAGTATATTTTTCTTGGAATCTTTGCCTTTTTAATTCAGGAAGGGAAATGATCCTTGGGATCATCTGCCTTCACCTCATTGGCCAGAGCTAGGTCACATGCCCACCACCAACTGCAAAGGAAGCTGGGAAATTGAGTATTTTAATTTTCTGCATTCTATGATAGAGGAAGGCCAGAGGAAAGGGGGTTGGAATGCATGTTTGAGAGACCGCACAGTTTACTGGAAAGTCTCAGCTGTATTCTAACAGTGGCAACCTTCAGAGTCAGTAGCATCTCTCACCCACCCCAGCATCTCCCAGCTGTCCATCATGGGCTGATTCATTTCATCCCACCCTCAAGTCTGTGTGTGAAATCATGGGTTCCCATGACTTACTGTGGTCCTCAGTGCTCAGTTCCTGAAGCAGGAATAGGGGGAGGCCGGTTCAGCCTCCAAGCCTGGGCTCCATCTCTCTGGACTAGGCCTGATTTCAGCCATACCAATGTTGCTTCCCACCTGTTGTTGGGTTTCTGGATCCAAAAGCACCCAGTTTTGAAGTCTGTCTTCAAAGAAAGACCCCCAGATAGAGTCACCAGATAAAATAGAGGACACTCAATTAAATGTAAGTTTCAGATACACCGTGAATAAGTTTGTACTGTAAATGTTTGCATGGGACATACCGTACTTCAACTAAAATGTCACTGGCTGTTTATTAGAAATGCACATTTAATTGAGTGTCCTGTTTTGTTGTTGTTGTTTGGTTTTGGGGGGTTTATTTTTTTGGGGGAGGGGGACAGAGTCTTGCTCTGTCGCCCAGGCTGGAGTGCAGTGGCGCGATTTCAGCTCACTGCAACGTCCGCCTCCCGGGTTCAAGTGATTCTCCTGCCTCAGCCTCCTGAGTGGTTGGGATTACAGGCACACACCACCACACCCAGATAATTTTTGTACTTTTTGTAGAGACGGGGTTTCACCATGTTGGCCAGGTTGGGTTCTATCTCTTGACTTCGTGATCCGCCTGCCTTGGCCTCCCAAAGTGCTGGGATTACAGGCATGGAGCCACTGCGCCTGGCCTGGGTGTCCTGTATTTTTATTTCTTCGATCTGGCAACGCGGCTGTCGGAATCTCAGCCTCAGAACGGAAACTGCTGAACTGAACCGCTGTGCAGAGTGCTGCTCTCAGGTTAGGCTGCACACCACTGGCGTTCTGACAGCCCAAAGTGGTTACATATCAGCACTTACATACACTCCAGCCTCATCATTTTCACATAAAGAACAAATGAGGCTCCTGCCACAGCTCAGCCTTTTGGAGACAGAACGGGGTAAATGGCGGGAGAGCTGAATCCTCACTCCATCTCTTCCCAGCTAGGAGACCTTGGGCCAGTCACTTGCCCTCTCTGAGCCTCACTTTTTTCTCACCTGTAAAGTGGGTGTGGTCACAGTGAGGACTCCTCGAGACCTGCATGTCCACAGCAGAACCGAGCCTGGCAAACAACCAGCGTCATCATTGTCCCTGTGGCTTTCTGCAAACTCCAGCCTACCCTGCCTGTCTCCCGCAGGTGGCTATCTCTGGGCAGGTGCAGGCTTCAGGGTACATGTGGAGGGGAAGTGATGGTGGGGGTACCCCGTGTTTGCAGAGCTGGCTGGAGACCACGGCATTCCTATGGCCTGCATGCCCCCACCCCCACACCCCTGCCCCAGTGCTGCCGAACCTTGACGTGTGTGTCTGAAGGTCTCCTTCCATGCCTCTCCAGAGGTTGCCCAGGAAGGATGTGCCCACCTTTCCCTTTGCTGGGCAGTTTGTGTAATGTAGCCAGCAGGCGCCTCGAGGTCTTGCATCCACACCTCTCACCCGCTGTCGGAGCTCCATGCGTTCAGCTTGAACGGGAGTGGAGCCACCTCTAGCAGGTACCTGGGCGTACCTGTTATCACCCATCTGTCAGCTGCCGCTAGACAGCAGAGGGAGCCCAGCAGAGGGGAGAGGGGGCACTCAGAGGGTTGTCTGAGCAAAGGTGGTTCTTGCAGAATCAGAGGAAGGTTGTCAGGTCCTACTCCTCCCCCACCAGAGCCCCCAGAGCGAGGATCCTGACCCTCCCTCTTTCTAGCTGCCTGACCCTGGTTGAGTGGGCTCCTCACAGGTGAGGTTCAAGGAGGGGCGGGGCGTCCTGCCTGGAGGTCTTCCAGATGGGGAATGCAAGCCCTAAAAAGGCATAATAACTCTGAACTGTGTGTTCCCCCAGCAGAGAGTACTCAGCCAGAAGGGAAGGAGGGAGACTGAGGCACCTCGGAATCACTATAGGGGGTGTGGGGACTGCACTGAGGCCTGTGGGGAGGAAGGAGGGAGGACACAGCTGCTGCTGCCTCAGAGACGCCCCCCACACTAGGCTGCCTGAAAGCAGCCCCTGCAGACTGTGAACTCAGAAGAACCTCTCTCTTCCTGGCCCCCTCCTCTCCTTCCTCTTATTCCCCCCAACTTTGCAGCCTTCCCTGACTTCCTCCTTTCATTGGAGAACAGACAGACACTCACCAGGGCCGTGTGTTCACGTGTGTGCATATGTGTCAGTGTGCATACGTATGTGTGCGCCCATGCATGTTTTTGTGTGGGTGTGTGCACGCGTGCGTCTGTGCATTGTGCGATGTGCGTTGGGTGCACACGTGCATGCGTGTGCCTTGTGTGGTGCGTGTGTGTGTGCGTGTGTGTGTGCATATGTGTGTGCGCGCGCGCGCATGCCTGACCGCGGCGTGCGTGCCGGCGGGAGGAGGGGGCGCCGAGGCTGGGCAGGGGATTTAAAGCTGCTTTCGCGGCTGCGGGCGTGAGCGCTCCTGATAAACAGCCCGGAGCCGAGCCGCCGCGCAGCCGGGCGGGAGGCTGCGTATCAGAGCTCCTGGCAGGCTCGCAAAAAGCTGTCCCCGGCCCGCCGCCGCTCTATCAGCCCACGGAGGGAGGGCGGCGGGGAGGGAGGGAAAAGTATTTGCTTCAGCCCTTAATCACGGAATTTGAAATCCCAGCGAGTCGGTGCCATTTATTTTCAGAGGCTGTCAAGGCTGGTTTCAGCATTTAAAAGAAAGGAGGATAAAAAGCATTTGCATTTCTCCCCACTCTCGCTGCGCGCTCGCCGGCGCTCCCCTCGTTCTCTGCGCAGCTCGCGGGTCGGGCTTTGGCGGGGAGGCCGGAGGCTTTTCAAGGCGCTGGGGCTCCGGCCGGCTCGGTGGGGCCTGCCCCGCCAGGGTGAGGGGTGTCGGGCGATTCCAGGGTGGGGGCCCGAGTCTGGTCCAGCGGGGCTCTGGGTGGCAGAGGGAGGAAGGTTAAACGAGGCTGCTGGCTTGGGGAAGTTGGGGACCGTCCGCGGGGCTCTCCTCGAGCTCCAAGCTTTCACCCCAGAAAACAGCCCTGGACCCCAAATTTGCTCCAGCCCCAGGGGGCCCTACCTGCCCTTCCTGGCTTCCCCAGTGGAAATCTAAGATACTGGGGCCTTCCAGGGGAGCCAGGGCACCCCTAGGACAACCCCCTCCCCCTGCAGATGGGGAAACTGAGGCCTGGAAACAGAGAACAGTGGGGCCAAGGTCACATGATGGCGAAAGGAGGACAAGGAGGGAGGCTGACTGCGTAGCCAGCACGTGTTCCATGCCAAGCCTGTGCGGGGGCCAAGAACCGGGGTCTCTGGACAGCGCTGCTTGCTCCGTCCCACGCTGGGCGACAGGGCCTTTGCAATCAGGCCGACAGGGTTTGAACCCTTGTCACAGCACCTTCCAGATGGCCTTGGCCACTGTCCCCTCTCTGACCTTCAGATGGAGCCCATGGCCCCTGCGGAGAGGGTGTGTGCTTCAAGGACCAAATCCACTTGTGTGTGGTTTAGCAAGAGGTGGGGGGAGGCGGCTCAACCACCGGGACCTTTCCTGCCTCCACCCTAGCCACCGGGACCTTTCCTGCCTCCACCCTCTGTTTAACCCCTTTCCCTGCCTTTTGTCTCTGTTGCTTTTGGGGGGTGATTAGCCACTAGCTCAGCGGCTAGAGGATTCTCTCCCAGAAGACGCTCTGGAGTTGAGGCCCAGACCCTCAGGGCAAGATGGAATCTACTCCCCAGGGCACTCTCTGAGACTGTCTCCCCAATGGGAAAATGAGAAAACTCACTTATGGTCAGAGGCACCTGAGTTAATGCCAGTGAATTCCTCGGCAGAGCATCAAGCACTTGGAGAAGCCCCACCCCCGGTCATTGTGATGATTTTTGTTATTTATGCGCCCACCTGCCCCACTCCGTAGATTCCAGGCCCCTCGAGGCCAGGACTACACCGTTCATCTCGGAATTCGCTTGTTCCTGACTTAGGGGAGTCGCGCTGAGACACTGCTTAGCGCCCATGCCAGGGAGGAAGCAAGACAGCAGAAGCGGAGTAAAGAACCGAAGTGAGGTTGGTTTTGTTCGTTTTTTTTTTTCACATGGCTTATTCATCTGTGTAACCTCAGCCTCTAGTGCAGCATCCTATGTTTTGGCTTCTATTAGTATTTTTAATTGACACATAATAATTGTACATATTTATGGGGTGTGATATAATATTTCAGTACACGTATACAATGTATAGTGAGCGAATCAGGGTAATTAGCATATTCAGGGTTGGAGTTTTCCTGTCAATACAGATACTTATAGAAACTTTTTTGTGTGTGAGATAGGGTCTTGCTCTCTTGCCTATGCTGGAGTGCAGTGGCATGATCGGAGCTCAAGCCATCCTCCCACCTCAGCCTCCCGAGCAGCGGGACTACTGGCACAGGCCACCAAACCTGGCAAATTTTTAATTTCTTCTAGATACAGAATCTCACTATGTTGCCCAGGCTGGTCTCAAACTCCTACGTGGAAGTGGTTCTCCCCCCTTGGCCTCCCAAAGTGCTGGGATTACAAGTGGAAGCCACCACGCTTGCCTAAAAACGTCAGTCAATATTATATGTCCTGTTTGGCAATTTATTGCACCTCATTATTTTTCCTGGCTGCATAGTATTCCATTGTACACATACCCGTATGTGGTTATCCAGTCCCCAGAGGATGGGCACATAGGTTGTGTCTAGTTTTGTCCTCTGACCTCAGGGCTGCAGAGATCGGGCTGGCCTAATACAGCAGGCATCATTATTGGTGTCAGAGGGGCCCCTGGTCTGATAGTCACAGAGAGGCACAGGTGGTTGTGGGAAGCTCTGTCCCCTTTCATAGGGAAAGGCAGTTTAGGGCTCTGAAAAGCCAGGTCTAGGAGGGAAATGGTGTCAGGGAAACCAGCATAGAAGTCCCTATCTGGCCATCTTGGGGGAACTCAAAGCCTTGAGTCCACAGTGGGCACCTGACTCAGCAGGGAGGAGGGGTGGGAGGCCTGGAGGTCTGTGGCAAAGCAGGCAGGGCTTTCCTCCTTGATTCTTTCTTTTCTCTCTTCCTTCCTTCTTTCCTTCCTTCCTTCTTTTCTATCTTTCTTTCTTTTTTCTTTTGAGACGGAGTCTCGCTCTGTCACCCAGGCTGGAGTGCAGTGGCCGGATCTCAGTTCACTGCAAGCTCCACCTCCCGGGTTCACGCCATTCTCCTGCCTCAGCCTCCCGAGTAGCTGGGACTACAGGCGCCTGTCACCACGCCCTGCTAGTTTTTTGTGTTGTTTTTAGTAGAGACGGGGTTTCACCGTGTTAGCCAGGATGGTCTCGATCTCCTGACCTCGTGATCCACCTGTCTCGGCCTCCCAAAGTGCTGGGATTACAGGCTTGAGCCACCGCGCCTGGCCTCTTTTCTTTTCTTTTCTTTCTTTTCTTTTCTTTCTTTCTTTCTTTTTCTTTCTTTCTTTTTTCCTTCCTTCCTTCCTTCTTCCTCCTTCCTCCTCCTCCTCCTTCTTCTTCTTCCTCTTCTCTTTCTTTCTTTCTCTCTCTTCCTTTTTTTTTTTTGAGACAGAGTCTTGCTTTATCACCCAGGCTGATGTGTAGTGGTGTGATCTCGGCTCACTTCACCCTTTACCTCCCAGGTTCAAGCGATTCTCCTGCCTCAGTCTCCCAAGTAGCTGGGACTACAGGTGTGCACCAACACAGCCAGATAATTTTTGTATTTTTAGTAGAGATGGGATTTCGCCATATTGGCCAGGCTGGTCTCAAACTTCTGGCCTCAAATGATGCACCCACCTCAGCTCCCAGAGTGCTGGGATGACAGGCGTGAGTCTCCGCACCCGGCCACCTTCATGATTCTGTTGTTTGTGCCTCAGAGGGAACATTCATAGTGTGGCTCATGAAGTCTAGCCAACCTCCATCGGTTCCAAGCTCCAGCACCTCAGAGCCTCCGCTTCCCAATCTTTAAGAGGACAGTAATGGCACCCACCTCACAGGGTGGCTGTGACGGCTCCGTGAGGGAGTCCAGGCAAAACTTTTCAGTAAGTTTCCTGAAATGCTGTGAGGTCTCGGGGAAGGCTTGCTATCATTGTTATTGTTTCTAATAATGGCATTTTCAGAAATCTGTAAAAAGACCTTCTCTGAATTGGGTGTCAAACCCAGAAAAAGTCTGTGGTGGGATGTGTGTGTGTGTGTGTATACCCTTCTCACACCGTCCCCTGCACGTGGGCGCGGGCCCCTGACTGGTACTCTTTCTCACTATCTGGGACCCCCTAGACTGAATCCGTCTCTCCAAGAATCACTGTCTTGCCCTCTCTGTCCTTCCGTGACCTGGGCGGCCTGGGAGGAGCAGAAGTGTCCCCCACCCCACCCTGTCCACACCACCACTTCCCCATCCGGCCCCACCCCCAGCCTCCTTAATACAGGCCCACCTGGGGCCTCAGTGCCCAGTCCTCCCAGCACCTGCCCCAGCTGCACTTGAGTCCTGGATCTATCGTCACCCCTTGCTGTGGGAAGTGGCTTTAACCTCCCTGGGCCTCAGTTTCTCTATCTGTAAAATGAGGAGCATAATAAAAGAACATAAGATTTTCTGCCCCCTGCCCAGCCCTGCTGAAACAAACAAGCAGACAAGAAATTCACAACCCCCCAGAGGCACTTAGAGCCTGGGAGATTCAGCAGCAAAGGAGCCATCAGAGGGTCACAAGGTCCTGGGATGCACAAGGCTCCTTCTCTCTCTTTCCTCCAGGAGGAGTTGGATTTACTTATGTAAACCCCTGCCCTCCCTTGGCCCTGTGCGCTCTGGGGAATGCCTAGCAAGGTGGCATTCGCAGGCAAGGTGGAGGCAGAGCTGAGCTGAAAGGTGGGGTGTGGGCTCCCCCAGAGCAAGCTCTTCCAGCATACTGGTGGGGTGTGCAGCTGCATTGCTGGCTCAAGACGCCCCCACACCCAACTAAGATTTTTTTTTGAGACGGAGCTTCTCCCAGGCTGGAGTGCAATGGCGCGATCTCAACTCACTGTAACCTCCGTCTCCCAGGTTCAAGCGATTCTCCTGCCTCAGCTTCCCACGTAGCTGGGATTACAGACATGCACCATCATGCCTGGCTAATTTTTGTATTTTTAGTAAAGACAGGGTTTTGCCATGTTGGTCAGGCTGGTCTCGAACTCCTGACCTCAGGTGATCCACCTGCCTCGGCCTCCCAAAGTGTTGGTATTACAGGCGTGAGCCACCACGCCTGGCCTCAACTCAGATCTTTAACTCCGCCACCATTTGTGAGTGTTCTGTGTGGGCTACACCCTAGGCCAAGCGTTTTCTCACCCTGGCCTCAAGAAGAAGGTGAAACAGGGGTAAGACCTGAGAAGCGTGTAGAACTTCAGGGTTTCCTCAGTCTGTCAGTCAGTCTTGTTTATGATCGATGAACAAGTCTCTCCCTCTTCCCCCTCTCAAAACCTCAGTTTTCTTACCTATAAAATGGGACTACACGAGGAGCCAATGAGCTAAGGGTGTGAAGCTGCTGGCACAAAGCCCCACACATGGTAAGCCTTAACCAGTGCCAACTGGATGATAGATGGTGCTGTTGTGCCCAGCAATTCCTTTCCCTGAGTAGGTTATACCACCCTGCCCCCCGAACGTCCTTCCACGCCCTCTGAAGAGGCTTGGCCATGTGACTTACTCTGACCAATGAAATGTGAACAGAAGTGACCACACATCAGTGGCCAACAGAAGCTTTAAAAGCTATACTGTAGTCCTAGCTACTTGGGAAACTGAGGTGGGAGGATTGCCTGAGTTCAGGAGTTCGAGGCTGCAGTGAGCTGATTGTGCCACTGCACTCCAGCCTAGGTGACCAGAGTAAGATCCTGTCTCAAAAAAAAAGGCTGGGCAGGGTGGCTCACACCTGTAATCCTAGCACTTTGGGAAGTCGAGGTGGGTGGATCACCTGAGGTCAGGAGTTGGACACCAGCCTGGCCAACATGATGAAACTCCATCTCTACTAAAAATACAAAAAAGGCCAAGCACAGTAGCTCACGCCTATAGTCCCAGCACTTTGGGAGGCTGAGACGGGTGGATCACGAAGTCAGGAGATCGAGACCATCCTGGCTAACACAGTGAAACCCTGTCTCTATTAAAAATACAAAAAGGCCGGGCGCGGTGGCTCAAGCCTGTAATCCCAGCACTTTGGGAGGCCGAGACGGGCGGATCACGAGGTCAGGAGATCGAGACCATCCTGGCTAACATGGTGAAACCCCGTCTCTACTAAAAAAATACAAAAATCTAGCCGGGCGAGGTGGTGGGCGCCTGTAGTCCCAGCTACTCGGGAGGCTGAGGCAG
>NW_016813389.1:1525301-1569481 GCF_001698545.2 Rhinopithecus bieti
CACCATTACGCCCGGCTAATTTTGGATTTTTAATAGAGACGGTTTCTCCATGTTGGTCAGGCTGGTCTTGAACTCCCGACCTCAGGTGATCCGTCTGCCTCGGCCTCCCAAAGTGGTGAAATTACAGGCGTGAGCCACCGCGCCTGGCCTTGGGTGTATCTTTGGCATAAAGAGCTGAGTGACGGCAATTGAGCAAAAGTTACGAAGTTGTGAAGAGGGTGGCCCTGTCCGCAGAGCTGTCAGCTGGATTAAAAGAGGCTGCGGGCAGGGCGTGGTGGCTCAAACCTGTAATCCCAGCACTTTGGGAGGCCGAGGCGGGTGGATCACGAGGTCAGGAGATCGAAATCATCCTGGCTAACATGGCGAAACCTCGTCTCTACTAAAAAATACGAAAAACTAGCCAGGCGAGGTGGCAGGCGCCTGTAGTCCCAGCTACTCGGGAGGCTGAGGCAGGAGAATGGCGTAAACCCGGGAGGCAGAGCTTGCAGTGAGCTGGGATCCAGCCACTGCACTCCAGCCTGGGCGACAGAGCGAGACTCCATCTCAAAAAAAAAAAAAGAGGCTGTGACCAATGACACAAAACCACCTCTGGGCGCCAACAAGGAAGCAGCCGGAGGAAGCTGCTCAGCCCGCAGGGAGACCCTCTTCTCCTGGGACCTCATCCCGTGTGGCCAAGGAGGTTATAGAAAAGGAGGCCTCCCAGAGGACGGCCCAAGGGCAGGAGAACAGGGCAGTCGGGAGTAATTTCCAGAGAGCACCATGGGGCCTGATTAAGGGGTTTCTTTCCCCTGGGGCAGGTGGCACTTGCTGAATCCACTCAGCAGGACTCAGAACTGATGAGGATCAACACTTGCTACTCCTCCACTCCTCTCCTTTCTTCTTTTAAAATTTGTTGTTGCCAGGCGTGGTGGCTCAAGCCTGTAATCCCAGCACTTTGGGAGGCCGAGACAGGCGAATCACAAGGTCAGGAGATCGAGACCATCCTGGCTAACCTGGTGAAACCCCGTCTCTACTAAAAAATACAAAAAACTAGCTGGGCGAGGTGGCGGGGCCTGTAGTCCCAGCTACTCGGGAGGCTGAGGCAGGAGAATGGCGTGAACCCGAAAGGCGGAGCTTGCAGTGAGCCGAGATCTGGCCACTGCACTCCAGTTTGGGCGACAGAGCAAGACTCCGTCTCAAAACACAAAAAAAAAAAAAAAAAAAAAAAAAAAAAAATTTGTTGTTGTGTTTGTTTGTTTGTTTGTTTGTTTTGACACGGAGTCTCACTCTGTCGCCCAGGCTGCAGGGCAGTGCACAATCTCAGCTCACTGCAGCCTCCGTCTCCTGGGTTCAATCAATTCTCCTGCCTCCGCCTCCTGAATAGCTGGGATTACAGGCACCCGCCATCACGCCCGGCTAATTTTTGTATTTTTAGTAGAGACAGGGTTTCACCATGTTAGCCAGGCTGGTCTGGAACTCCTGACCTCAGGTGATCAGCCCACCTCAGCCTCCCAAAGTGCTGGGATTACAGGCGTGAGCCACCATGCTCGGCCCTTTTTAAATTTTTAAGGCAGAGTTTTGCTCTGTCGCCCAGGCTGGAATGCAGTGGTGTGAGATGGTTCATTGCAGCCTCAACCTCCCAGCTCAAGTGATCCTCCTGCTTCAGCCTCCTGAGTAGCTGGGACTACAGGCACGCACCACCATACCTGGCTAATTTTTGTACTTTTTTTTTTTTTTTTTGAGACGGAGTCTCGCTCTGTCGCCCAGGCTGGAGTGCAGTGACCGGATCTCAGCTCACTGCAAGGTCCGCCTCCTGGGTTTACGCCATTCTCCTGCCTCAGCCTCCCGAGTAGCTGGGACTACAGGCACCCGCCACCTCGCCTGGCTAGCTTTTGGATTTTTTAGTAGAGACGGGGTTTCACCGTGTTAGCCAGGATAGTCTCGATCTCCTGACCTCGTGATCCGCCCGTCTCGGCCTCCTAAAGTGCTGGGATTACTGGCTTGAGCCACCGCGCCCGGCCCTTGTTTGTACTGTTTTGTAGAGATGGGGTCTCACTGTATTGCCCAAGCTAGTCTTAAACTCCTGGGCTCAAGCGACCCTCCCACCTTGGCCTCCCCAAATGCTGGGATTACAGGTGTGAGTCACCACACCACCTCCATTCTTCTCTTTTATTTTCTTTCTTAGTTTCTCTCTCTCTTTCTTTCTTTCTTTCTTTCTTTTTCTTTCTTTTTCTTCCTTTCTCTCTCTCTCTTTTTCTTTCTTTCCTTCCTTCTTTCTTTCTTTTTTTTGCTTTTCTCTCTCTCTCTTTTCTTTTTTTCTTTGCTCTCACTGTATCACCCAGGCTGGAGTGCAGTGGTGCATTCTTGGCTCACTGCAGCCTCCACTTCCTGGGTTCAAGCAATTCTCATGCCTCAGCCTCCCAAGTAGCTGGGATTACAGGTGCATGCAACCATGCCTGGCTAATTTTTGTATTTTTAGTAGAAATGGGTTTTGCCATGTTGTCCAGGCTGGTCTTGAACTCCTGGCCTCAAGTGATCTGCCTGCCTCAGCCTCCCAAAGTGCTGGGATCACAGATGTGAGCCACCACACCTGGCCTTGTTCTTCTCCTTTCTAACGGAGAGCATTTGTGGGTCATTCTGTTCCTATTCCACCATTGTATGCTGAGTGTGTGTATTCGTTTGCTGGGGCCACCATAATAAGATACCATGTACTAGGTGGCTTCAACAATAAAAATTTATTTCCTCACAGCTCTGGAGGCTGGAAGTCCAAGATCAAGGTGCCAGTGGGGTTGGTTTCTTCCCTCCCTCCCTGGCTCGCCTGTGTCCTCACGTGGCCTCCTCCCTGTGCACACCTGCCTGCCGTCTCAGTCTGTGAGTCCACATTTCCTTCATATAAGGACACTAGACACATTAGATTAAGGCCCATCCTGACGACTTCATTTTAACTGAATTACCACTTTACAGATCTTATCTCCAGCCAGGTGCAGAGGCTCACGCCTGTAAGCCCAGCACTTTGTGAGGCTGAGGAAGGCAGATCCTTTGAGGTCAGAAGTTCGAGACCAGCCTGGCCAACATGGTGAAACCCCCTCTCTACTAAAAATACAAAAAAAACCCAGCTCACGATAAAAAATTACCAAAAAGTTTGAGGATCATTTGAAGTCCGAAGTTCAAGACCAACTTGGCCAACATAGTGAAACCAGGTCTCTACTAAAATACAAAAAAAATAGTCCAAGCTAAAAAATCAGCATGCAACACCACGCCTCTCATCCCAGCTATGTGGGAGGCAGAGACACAAGAATCGCTTGAACCCGGGAAACAGAGGTTGCAGCAAGCCTCCGAGATCGCACCACCATGCTCTAGCCTGAGCGACAGAGTGAGACTGCATCTCAAAAAAAAAAAAAAAAAAAAAACTTATCTCCAAATATGTTACTTTGTAAAGTACTGGAGGTGGGGGCTTCAACGTCTGAATTTGGGTGGGGAGACAATTGAACCCATAACAGTGTGTGAGACCAGAAAATTCCTCCCGCCACCCCATTTACAGGTTTCTTATGGGAAGACGCATTGACGGGGGACACTCGCTGGGTTGCGTTTCACTGGTGGCTGGGCTGGAGGGTCCACAAAGGCTCACGTCATGTGAGTGGCACCTCAGGGCTCTTCCACAGGCCCTTCTCTCCATGCAGCTCTCTTGGGCTTCCTCACAGCATGGCGGGTTTTTTCACGGTGGCTGGCTTCCAAGAGGAAGCACTTCAAGCTGGGTGAGAGCAGATGCCTCAGATCTCTGCAGCCTCAGCCTCGGAAATCACACAGCGTCGCTTCTGCTGCATCCTGTTGATGAAAGCCAGTTCTGGAGTCAGCCCAGATCCAAGGGGAGGAGGAAAAGACTCCATGTCTTGCTGGGAGGAATGACTAAGAATCTGCAACCATCTCCAATCCACCACGCCCATGCAAGAGACGGGAGTGATACTTGCAACCAAGATGGTGAACAGCAGCAGATTGGTCACTGTTTCCAGTTCTTCACCATCCTCCCAGTGAAAGGATTATCCATCCTGCCCCACTGCTACATGACATGCAGAGTGTCCGGTGCTGGATACACTTCCCCTCCCCACCAAATCATGTTTGGCCACGTGACTTGCTTTAGCCAATGAATCCAGAGCCCAAGTCCTAGCAGGCCATTCAAAGGAGAAGCTTCAAGAGCCGTCACGTGAGTTGGCCAGCCTGCCTGCACTTTTCCCTTTAAACAGAGCTGTGTTTTCTAGAGGGGCCAAAGACAAGCCTCCCTGTTCCACAGAATACAAATCCAATTGGTAAGACTTCTATCCATCTTAAGAAACCTTGGGCCGGGCGCGGTGGCTCAAGCCTGTAATCCCAGCACTTTGGGAGGCCGAGACAGGCAGATCACGAGGTCAGGAGATTGAGACCATCCTGGCTAACACGGTGAAACTCCGTCTCTACTAAAAAATACAAAAAAACTAGCCGGGCGAGGTGGCGGGCGCCTATAGTCCCAGCTACTCAGGAGGCTGAGGCAGGAGAATGGCGTAAACCCGGGAGGCGGAGCTTGCAGTGAGCTGAGATCCGGCCACTGCACTCCAGCCTGGGCGACACAGTGAGACTCCGTCTCAAAAAAAAAAAAAGAAAGAAACCTTTATATTTTTAAATCTCTCCATTCTCAAATATTCAAAGCCCTTAAATTCATTTATTTTTCTAGAAGTAACACCTGGCAAGTTTGGTATCTCAAGGCACCACCCATTCCTTCTTAATCCACTCGAACTCTCTGAGGGTGAGGAACCTGGAAGGTCACCACAGCCTGCAAATTCGAGCCTGGATATAGTGAGTGTCTGGAGTGGCCGGGCTTTCTGCAGGTGTGTGCACATTGTCGGCCAAATCTCAGCCTTGAACTGAGTCCTGAGCTTAGGACTCCTTCTGGCTCTCTTCTGGGAACATTGTGGCTCAGAGAGGTTAAGTGAGTTGCCCAAGGTCACTCAGGTAGAAAGTGGCAGGGCCAAGACTAGACCCCAGGGCCATCTTGCTCCAAAGTTCTTAACCACTAGACTCTCTGGCTCTCACCCTGTACGTGGGTTGCAGATACTTGGTTTTGTTATTTTATTTTATTATTTTATTTTATTTTATTTTGAGACAAGGTCTCTGTCTGTCATCCAGGCTGCAGTGCAACAGCACAATCATGGCTCACTGCAGCCTCAACCTCCCTAGGCTCAGGTGATCCTCCCACCTCAGCCTCCCGAGTAGCTGGGACCATAGGTGCATGCTACCAAACCTGGCTTATATATATATATAAATTTTTTTTTTTTTAGATGGAGTTTTGCTCTTGTTGCCCAGGCTGGAGTGCAATGGCATGATCTCTGCTCACCGCAGCCTTCGTCTCTGGGATTCAAGCTATTCTCCTCCTTCAGCCTCCCTCATAGCTGGGATTACAGGCATGCACCACCACGCCCAGCTAATTTTGTATTTTTAGTAGATACGGAGTTTCTCCATATTGGTCAGGCTGGTCTCGAACTTCTGACCTCAGATGATCCTCCCTCCTCGGCATCCCAAAATGCTGGGATTACAGGCGTGAGCCACTGTGCCCAGCATTTTTGCATTTTTTTTGTAGTAATGAGCTTTTGCCATCTTGCTTAGGCTGGTCTCAAACTGCTAGGCTTAATCGACCTGCCCACCTCGACCTCCCAAAGTGCTGGGATTACAGGCGTGAGCCATGGTGCTGGCCCTAGATATTTGTTAAGTGGACTAATAAACTATCCAATGGTTCCTTTGGAAACCTCAAAGGTTTTGGATGCAGTGACAGAGGTGCTCCAATCTCAAGGATTGGCTAAAAGTCATAGGAACTTGGGGCGGGGTAGGGTATACTGAACGGGGTCCACTCTCTCCCCAACTCTACCTCCTCTGCCCTCAGAGGAGAATCTGGTGTTTGTAATGCAGAATATGGAGAATGTGTACAAATGACAGCGACACTGACATTTACTGAGAGATTGCAATGCCCAGCCCCCAGCCTCAGAGCCCCCCCCCCCAATTTTACTCCTTTACATCTTCTCAGGGATGTGGTGAGGTTAGAGACCATCATTATTCCCATTTCACTAGTGAGAAAACTGAGGCACACAGTAGGCTGAGTCCATGCCTCCCAAACTATCTGTGATGAAGGAACTTCGAGAAAAAATGTTGCAATCTGTCAGGAATTATATTTTTATAATACACACAGTCACAATGGGATGTAGGCAGTGTCAAATTGCTATGAAAGTTGTTAAATGCTTATTCTCAGTTCTATACTTAGCATGTCGTGTCCACAAACAGTGTGTGGTCCAGCACCGGTCCTCGGACTGCGCCTTGGGTAGCACAGGGTCAAGTCACAGCATGTGACTGGCGGGGCCAGGACTTGGACCCAGAGTGTCTCACTCCAGAGCGTGGGCTCTGAACCACTCACCAGAGGGGCATGGATCATGAGGAGGAGCAGGGAAGGGTCTGCCCACTGAGCAGATTACATAACAAATATCCGAGGGAGAAGAGGGAGAACGCAGGCTGGTGTCAGGACTGCCGGAGCCTCCGGCAGGCACAAAACAACAGCCTGTCTATGGAGAGAACCGGAGCAAGGAAACAGGCGCTGGTAAGAACTATTGCTGTGGGTTTGAACTCGGCCCCTTTGAGGTTCTTTGGGAGTCACAAGGACATTCAGAAAGTTCGTTTAAATGACTTATGACTGCTGGATTATCAAGTCCCAGGAGGCAGAGACTGAGCTACATGGAAGCCCAGCTTTTATTTGGGTTACACCGGTACCAGTATGGGTTTTCGCGCATCTCTCTCCACTCCCACATAAGTTATTTATGCTTATTTTATTACTTCTTTTTTTTTTCTTGAGACGGAGTCTTGCTCTGTCACCCAGGCTGGAGTGCAGCGGCGTGATCTCGGCTCACTCCAACCTCTGCCTCCCGAGTTCAAACGATTCTCCTGCTTCAGCCTCCTGAGTAGCTGGGATTACAGGCATGCACCAACACTCCTGGCTAATTTTTGTATTTTTAGTAGAGACAGGGTTTCACCATGTTGGCCAGGATGGTCTCGAACTCCTGACCTCATGATCTGCCCGCCTTGGCCTCCCAAAGGACTGGGATTATAGGCATGAGCCACCGAGCCCTGGCCTTTTTTTTTTTTTTTGAGATAAGGTCTCACTCTGTCGCCCAGGCTAGAGGGCAATGGTACCATCTCGGCTCACTGCAGCCTCGACTTCCCAAGCTCAGGCAATCCTCCCACCTCAGCCTCTTGAGTAGCTGTGACTATAGGCACACACCACCACTCCCAGCTAATTTTTTTTTTGTATTTTTAGTAGAGACAAGTTCACCTTGTTGCCCAGGTTGGTCTCAAACTCCTGTACTCAAGGGATCCACCCGCCTTCGTCTCCCAAAGTGTTGGAATTACAGCTGTGAGCCAACGTGCCCAGTCCACTCCCAAAGAATTTAAAACACCACTAAATTATTACCTCCTGAGGGTTCAGTGAATACTCCTGGGGTTAGTGAAGAATGAATACACAGATAAGGGATCAGCCATAAAGTCATCCTTCCATGTCCACTGTGTGCAAGGCTCGAAGCAATGCCAGATACAGAGGGCCAGGAGGCCCAACCCCTTCTACTATCAAAGGGGGTCAGCCAGAGGGAGTCATCGATGAGGGATGGGATTAAGAGTGGCTGTATTAGTCCGGATGTGGTGGCTCACATCTGTAATCCCAGCACTTTGGGAGGCCGAGGCGGGTGGATTGCCTGAGGCCAGGAGTTCGAGACCAGCTTGGCCAACATGGCAAAACCCTGTCTCTAATAAAAAAAAAAAAAAAAAAAAAAGAGTGAGTGGTTATATTTTCTTCATCAGATTCATCTGTATTTTCTACAATATCTACAATAGGCATGCATTACTTATGTAATAAGGATGAGATTATTTTGGCAGAAATGCCACAGTTGCCACTTTAAGCTTGCCCCTAGTTCAGCTGGAGAAAAGACGGTTGGCCCAATGAGGGTAAGGATACCACAGACAAAGGGGCTCAATAAATGTCTAGGTTACATTTCAGTCACGCACCAGGAGCGGAAGAGGAGGAAGAGGCCTTTCTGAGAAGGGTTTCTTTTCTTTGTCTCTTTCTCTATCTCCTGTCCCTGCCGGTGCCGCTGCCCCTCGTGTGGAAGCTCACTGTGGACAAGGTCAGTCTGCGTGGGGCTGTCCCCTCCACTGGGGCAGGGTCTGTGACAGCCACAGTCACCCCAGCATGGCTGGCAGGGTCGGCTCCTTCCTGGATGGCTGACGTCTCCTTCCAGCTCTCTGTTCAGTTTCCAAGGGGACCAGGGACAGAGAAAGGCAGGCAGCACAGCCCCCGGACCTGCAGAGCCACAGCAGAGAGTGCTGCTTCACGTCCCCCTGGGCCTCTGTGGCCCTGGCCCTGCCACAGCCACGGCTGCCTCCTCCCTCCGACTTACTTCCGGTCACCCGGCTGGCGGGTCCCTGGGGGCAGAGCACAGGGTCCCCAGCTTTGCTCCTCGCTCTTCTCCCAGCTCCTGCCTCTGTTTCTGGCTGCCTCAGCGGCTGCTCAAGGTCAAGGAACAAACAGATAAACCCTTTCTCTGGAGCCGGCTCGGAGAGGACGCCTCCAGCTAGAATCCAATTCTGAGTCAGGGCCAGGGCTCTCTCTCTCCTGCGAATGTGAAGACAGGAAGGAAATTTTTGCAGCCATAAAATCGGTAAAAATGTTTTGTAGGCAGAGAAGAGGCCAAGCCGTTGGCTTTGGTTTAAGGCACAAACAGCAAACGGGAACGGTCAGACCCGGGGAGGGAGGGCCTGGGGAGTAAACTCTAATATTCGGGCAGCCAGAGCAAGACTTTTTGTTGCCCCAGGGCCAATCAGGTGTTGGACGTGGCGTGGAGGACACGGATTTGGTCCCCGGCTCATGGGGATGGGATGATATGGGGGTCTGACCAGGCAGTTGAAGATTCGGGACTCTTCTAGGCTGTTAGCCAAGACGGCCCAGGGGCTGGAGCCAGGACCATGGATTCAGAGATGCAGTGTGGACAGCAATGAATTTGATGGCTCTCACGTCTTAGAGAGATGAACCTGGAGCCCAGAGGAGTGGACATGGGCCAGCCTGGGAAGGTTCATTCAGACTGTGGGAGGGATTTAGGACTTTATCCAGAAGGCAGCAGGAGGAATGAAAATGGAGAGAGGGGGATGTGGCCCAGCTTATGTGTTAGAAACACTCCTCTGACTGGCTGAGTGAGGTGGTTCACGCCTGTAATCCTAGCACTTGGGGAGGCCAAGGCGGGTGGATCACCTGAGGTCAGGAGTTCGAGACCAGCCTGACCAACATGGAGAAACCGCGTCTTTACTAAAAATACAAAAATTAGCTGTTTGTGGTGGTGCATGCTTGTAATGCCAGCTACTCGGGAGGCTGAGGCAGGAGAGTCACTTGAACCCGGGAGGCGGAGGTTGCGATGAGCCGAGATCATGCCACTGTACTCCAGTCTGGGCAACAAGAGTGAAACTCCATCTCAAAAAAAAAAAAGATAAAGACTCCTCTGACTGCACTGTGTGTGTGGCCTGGAGACAGGAAGGGCAGCGAGAAGGCGGCTGTCATGCCCACCCATGTTGGTGACCAGGCAGGGCGAGGATGGTGGAGAGTCTAGGTGTGCTGTGGGCAGAATCGTTAGATCCTGGTGACTGGATATGGCGGGGCGTTGGGGAGAGAGGAAGGGGATAAAGCCAACACCCAGGAGCCCCAAGAGGAAGAAGAGGAGGGGGAGGTTTTGGGGGAGGTTTCGTATTTTTTGTGTTTTGTTTGTTGGTTTGTTTTTGTAGAGAGACAGGTTCTCACTTTGTTCCCCAGGCTGGTCTCAGACTCCTGGCCTCAAGCAATCCTCCCACCTTAGCCTCCCAAAGTGCTGAGATTACAGGCGAGAGTTACCGTGCCTGACCACCTGCATTTTTTATCTCGAATATTTGGGGGGCTCTGGCCAAGTTTGTGGGGCAGGACACCAAGAAGGATAAGGCACAGCCCTGCCCAAAGAAGCTGGAATCCACACATGGCAACAAAAAGCCTGCAGGGGTGGAACTACAGGCCTTAACTATGAGCATATTGGAAGTTCAAAAGATTGGGGAGCCTGGAGGGACGTGGGGGACAGGCCTATTTGGAAGGGCCAATAGTAAACAGCCAGAGGACAAGGACTTGGCCTTCTGTACCTTCCACGTTCCCTTCTCACCTGGCCCTGCTCCGTGCCAGGCAGGTGGTCCCAGCTCCACGGCCTGGCCCTGTGACCCAGCTCCAGCCTCAGTAGCCTCTCCTGTGCTCTGGTGGGCCACCCGCTCTGAAATGACTGCCAGAATGCGACTGGATGGTCCTCAAGAAGCCTCTTGCCTCCTGTCCTCTGTTGGGAATACCTTCCCTTCTTCTCTAGTTCCAGGAGCCTCCGACTCATTCTCCTGCCTCAGCATAGGTTTCTTCCTCCTAAAAACCTTTCCTAGCCCCGAAACTGGGCTGGGTGCACCTCTCCCATGCTGAAGAAGTGTTCTTTGGATGGAAGGGTGGAAGGATGAAGGGACGAAGGGATGGGAAGATGGAAGGATGGAGTATGGAGGGATGAGGGATGAGGAGATGGGGGTTGGGGGATGGAAGGATGGAGGGATGGGGTATGGAGGGAAGGAGAGATGGGGGATAGAGGGATGGAGGGATGGGAGATGAGGAGATGGGGGATGAGGGATGGAAGGATGGAGGGATGGGGGATAGAGGGATGGAGGGATGGGGATGGAGGGATGGAGGGATGGGGATGGGAGATGGAGGGATGGGAGGATGGGAGATGGAGGGATGGGGATGGGAGATGGAGGGATGGGGGATGGAGGAATGGAAGATAGAGGGATAGGGGATGGAGAGATGGAGGGGTGGAGGGATGGAGGAGGGGGAATGGGGGATAAAGGGATGGAGGGATGGAGTGGAGGGATGGGGATGGAGGGATGGGAGATGAAGGGATGGAGGGGTGGGGGATGGAAGGATGGGGGATGGAGGATGAGGGATGGGGGACGGGAGATGGAGGGATGGTGAATGGAGGGGTGGGGATGGGAAAATGAAGGGATGGGGGATGGAGGGATGGGGATGGAGGATGGAGGGATGGGGATGGAGGATGGAGGGATGGGGAATGGAGGGATGGGGGATGGAGAGATGGGGGATGGAGAGATGGGGATGGGAGGATAGGAGATAGAGGGATGGGGATGGGAGGATAGGAGATAGAGGGATGGAAGGATCAGGGTATGAAAGGATGGGAGATGGGGATGGAGGGATGGGGGATTGGAATGGGGGGTGAGGGATGGGAGACGGAGGGATGGGGATGTATGGTGAATGGATGAATTAATGGATGGATGGACAGGGGGATGACTGGAGATCTAGATAGGCAGATGATGGACGGAAGGGCAGACCGGCAGTTTGGGCAGGTGGAAGGGCAGGGGAGGAGTGAACTGGACAGAGGAAAGGGCAGGTGGTGGGTGGTGGAGGTGGAGGGTGGTGGAGGTGGTGGGTGGTGGAGGTGGAGACGGTGGGTGCAGGTGGTGGGTGGCAGTGGTGGGTGGTGGAGACGGTGGGTGGCGGAGGTGGAGGTGGAGGTGGTGGGTGGAGGTGGTGGGTGGCAGTGGTGGGTGGTGGAGACGGTGGGTGGCGGAGGTGGAGGTAGTGGGTAGAGGTGGTGGGTGGCAGGGTGGATGAATGGAAAGGAGACAAGGTTGGCTCAGCAGGCTGAGGTTTGCCCTATCTCTCCATCCCCCCAACATGGATGGGCGGAATGAGTAGGAATCTTTCTCTCCTGACTCCTCCTCAGACCCCTCAGCTTCCTCAGCACACCCTACACTGGATGGGACCTGCTGGGCACTGCAGCCGGAGATGTAACTGGCACCAGGAACCTCCCTCCATCTTGTCCCTGTCCCACAGCTCTTCACCCGTGGGTGTCTTTCTGCCGACTGGTCTGATTACTGGCGAGAATCTGGTGTTTGGGGATGAAAGAAGTTCAGGTCTCCTCTACGCATCCGTTTTCTTCCTGCTTCCTTTCTTGCCTTCTGCCTCCTCCTCCTCCTCCCATGTCTTTCCAGCAAAGCACAGGATACCCAGATGGCTTGGGCCAGGCTGAAGGCACAGCCGGAGCTAGCAACCAGTCACCCGAGCCCTGCTGCCTTCGGCCCCCGCCGGCCCAGCCAGTGCGGGTCCCTGCTGCCTGGTGCCCACCCCGCCCGCCCGGCAGCTCCGATTTTCAGCTTGGGTTTGATCGGCTGCCAGGATCTCCCAAATGTCAGCTGCAACGTTAGCATCTTTAAGAGAGCGCCCGAGGCGATCTTTAAGCTGGGAGGCTGGGCCCCATGCTGATGAGAGGAGTCTGCTCCGAGCTGACAGCTCTGCCTCCTGCCTCCCCGGCCTTGGTTCTGGGAGCCTGTGACCCCCATTCTTTGGGCTGGACAGCAGCAAGACTCTTTTTTGAACCTGGGTGAAGCAGGGCTTTGCCAGCTGATATCAGTCCCTACAGCAGCCCCCACCAGGGAGCCCCAAGAAGGAGGGGAGGGGCCTAACCCAGAGAGGGAGTGGATATATATTTGTTAACTGAATGGCTGCATGAACCTCCAAAGCTGCCTTAGAGGCGAGTGCTGATGGTGCTTTCTGCCCTGCCATCACCTTCAGGGGGAGATACTCAGGGTGGGGACATGGGCAAAGGTGCCCAACTCTGGAGTCAGACCTAGGGGCCTGGGCCAGTGTCCCAGATCTAGCATGTGGGAGCTGTGTGACCTTGGAGAAGTTGCCAGCCCTCTCTGAGCCTCAGCTTTCCCATCAGCGAAAATGTGGGCTAGGGGATAGAATGCCAGAATGCCAGCTGCGTAGAGTTGTTGGGGAATCCAGGGAGATGAAGAGATGGGAACACCTGCTACCTTACAGACACATAGTAGGTACTCAAGGAAGTCAGTCCTTTCCTCTTCCTCCCTCCCTTCCCTCTCCTCCTCCACCCTTCCCTCTCCTCCCCCAGGGCTTTCTATTCCCTGTCACTGAAGGGCCGAAGGGCTGTCACTGTCTGAAGCCTCCATGTTTTCCCTTCCATCCCTCAGAAGGACAGGGGCGATGATTCTTATTCTCTGTTGTCCAGGGCCATACAGCAGGTCGGAAGCAGATGTGGAGGCTGCCCAGTTCCAGACCAGCTTGTCCTGCTAGTGCCTGGTCCCTGGACTGGCTCAAGTGCCCATGGCATGCTCCCCTGTGCCCTGCTAATCGATGTCCCTTTGCAGAGTGGTGAGGCTCTGGGAGTGAGCTAGTGGCTTGTTCTTTTTCCACATTTTTGAAGCCTCTCTCGGGACTGAAAAACCCAGGTGGAGAAGTGAGTGACTCGGGAAAGGAAGGAAGGCAAAGAACCCAGAGTCTAATCCCCACCCAAGTGGAGGTGAGGCGGGAAGAGGGGGGGCTTGAACCTCTTACGTGGGAGTTGCAGCCTTGGTGGGACCTGTCAGAACTGGTGTGCTAAGCCAGAGGTGGGAGTCGGTGACTTCCACAGGGATAGCATCAGCAGCCAGCTCACAGAAGCATATGTTTCAGAACCAAAAGGTATAGGAGCAAGGCTCAGAATAAAAATAAAATGAATGGATGGTGGGCGGGTGGTAGGTGGATGGATGGAAACATGCGTGGATTGAGAATGGGTGAACGGGTGATGGTTGGCTGGAGGGATGGATGATGGATGTGTGGGTGAATGGAGGGTGGATGGCTATATGAGTGGGTGGTGAGTGGATGAGTGTGTGAAAGGGTGAGTACACAGATAGGTGGATGGATGGGTAGATGGATGGATGGATGAGTGGATGGATGGATGGATGGATGGATGGATGGATGGATGGATGGACGAGTGGAGGGTAGATGACTATATGGGTGGGTGGTGAGTAGACGAATATGTGAATGGGTGGGTACATAGACAGATGGTTGAATGGATGGATGGTGGATAAATGATGGGTGGGTGGGTAGTGTGAGTGGATGCATGTCTGGATGGATGGGTGCATAGATAGGTGAATGGATGGGTGGATGTGTGGATGGATGAGTGGGTGGATGGATGGATGGATGGATAGATGGGTAAGTGGAGGGTGGATGACTATGGGTGGGTGGTGAGTGGATGAATGTGTGGATGCGTGAGTATATGGATGGGTGGATGGATGGATGAGTAGATGGGTGGATGGATGGATGGGTGAGTGGATGGATGGGTGTATGAATGGATAAGTAGATGGGTGGGTAGATGGATGGATGGATGGATGGGTGGATGGATGGATAAGTGGAGGGTCAAAGACTATATGGGTGGGTGGTGAGTGGATGAATGTATGGATGAGTGGGTATATGGATGGTTGGATAGATGGATGAGTAGATAGATGGATGGATGGACGGATGGATGGATGGATGGATGATGGATGAGTGGAAGGATGTGTAGCTGGGAAGATGGATTGGTGAGTGGGGTCTTGGATAGTTGGGTGGGTGAGTGGATAGGTGAATGGATGGATGGATAGAAGGGTGGGTGGATGAATGGATCAGCAGACAGATCAGCAGATGAGTGGGTGGAGGGGCAGATACATGGATGGGAGGACGCGTGGATGAATAAGTAGGTAGGTGGAGGTAGCACTGGCATACAGCAAAGAGCACACTGTTTGAGGCTCAGAATTCTATTCACAGCAAAATCCAACATGGAAAACGTCCACATTCCTGAATCTGGTCTAACCTGGCTGATACAAGTCGGGTTAAGAGACCATCTCTAAGGTCAAGGAAAAGTGGATTCTAATCCTAGTTCTCACACTTGGTTCTGTGGGATCTAAAGCAAGTCACCACACCTCCCTAAGTCTTATTTTTTTCTATCTGAAAACAGATATAATAGCAGCATTCACCTTCCAAGATAGCCAGGAGGCCCCATGATAAAACGCATGTGGGTCTGGCATGGTGGCTCATGCCTATAATCCCAACACTTTGGGAAGCCATAGCAGGAGGATCACTTGAACCCAGGAGTTTGAGACCAGAGACCAGCCTGGGCAACATAGGAAGACCCCATCTCTACAAAAAATTAAAATAAAATAAAAAATCCCGGCTACTTGGGAGGCTGAGGTGGGAGGGTCGTGTAAACCTGGGAGGTTGAAGCTGCAGTGAGCTGTGATCGCACCACTGCACTCCAGCCTGGGTGACAGAGCCAGACCCTGTTTCAAAACAAAACAAAACAAAAACCACACATGTGAGGCCCAGAGCAGGGCTTTGCGGGTGCTCAGGGAGCCAGAGTGGCTCTTGCTATCACCTCGATCCCTTGATCCAAACCACTCCTGCTTGTAAAAATGAGTGTCACTTGTCCGAAAGCCTGGGTGCACAAAGGTTTCCCACATAGGGAAGCTTCCAGAGAGTCAAGAACCCTGAGGGACAGGCAGGCTCACAGCCAAGGCTGTCACCTCCAGTGCAGTCATTCTGCAGCCTGAGGGCATCATGGGCTCCTCATCCTGGACGCACCGATCGCCAGCGGGGTGACCCTGGATCAGTGGCTTCACCTTTCTGAGTCTTGGCGTCCTCACCTGTGAAACACCGGCCTGAGAGTTACCGAGGAGCTATGCAGTTTGTCTCCGTATCACCATCTGGCTTGCTCCCACCCCCAACCCCTAAACCCCCCTCCCCCGACAGGGGCGAGGTCAGCACCCTCTGCAGCTGGAGCTTTGCATGTGGAAGCCTGGGGAGGTGCTGGGGCTGACATGGGTGCTGAGCTGGGATGAAAGCACAGAATGCCTGGGGGGAGCCCCTCTACCTCTCCCAGACTTTGCTCCCAACCAGTCCTGAGCTCCCCTGCTGGAGCCTCAAGGCAGACCTAGCTCTGCAGCCCTGTCTGCCCAAGGTCCCTCCTGCTGCGACTCCCTGCAGCCTGCATTTCATAGTCAGTAGTAAGGGTGGGGGGGTCCTTGCTGTGGGCTGGGAGAAGTCACGGGGCCCTCCTCACAGTGGAGCCTTAAGAGATTGCCCCTATACGGATCATGAGGTCAGGAGATCGAGACCATCCTGGCTAACATGGTGAAACTCCGTCTCTACTAAAAAAATACAAAAAATTTAGCCGGGCGTGGTGGTGGGCGCCTGTAGTCCCAGCTACTCGGGAGGCTGAGGCAGGAGAATGGCGTGAACTTGCGAGGCGGAGCTTGCAGTGAGCCGAGATCGCGCCACTGCACTCCAGCCTGGGCGGCAGAGCGAGACTCCGTCTCAGAAAAAACAAAAAAAAAAAAGAGATCGCCCCTATAGCCCCTGCCCCCCGGGGACCTCCGACGCTTCGCTGATCCAAGGGGCACCGACAGAGTCCATGGGAGGTTAGGCAGCTCCAGTGACGAGGTTGTTGGATCTATGCCCCTCAGACCTGAGCTCAGGAGAGTTGCCCCTGCGGAGGGGTAGGATGGTGGCGCCCCAGAGGCAGCAACAACAGAAGGTCCCAGCTCCCTCCAGCCCTGGGCTACTTCCTTTCCTTCCCCAACGGCTGCAGACTCTGGTTAAAATGGCACCTCCGCCATCTGTCGTCCCTCCCCCACCCCGTGGGCATGGCTGTGACTGGGGGCTGGCTGGCCTCGTAAACAGGCGGCTGGCGGGTCCCCAGGGCCGGCGGGTGATAGGGCTTGTGCTGGCACCGAGGCCCAGCCAAGGGCTGGAGCCGGAGGGGCCCCAGGGCTGCCGAGCTGGGGGCGGGGTGTGGGGGGCGGGAGTAGGCAGACAGGATACCAGGTAGCAGGAGGTTTCCGCGCCTAAGGGGGCCTGGGTGGTGCCCCACCTACCTGGCCGCTCTGAGACCTGTGGGACCCCTTCTCCTAACTGTGCCCACCCCATCCCCAGCATCTCCAGTCCCGGCCCTCTCACATTCGCCCCACCGCCCTTCTGCTGCGCTTAGAGAATCTTAAATCAACACTGGGGTGTGAGAAGCTCCGTGGAGCCCCCACCACCACTTCCCCGTCACTGCAGCGTACACCATGCCGAGGGGATCCTTGCTTTACAACCAAGGAAACTGAGGCCAGAGATCAGGGAGGTGGGAAGGCTGGGCGTGGACCAGAACTTTCCTCCACCTGGTTGCCAGCTAGTGGCGGTTGTGGGGTGAGGGGCTGTCCCAGGGGCCAAGCTCGGGGCCTTGACACTGTAAACAAGCTTCCCAGCCTCAGTTTTCCCATCTGGGGAATGGCGGAATCAAGGCTGCTGCGGAGGCAGGAGGGCTGTCCTGTGAGCCAGAGAGCACTGGGGACCTGCCATTCTCTCACAGTCCCCTCACCTCTCCACGAGGGAGGACTCGTGGGAGCATCCCGGGAGGGGCTAGGGGTGGGCGCCAGAGAATCTGTCCAGGTCAGTTCCCTGACTAACCCTCCCCGGGGTCAGCGGCTTTTCCCTCCCCCAACCACTGTGCTGCCGGCCGCTCCCTCCTCTCTCCCGCCTTCTGACTGCCAGCTCCTCCCCGCAAAGGCCCCAGACCCCAGCTGCAGGGATTTTACAGCTTTGACCAGCAGCTCAGCCTCCCCCTGCTCCTCCTCCCTCCTCCCCCGCTTGCATCTCCCCCCTCCAGCCTCCTTCCCTCCTCCTCTCCATCTTTCCCCTCCATTCTCCTCCTCCCTCCCTCCTCCCTCCTCCTCCCCCCTCTCTCCTCCCCTCCCTTCCTGCCTCCGCCCTCCCGCTCCCTCCCTCCCGCTCTCCGGGGGAAGAAAGGTCACCGTGCAGCTGATTACTCAGAGCTCAGTTGCTGTAGCAACCGGCGGGGGAAGTGGGACAGGCTGGCTTTGAGGACGCGCGAGGTCGGCCGCGGGCGGCTGGAGCCGGCGCGGGCCTCTGTGCGCCGCGAGAGGGAGGCCGCCTGCAGCCCGGCTGCTCGGCCGCCGCGGGCCCGGCTCCGGGGGTTCAGTTTTAATGAAGAATCCCTGCTCCCTTCTCGCGCCCCTCCCGACTTCTGCCCACCTCCCTGGGGTCTGGAAGGAGAGGGTCGCCCCTCCCCGCTTTGGCTGCTAAACTCTCTGGCTCTCGCCACCGCCGCTGCCTGCGTTCTGCTGGCTTTCTTCCTCCTTGCCTGTCGGGGCTCAAGGGACAAGCCCTTTCCCTGGCGCGTGCCCGGTGAAACCCTCGCACCCTTCCCCACCCCCACAAGCTTTTGGCATTGGCCTGGGAGACCCCAGGCGTCTTCAACCCGGCCAGGGACAAGGGTCCGCGGAGGGTCTGGAGCCCCTCGTGGGCCTGGTGCCCATGGTGTGCCCACCCCTGCCCTCCAGGAGCCCCTGGGCCCTGGGAAGGCAGCACTCTGTTCAAGGAGGAAGCCAGACCCAGCTACAGGGAGGGGCCCCCGGCTGATGCAGAGAGGCCGGAACCCGCATCCCAGGCCCCGGCAGTCTGCTGGTTCCTTCTCCAAGGCCAGTGGAGAGAGGATCCCTGAAGCTTGGCAGTGACAGTCACAGGTTCTGGAGTGGGCTGGGCCTGGGTTCAAATCCCACACCCCAGTGGGACCCTCCTCTACCGCTGATAGGAATGAGAAGTGGTTCGACCACTTTTGGAAAATATTTGGCACCTTTTTAAAAAGTTGAACATACACTTACCACAGATCTGACCATAGCACTCCTGGGCATTTATCTCCAAGAAATGAAATCTCTGCCGGTGTGGTGGCTCAGGCCTGTAATCCCAGCACTGTGGGAGGCTGAGGCGGGTGGATCACGAGGTCAGGAGATTGAGACCATCCTGGCTAACACCGTGAAACTCCGTCTCTACTAAAAATACAAAAAATTAACCGGGCATGGTGGCGGGCACCTGTAGTCCCAGCTACTTGGGAGGCTGAGGCAGGAGAATGGTGTGAACCCGGGAGGCGGAGCTTGCAGTGAATGGAGATACTCCACTGCACCCCAGCCTGGGCGACAGGCTGGGCGTGATGGCTCACAGCCGTAACCTCAGCACTTTGGGAGGCCAAGGCAGGCAAATCACCTGAGGTCAGGAGTTCAAGACCAAGGGACGGTGAGACCCCATCTCTACAAAAAATACAAAAATTAGCCAGGCATGGTGGCATGTGTCTGTAATCCCAGCTACTTGGGAGGCTGAGACAGGAGAATCGCTTGAACCCAGGAGGTGGAGGTTGCAGTGAGCCGAGATCACGCCACTGCACTCCAGCCTGCACAGCAAAGGCGAAACTCCGTCTCAATTAAAAAAAAAAAAAAAGAATTAACCAGTCATGGTGCACACCTGCAGTCCCAGCTACTCAGGAGGCCGAGGTAAGCGGATCGCTTGAGCCAGGGAGGTCGAGGCTGCAGTGAGCCATAATTGCGCCTCTGCACTCCAGCCTGGGTGACAGAGCGAGACCATGTCAAAAAAAAAAAAAGAAGAAGAAAGAAAAAACAATGAAACTCACGTCCACACAAAGACTTGCACATGTTCACAGCAGCTTTATTTGTAAAAGGCGGAAACTGGAGACAACACAGTGTTGCTCCGTCTTGCTGGCAAAGGGAGCAACAAGTTGTGGCACATCCGTCCCATGGAAGGCGACTCAGCCACAGGAACAACTGTGCACACAGCATCACAGCACCATGACCGGGAGAGGAGCTGGCAGCCACCAGCACACACGTGAGGGATTCTGTTGGTGTGAGGTCCCGGAAGATGCATACGAGTCGGTAATGACAGAAAGCAGCTCTGTGGTAGCCTGCGGATGCTGGGGGCCAGGAAAGACTGAAAATTGTCACCAGGAAACTTTTTCTTTCCTTCCTTCCTTCCTTCCTTCCTTCCTTCCTTCCTTCCTTCCTTCCTTCCTTCCTTCCCTCCCTCCCTCCCTCCCTCCCTCCTTCCCTCCTTCCTTCCTTTCAAGACAGGGTCTCAATGTCGCCCATGCTGGAGTGCAGTGGCGCAGTCATAGCTCACTGTGCACCCTCCATCTCTTGGCTTCAGGTCTCAGCCTCCCAAGTAGCTGGGATCACAGACACATGCCACCATGCTTGGCTAATTTTTGTTTGTATGTATGTATGTATGTATCTATGTATTGTAGAGACGGGATCTCCCTATGTTGTCCAGGCTGGTCTCAAACTCCTGGCTTCGGATGATCCTCCTGCCTTGGCCTCCCAAAGCACTGAGATGACAGGGGTGAGCCACTGTGCCCAGCCAGCATGAGGAAACTTTTGCAGGGATAGGGGGCAGTGGGGTGGGGTGGGGGTGGATGTGTTCACCGTCTTGATGGTAGGGATGGTTTTAGGGGTGTGCTACACCTATGCCAAAGCTCATCAAGCTGTGCGATTGAAATATGTGCAGTTATCTGGTGTCCGTTATGACTCAATACATTGAAAAAGCAAATTGCTGCTCTCCCGTGTTGATGTTGGGTGGGTCTCCTCATTTCTCACTCAAGACAATGGAGGAAGGATGGTACCAGCCTCCTGGGTTGGCTCTGAGAATTCAGTTACACAGTATTGGTAGATTGTTTGGCTCCACCCTAGGCAAATCATGGGTGCCTGATCCAGGGCAGAGAACAGGACTGTAGGGCTGCAAGACAAAGCCACTTCAGCTCAGCCTCCACCACTCCTTCACGGCCTCCCATCAGAAGGGGAGCCCCTGCTCTGTGCCAGGCCTGGCTACTCCCTGGGCAAATAAGGGGGGAACAAGCCCTAGCTCCATCATCGTGGGCTGGCTGGAGTGACAGAGACAAACAGTGACAATTACGATATAAGGAAGAGTGTTCCAGGCATGTGCAAAGGGCCTGTGGCTGGTGGGACTATGGCATGTCCCCGAATCTATAGGAAGGGACTTCATGGCTGAAGTGGGGGCAGCACACAGGGCACAGACTGGCCCTGCCATGCAGCTTCTTGTGGGCCTTGCTCAGGGGTGAGCACGGAACTTTGTGAGGGTGCCAAGCCCCTGAACGCGGCTTGGAGGAGGCCGTGGCGTTGGCTCTGCATTGGTAGAAATTCCAGTGTCCGTCTTCACTGCCACTTACTTCCTGTAAGCCTCAGATTCCCTGTCTGGCAAATGGGGGTGAGGACTCACGATGAGATCTGACACAGAGCTCAGTGCCTGGAGGTCTGGGTTGTGTCCAACTCCCTTGTGTCGGTCACGTTGTGTTATAGTTTTCAGCCTCTGGGGTAGCTTTTCCAACCCAACTGTGGGTTCCTGGGGGCAGTGCCTGCAGCCCCTCCTCTCTGAGCCCCTGCACTTGGCACAGAGGCACAGCCCAGAGACCCAAGAACTGTTTCAGGAGGTGAACCGAGTCCCCTGTGCAGCAGGAACAAAGCCCCTCCCTCCACAGGGTTCCCTGTCTGCTTGGAAGACAAAGAGAGAACTTCTTCCACGGTGGGCAGGTGCGGATCCCAGGAGCTCTCCAGAGGTGTTGAGACCTTTATAACCTCCACCCTCAGCTCCTGGTTGGGGCCTCTCTCAAGTTTAGAGCCAGCGTGGGCTATTTTCTTGGTTTTCTGAGCTGTAATTATGAACAGCTTTGACCAGCCAGTTTTCAGCCTTTGCTCATTTGAGAATGAGCCTCAGCCTGACGTTGTAGCTCTCACCTGTAATCCCAGCACTTTGGGAGGCCAAGGGGGGAAGATAACCTGAGGCCAGGAGTTTGAAACCAGCTTGGCCAACATGGTGAAACCCTGTTTCTACTAAAAAAAAAATAAATTAGCCAGGCGTGGTGGCACATGCCTGTAATCCCAGCTACTTGGGAGGCTGAGGCAGGAGAATTGCTTGAACCCTAGAGGCAGAGGCTGCAGTGAGCAGAGATCACGCCACCACACTCCAGTCTGGGCAACAGAGCAAGACTCCATCTCAAAAAAAAAAAAAAAAAAAAAAAAAAAGAGGGAGAGAGAGAATGAAGCCTTGAAGAGGAGGGGATTTTCTGAAGCCCCAGAACCAGCTACCCTGATTGCCTTACAGACAATCCCATCCCTCACCAGAGCCAGCAAGGTGGGATGGGGTTGAACTAAGATTCCCACGGGGACCAGGCCAGGAGGGGCTTGGCCAGCTCCTACTCCATGCCGGAGAGGGGCATGACTGGGCCAGGTGACACGGCAGGACCAGCCCAGAGCCCACCTTGGGGTCACATCCCAGTGCTCATCTCACAGGGCTGGGCCAGGCTACAGATGCTCTGGATTCCTTTCCTGTAGCTGAGGTTCACACCAGCGCCTCCCGGATTTGTGCCAGGGGAGGAGGATAAAGCACTAGGTTGAGACCCCGGCAGCATTTGCCAAGAAGGAGAGCTCTGGCCTTGGAGTGGCCGGGGTCTCCACGGCCCCCTTCCGAGCTCCCTTCACCAGCAGAGTGGCCATGCACCCTCCCCTCCCGCCAAAGCCACAGCCCTGACACCACTGAGCCTCTCAGACTCTCTCCAGTGACATGGCTGAACCGGCCCACCCACGTGGCCAGCCCCGCGCCTGTGATTTCAGAGAGAAGCTTAACGGAGATCTCACCAAATTCCACCCCTCAGAGGCTGAGCCAAATGCCCATGCCCTGTGACCACGGCCATCTCACTGCCCCTCTCTGAATCTCCTCTTCTGAAAACTGCCTGCCGGCTGGGTGCAGTGACTCAAACCTGTAATCCCAGCACTTTAGGAGGCCGAGACGGGCCGATCACGAGGTCAGGAGATCAAGACCATCCTAGCTAACACAGTGAAACCCCGTCTCCACTAAAAAAATACAAAAAACTAGCCGGGCGAGGTGGCGGGCGCCTGTAGTCCCAGCTACTCGGGAGGCTGAGGCAGGAGAATGGCGTGAACCCGGGAGGCGGAGCTTGCAGTGAGCTGAGATCCGGCCACTGCACTCCAGCCTGGATGACAGAGCGAGACTCTGTCTCAAAAAAAAAAAAAAAAAGAAAAGGAAACTGCCTGCCATCACACCAACCTGCCAGGCACTTTTGAGCAGCTGATTTCACAAATCTTAATTATTGTTAAGATGTCGGTTTTACAGAATAACAACTGAAGCCAGAGAGTCTAGGTGGAGCACCCAAAGCCACCCAGGTGGTGACCAGTGACTTGGGCAGCCAGAGGCCTGGGCTAGTGCCTGGATTCCCATCCCAGCTGCACTGTGACCCAGCGGCCTGGGGCAAGTCACCCACCCGCACAGCCTCGGTTTTCTCCTCTGTAAAGTGGGGGTGATAAGGGCACAGAATGAGCTTGAGCAGGTGTAGCTCTCAGCACAGGGTGTGGGGTTCTGTGGGCAGTGCTCTCCAGGCGCCTCCTCCGTTGGTGGTGATGGATGGAGATCTTGCATGGAACTGTGTTGGGAACATATAGATGAGAAATTCCATTTTGCTATGACAATGATAATTCAATGGCTCCCCGAATCTGAGGAATGTAGGTCCTGCCCACGCAGGAGCTGGGTCTCCAGTGTGAGCTCCAGGGCCCCTCCGTCTCTGCCCTCCACATGCAGCGGGGAGGTCTGAGCAGGGTTTGTTTTTCAGCAATCCCCCAACCCTTCCCTGGAGGCTTCTCCGATATCCACAACTCCTTGCTGAGCACCTACTGTGTGCCAGGCATGGAGAGGCACCAGAGGAGAAGACGGACCCAGTGTGGTCAGGGCTATAATGGGGGCACCAGGGTCTATGGGAGGCTGGAAGCAGCTCCTGACCTCGCCTATCGTTAGGGGGAGGGAGCACAGAAGGCTTCTAGAAGAGCAGGTCTAACCTGAGACTCAAAACTTCAATAGGAGTCAGCCAGGCTGAGGGTGTGGGAGGCTCTGGCAAGGGGCGCACAGTGTGCACAAAGGCCTGGGGCGAGAAGAACAGGACTCATTAGAACAGGGCTTGCAGGCATGTTAGTTTCAATATCCCACGGGGTGGGAGGGGTCATGGGGAGCCATGGAAAGTTTTAGGCAGGAAGTGACATATTCAGAAGCACCTTCCTTAAAGACTGCTCTGGCTATCCTTAGGAAGAAGGATTGCAGGGCAAAGCAGAAGCAGGGAGACCACCATGGTGGCTGCTGCAGACATCCGGGTGATAATGGGGGTCTGGACCAGGGTGGCAAAAGGCGGGGAAAGGAAGTGGTTAAAAAGATGTAGGCCAGGCACGGTGGCTTACAACTGTAATCCCAGCACTTTGGGAGGCCGCGGCGAGAGGATTGCTTGAGCCCAGGAGTTCAAGACCAGCCTGGGCAACGTAGCAAAACCTTGTCTCTACAAAAAGTACAAAAATTAGCCAGGTGTGGTGGTGTGGTCCTGTAGTCCCAGCTACCTGGGAGGCAGAAATGGGAGCAATGCTTGAGCCCAGGGGGTTGAGGCTTTTGGGACCTGTGATGGTGCCACTGCACTCACTCCAGCCTGGGTGACAGAGTGAAACCCTGTCTGAAAAAAAAAAAAAAAAAAAGATATAGAGGGTAGATCTGACAGGACAAGGGGGTGAGGGCCAAAGAGAGGAGGCCATGGGCTGGATGGTGGGGCCATCTCTGAGTCAGCCCACAGAAGAGAAGTGGGTGGGGGGATTCTCCATGGCCCTGAGTCCCTACAGCTTTCCTGGGTGCCTCAGTACAGTCCTGCCCCTAGAACTGCCCTTCTTAGGCTGCACGGGGGAGCTGCGCTGGATGGAAAACCACAGGTCTGTGGCAAGCAGAGGCCTTGTGGGTAGACAGCTGACAGTCCTGGGGCCAAGTCCCAGGACATGGGGTCCTGCCTGCCGCCAGCAGAGGATGGAAGCCTGGGCCTGGACTTCCCACTTCCCGGATGAGGCATCTCAAGCTCCGCAGAGGAGGGCCTGGCCCCCGGCAGTGGGGGGGTGGGGGTTTCTCTCTCTGCCCCGCCTCCCCATTCTTGTTCCTTAGGTTTCCTCGTCTCTGCGACGGGCAGATGCAGATGGACAGGCTCGGCCAGAGGGCCTGGCAGCTGAGCAAACACTGCATGGGGACTTGATCAGTCACAGGAGAATGAGGGCGTGGAGGGTGGCAGAGGTCAGAGCCCACAGGCCCTAAGAGAGTCTGTAGACAAGAAGCGGAACGGCAGTCCTGGGGGCACCCAGTCTATGGCTGCTTCCTCACCCCAACCCCCTGCCCTCCTCACCTCCCCTGCTCCTTGGTTCCAAGTGCTGAAAAGTGAAGCTCCCAAAATGTGGGGTCCTCCATGACTCCCTCTCCCCACACCCAATCATAATCAAGTCCTGCTGCCTCTGCCACCAAATCTGTCCCCCTCTCTCCCCCCAGCCACACCCAAGTACAGCTGGACCATCTCTCCCAGGACGCCAGCCTCCCTGGGCCTCCTGCCTCCTTCTTCCCTCCCACCTCCTCAGTGCAGCCCAGGGAAGCCTAGGGACCCTTTAAAGATGTAGTCCCAGCTACTCCGGAGGCTGAGGCAGGAGAATGGCGTGAACCCGGGAGGCGGAGCTTGCAGTGAGCTGAGATCCGACCACTGCACTCCAGCCTGGGCGACAGAGCCAGACTGAGTCTCAAAAAAAATAAATAAATAAAAAAGAAGATGCACCGGGCTTGCGTCAGGCACCGGCCCCACCCGATGCTTCGCCAAGGTCATCTCCCAGCACTGACCCGCTCCTCCCCACAGTCCCGAGCCTCCTTCTGTTTCCACAGATCCGCCCCTTCCTCTCCTCCAGTCTTGCACTTGCCGCTCCTGCCACTTGGGTGTCCCCAGCTCTTCCTAGGGCTGCCCCTACCTTCAGATCTCAGCTTGGATGTCACTTCCCCCAGGGAGGTCTTGGCCCAGGCCACGAGCTCTGCCTTCCCCCCATCATTGCAGCATTCAAAACACTTCTGAAACTTGAACTACTTGGGGCTGCCCTTCAGGAAGCTCCCTGAGGGCAGGCACTGGCCTCTCTAGCTCGATTGTGCACGATGTTGCTGGGTGCCTGAGTGAGGGAGCACATAAATTGGTGGCCGCTGCCTTAGGGATGGAGAAGGCTCTGATTTTGCAGCCAGTGGATGGTCACAGAATGCAACACCAGTGGCACATGTGCGGGTGTGGGTGTGTGTACGTGTGAATATATGTGTGCATGTGTGTGTGCAGTGTGCACCATGTGTGCAGGCGAGGAGTGCATGTGTGTGCGAGTGTGCCTGTGTGTCTCATGTAGGTGTGTGCACGGACAGTGTGCACCTGTGTGCGAGTGTGCGCGGTGTCTCTGCATGTGCACAGTGTACCTGTGTGTGTGCGTGTGGACTGTGTGCACTGGCATGACATTGTGTCCAGTGTGTGTGCACACGTGCACACATGTCTAGACTGCCTGAGTGCAGCCATGCGTCCTTTCCTGTGGGTAAGGGGGAGGAACCGGGGGACAGATCCTGGCATGGGGACAGAGTCACTGGCTGGTGAGATGTGCCAAGTCCTCCAGTCTGGAGGCCAACGTCCTAGCCCTGGCCCTTCCCTGCTGTGGGACCCTGGTCCTGGCCCTTTCTTCTCTGCGCCTCCATGGACCACAGGTTACCTGAAACTCACAGGTGAGCAGTGCACCTGATGAAAACTGCAGCTTCCCAGACAGCCCAGAGGCTCATTCTGCTGATGGGGAGGGGCCCAGGAATGCCAGGAATGGGCATTTAGCAACCCCTCCCCCTTCCCTATGCAATTGTGATATGCTCTTGGGAGCTGTGACACTTGGTGACCTGGCCCCTGTGAGCCTGTTTTCCCACCCACCAAGTGGGGATAAAAACAGGACTGCCCCAGGAGGTCACTGTGAGGGTCAGCGAGCTGGGGCTCCAGGAAGGCCTGATACACAGTAGGTGCTTCATCCCTGGGCACTGGCGTTGCTCCTGCTGTGCCCAGGGTTGGCGAGGCTGCCAAAGATGCTGGAAGGGTCTGCAACCACAGTAGGGTGGGTGGGGCTCTGGGGCCTCTGGATGGCAGGGACTCTTTTCCAGCACAAACTGCACCCCGCCAGGGATGCATAGTTTGGTACCTGCAGGGAGGGTGTGAGGTCGCGAGACCCAGAGCCACTCTCCTCCCCTGAGAACGTGGTCTCAGCCTCGCCACAGGGTGTGTGAAGCACCCCTGCTCCTCCAGGACCTGGAGGTCCTCCCATCCCACAGCTTGCTCCTGGGTCTGGGCATTGCAAGAGAGACGTGATATGGTTTGGGCAGGCACTCCTGCACAGAAGAAGAGAGACCCACAGACGGTGCTCCCTCTGACCAAGGTCACACAGCAAGTCCAGGCTGAGGCGAGGCAGGGCTTCTGGTCTCTGCCATTCGGTAGGACCCGAATCCGTGGGGGGGTGTGCGGGGAAAGGGGAGCAGTGGGGCTGCATGGGCTGGGGCGGGACAAGTCAGCCACAAGCACCTTGGAGAAAATGGACTCTTCATTCATTCATTCATTCATTCAACAATTATTCATTGGGAGGCTGAGGCAGGTGGATCACCCGAGGTCAGGAGCTTGAGACCAGCCTGGCCAACGTGGTGAAACCCCATCTCTACTAAAATACAAAAATAAGCCGGGTGTGGTGGTGCATCTGTAGTCCCAGCTACTCGGGAGGCTGAGGCAGGAGAATCGCTTGCACCCGGGAGGCATAGATTGCAGTGAGGTGAGATCGTGTCACTGCACTCCAGCCTGGGCGACAGAGCGAGACTCCATCTCAAACCAAACCAAAACAAACCAAACAAAAACAAACACAAAAACAAAAGCAAACACAAAACAAAACAATTGTTCCTAAAGGGCCTGCTGTGAGGCAGTAAAGCCCAGGGGGCCAGAAGGTAGACACTAAGGATAGGGCTAGAAATCCAGGCAGGCAGGACAAGCACTCCCTGCAGGTGGTCCCTGGGTCACGGTTTTGTATTTTGTTTTGTTTTGTTTCTTTGAGATGGGATCTCACTCTGTCTCCCAGGCGGGAGTGCAGTGATGCAATCACAGTTCACGGCAACCTTGACCTCCCCAGACTTAGGTGATCCTCCTACCTCTAGGTGCTGGGACTATAGGCATGTGCCACCGCGCCCAGCTAATTTTTGTATTTTTCATAGAGATGGGATTTCGCCATGTTGCCCAGGCTGGTTTTATTTTTTATTTTTTATTTTTATTTTTTTGAGACGGAGTCTCGCTCTGTCGCCCAGGCTGGAGTGCAGTGGCCGGATCTCAGCTCACTGCAAGCTCCGCCTCCCGGGTTCACGCCATTCTCCTGCCTCAGCCTCCCGAGTAGCTGGGACTACAGGCGCCCGCCAGGTCGCCCGGCTAGTTTTTTGTATTTTAGTAGAGACGGGGTTTCACCGTGTTAGCCAGGAGGGTCTCGATCTCCTGACCTCGTGATCCGCCCATCTCGGCCTCCCAAAGTGCTGGGATTACAGGCTTGAGCCACCGCGCCCGGCCTAGAAATAACTTTTATCAGCCATTCCTGGCCTTTCCAATAGTCAGGCAGTGTGGGTCAGTCCAGTGGATTTTGACATGAAAGGGCAGACCAAACTCCTGTTGTTTCAGGGAGAACAATAACAGTAACAATTGCCCAAATAAGACTCTTACTACAGCCAGAGGCTATTGAACAACTGCTAGATGCCCAGTGCTCAAAATATCTCTGTGTCATAGCCCCAATATCTCAATGACTCCTTGCCATTCTCTATGAGGGCACCGCTAACCCCATTTTACAGATGAGGCAACTGAGGCTAAGAGAAGAAGGATGCTGCTCTAGGTCACCCAGAAAGTAAATGACAGAGGTGGAGAGTCAAATTAATCTAGCCCTGAGTAAATGAACGAATGGCTAGGTGAACGAAAGACCCATTCCACAGCATTCACCGTGAATCTTTGCCACACCACGCCCTTCACTGGGCATGAGTTCTGTGGCAACAAATGAAATAATCAGGCCGGGCGCGGTGGCTCAAGCCTGTAATTCCAGCACTTTGGGAGGCCGAGGCGGGCAGATCACGAGGTCAGGAGATCGAGACCCTCCTGGCTAACACGGTGAAACCCTGTCTTTACTAAAAATACAAAAAATTAGCCGGGCGCGGTGGCGGGCGCCTGTAGTCCCAGCTACTCAGGAGGCTGAGGCAGGAGAATGGCGTGAACCCGTGAACCCAGGAGGCGGAGCTTGCAGTGAGCCGAGATCGCGCCACCGCACTCCAGCCTGGAGGACAGAGCGAGACTCCGTCTCAAAAAAAAAAAAAAAAAAAAAAAAAAAAAAAAAAACAAATGAAATAATCACAGTCCCTGCTGTCACAAGATTCCTTGCCTGGAGGGCAGCACTCCACCCAAATAATGAATTCATCATGATTTTGGAAAGTGTTGGGAAGAAGAAAGCCAGAGTGCATAGGGCATGCAGGGGACCCGCCCAGTCTTAGGGACTCAGAAAAGGCCTAGAGTAAACTGCCGGATGGGAGGGTGTTGCCTGCCGGGAGGTGTGTGCAGGAGGCAGAACGTCAAGGTCTGTGGCATGGGTTAGAAAAGCAAGTCATAGTCATGACTGGAGCAGGCACTGTCCTTTGAGCCATTTCTCCCCACAAGCACCTTGCATGGGTTATTTTATAAATCTTTACAACAAGATGGAGATGTGGTTCCCCATATCATTCCCACTATAACTGGAGAGACGGAGACTCACACAGCTGCTAAGAGGAAGAGCCAGGATCTAAGTCTATCTGATCTGGGGTCTCAGCTCCTGATCCTGAACCCAGTGTCCATAGGGCAGAGAGATCCTCCCTCTCAGCTCCCGGGTGAGCTGGCCCTGCTGGGACACTGTGTGTGTTGGAGGTCATGCTTCCCCTTCCTGTCACCCACCAGTTCTCCTTGGGCTGGGGGAGCTTCAGATGCAGAGGGGAAATTTTAGAGAGGAGCCATTTCTGAGCCCAAATTGGCTGGCACTGCCCTAGGAAGAGGTGGAACACAGACGCCTGCCTCCAGGCAGAACCCCATCGCTCCCCACTGGAGGCAGAAGTTGCTATGGTCCCTGGAAGCAGCCCTGGGGTGGGGGTGCTAGGCCCCCAATGTCACTTTTGTCTCTTCCTGGGCCACAAGTTCTGAAGACAAGGCTGCTTTCCTGTTTTTTCTTTGAAAGGAGGGCAGAGCTCTGAGGTCTTTGCTAGATTGGGTCGTGAGGTCCCGAGGGGTCGGACTGGGAGTTGCTGTTTCTTGGTGCTTCTCCTCATCACCTAGAGGGTGTAGGGCACTGGGTGGAGATCCCCACAAAGTAGCCAGAGCAGTCCCAGGGCTTGGTTTGCAGCCTCCCTTGGGAAAGAGCAGGCACTCGCCTGCAACATCAACACCAGCTCCTGTTCCCTGAGCATCCTCCACACACCTGGCCTGTGCTAGGTGCTTCCCAAAAGATCCCCATGAATCCTGTGGGACACATGCTGTGCTGCTTGGCTCTTGCCCAGTACCTATTTTGCCACCTCCCCTTTAGTAACAGAATGGCCCTCTCCCAGGTTGTAATGAGGCACACGACGGCCAGGCTAAGTACTACCTTTCCCAGCCTCCCTTGCAGCTAGGTGTGGTCATGTGATCGGCTCTGGCCAATAAAACACAAGCAATGAGCTATGCACTTTCCCGCCAGCCAGTAAAAGAAATTGGTAGCTTCTGGCCGGGCGCGGTGACTCAAGCCTGTAATCCCAGCACTTTGGGAGGCCGAGGCGGGCGGATCACAAGGTCAGGAGATCGAGACCATCCTGGCTAACACGGTGAAACCCCGTCTCTACTAAAAAATACAAAAAACTAGCCGGGCGAGGTGGCGGGCGCCTGTAGTCCCAGCTACTCGGGAGGCTGAGCCAGGAGAATGGCGTGAACCCGGGAGGCGGAGCTTGCAGTGAGCTGAGATCTGGCCAGTGCACTCCAGCTTGGGTGACAGAGCGAGACTCCGTCTCAAAAAAAAAAAAAAAAAAAGAAATTGGTAGCTTCTACCCCTTTGGTTCCCTAAACACACACACAGAGAATGGAGAGGAGGAGGGGCAGCCATCTTCAAGCTTGGGGACAGAAGCAATCCTCCAGGGATGAGAGAAAGAGAAGGAGCCTGGGCCCTGGACCACCTCCTGGGGCAGCCTCCCATCCCCTAGACTGAAAGGAGGAAACTCTCTGAAATGAGAGAAATCAGCTCCTCTCTCCTGTAGCCACTGTTACTCAGGTTCTGCTACAGCAGCTGGGCCAGCATCCTAACCCAGACCCCAAGCCTTCAAGAGGGAAGACTGTGGTTAGCTGGGAAGTGGTAAAGCCAAGACTTGAACCCAACTCTGAGAGGACTCGGTCCAGAACCTACAATCAAAGCTGCAGGGCTGAGCTACTGCACATAGCAGATGCTGTAAGCAGGATTTTCAGGTGGATCATGAGCAAATGAGTAAATGGCCCTACGTGCTTTCCCAGGGAAGATCTAACCCTGGAAGAACTGATTGTTTCTGGGCCCTAAATGCCACTTGGTTTCCCTGGTAGAAGCTTACTTCTAGTTTATATGCCCAGGATTCAAAGCTAACCACGGGGCTGGGCAAGGTGGCTCATGCCTGTAATCCTAACACTTTGGGAGGCGAAGCCAGACTGCTCGAGTTCAAGACCAGCCTGGGCAACATAGTTGAGATCCTGTCTTTTTTTTTCTTTTCTTTTTTTTTTCGAGACAGAGTTTCTCTCTTGTTGCCTAGGCTGGAGTGCAGAGGCGTGACCTCGGCTGCAACCTCCGCCTCCAGGGTTCAAGCGATTCTCCTGCCTCAGCCTCTCAAGTAGCTGGGATTACAGGCCTCTGCCACCATACCCAGCTAATTTTTGTATTTTTAGTAGAGATGGGGTTTCACCATGTCAGTCAGGCTGGCTTGAACTCCTGATGTCAGGTGATCCACCCGCCTCAGCCTCCCAAAGTACTGGGATTACAGGCATGAGCCACCATGCCCGGCCAAGACTCTGTCTTTACAAAAAATTTTTTTCAGTTAGGTAATTTATTTATTTATTTATTTATTTATTTATTTATTTATTTAATTTATTTATTTCTTGTTTTGGAGACAGGGTCTCGCTCTGTCCACCCAGGCTGGAGTACAGTGGGGCAATCTCGGCCCACTGCAACCTCCGCCTCCCGAGTTCAAGCGATTCTTGTGCCTCAGCCTCTCTAGTAGCTGAGATTACAGGGATGTGCCACCATATCCAGCTAATTTTTGTATTTTCAGTAGAGACGGGGTTTTGCCATGTTGGCCAGGCTGGTCTTGAACTCCTGACCTCAAGTGATCCACCCGCCTCAGCCTCCCAAAGTGCTGGCATTACAGGTGTGAGCCACCGTGCCCAGCCATAGCCAGGTAATTTAAAAGCAAGGTGGCACATACCTATAGTCCCACCTACTCAGGAGGCTAAGACAGGAAGATTGCTTGAATCCAGGATTTCAGCCTGCAGAGAGCCATGAGTGTACCACTGCACTGCAGCCTGGGTAGCAGAGTGAGACCCTGTTCTCAAAAAATAAAAATAAAAAATAAAAAAAATAATAAAACCCAAAGATAGCCATGCTGACAATGTCTTGTGGTTTATAAAATGCTGATTCATGTCCACTGTCACCTTTGATCTTAACCCCTTCCCATGAGTCAGCAGGGGAGGCCCTGTTCTCATCTCCGTTTTACAGGAGAGAAAATTGCGGGTCACATTGCCTGGTGCACAGTGACCGTTCCACACATGGCGGGTCTTCTTGTTCCTTTGAATAATGCTTTCTTAGTATTATGCTACTACTAACAATTTAAAAAAAAAAGTGGAGGAATGAGATGTGGGAACGCAGAAGGAGAAGTCCACGTGGAGGACTCAGGAGAGCAGCAGCTGCTGGACTTGGCGTTGACGCCGAGGTATCTCTTCCTTTCTCCGATGCCTGTTTCCTGGTATAGAATGAGGAAGTTGAACAAGATGGTCCTCTCTCCCCATCCCCATTCTGGGCTCTTCTGCTTTGTGTCCCTGGGATTGGGAGGGGCCGGGGTCCCTGGCCATCGGCCATCGAGGTCAGCAGCAGCTCCTAGCTGGAGGGCAGCGTGCCTCTCCTGGGCCCTCGGCCAGCATCTCCCAGCTCCCTTCCTGAGGCTGCCTCTGAGATGATACCTGCATAAGGATGAGGACAGCGTTAAGGACCCTCAGTCTTTGCTGAGGCATGAGCTGCAGAGACAGGTGATGAGCGACCTCAGGACCTCCACAGGCTGCAGTTTCCAGAGGCACTGGGGGATGTGACGTGGAAGCAGAGGCCTGCCTTCCTGTGCCCTGGGGCTTGGCATGTTGGCCCTCTGAGCCTCAGTGTCCTCATCTCTAAAACAGGAGTGATAGCACAAATAAACACCTTTCTCATAGGACTGCCATGTCCACTATACACATTTATACACATAAGCATTTAGAATACAGCCTTTCTTTCCCTTTTCCTCTCCCTGTACCTCTCCCTCTATCTTTTGTTTTGGTTTTTGTTTGTTTGTTTGTTGTTGTTGTTTTTGAGATAGGGTCTGGCTCTGTCGCACAGTCTGTAGTGCAGTGGCATGATCTCAGCTCACTGAAACCTCTGCCTCTCAGGTTCAAGCGATTCTCATGCCTCATCCTCCCAAGTAGCTGGGATTATAGACACGCGCCACCGCACTTGGCTAATTTTTATATTTTTAGTAGAGATGGGGTTTTACCACGTTGGCCAGGGTGGTCTCAAACTCCTGACCTCAAGTGATCCACCCGCCTCGGCCTCCCAAAGTGCTGGAATGACAGGAGTGAGCTACCATGCCTGGCCTAGAATACATCCTTTCTCAGTAAGCATGCAGTTAATGCTATGGAGAGTACAGTTATTGATTGCCGCTTATTAGAAATATTATTATTAATAACATTATGAAAGGTTACCAGACATTTACAAATGACTGCAAAAGAAAGGAGCGTATTTGAATTTCAAGAAACAATAGTGTGCCGTGCACGGTGGCTCAGGTCTGCAATTCCAACACTTAAGGAGGCCGAGTCGGGAGGATCGCTTGTGTTCAGGAGTTCAAGACCTGCCTGGGTAACATGGCAAGACCCCATGAGGGGTCAAGAGAGTGAGGCCAGCTGTGCTGGATCATACCTGTAATCCCAGCACTTTGGGAGGCCAAGGTGGAAAGATCATTTGAGCCCAGGAGTTTGAGACCAGCCTGGGCAACATGGCAAAAACCCGTCTCTACAGAAAATACAAAAATTAGCCAGTCATGGTGGAGTGCACCTGTAGTCTCACTACAGCTACTCAGGAGGCTGAGGTGGGAGGATTGCTTGAGCCTGGGTGGTTGAGACTGCAGTGAGCTGTGACTACACAGCTGCACTCCACCCTGGGTGACAGAGCAAGACCCTATAGAAGGAAAGGAAAGAGAGAGAGAGAGAGGGAGGGAGTGGGGGAGGGAGGGAGAGAGGGAAGGAGGGAAGGAGAGGGAGATGAGAGAGATGAGAGAAGGAAGGAAGAAAGGAGGGAGGGAGGGAGGGAAGGAAGGGAAGAAGGAAGGGAGGGAGGGAGGAAGGGAGAGAGAGAAGCAGCAGTTTTGTTGGAAGACCAAGGGCTACGAGCCTGCTTCAGTCTCCCTGGGGGTATGTGGTTCCCAGTCTGGCCATCATAACCTGCCCCTTCTCTTTCTTAATTTATCCCCTCCGTCCCACATGAGCTGGTCAGTAATGTTAGAAATGGAAATTCCCAGAGTTTCAAAAGACCTCAAAGTGTCTTCAGCCACTTCTTCTCCTGAGGCATGGCTCTGTACTCCTAGACACACCACTCTCTATCCCTGCCTGTCCTTGATTACCTCCCCAGGCAGGGCACTCACTACTTACACGGCTGCCCTGACTATTGGATAGTTCATCTTGTGAAGCAAAACCGACCTCTCTTGGTAGCCTTCCGTGGTTCTGCCTTCTGGGTCCTCCCAGAACAAGTCCACACCCTCTGCCTCAGGCAGGTCCCCCAGCCTCAGAAGCAGTGGCCACTAAATCAGTTTCTCTCCATCTGAAACCTCCCCTGTGCCTTGCTCATCCTGGAGCAGGAAAGAGGCTACGTTTCCACAGAGCACTGGACCTGGGGAAGCGCCTTAACACAGCCCTACGGAGAAGCCCAGGGAGCCACGCTGGCCTGCAGCACCAGCCACCAGCTATGGAGCTTTCTTGCTGTCTAGTACAGAACCGCAGGCAGAGAAAAGACAAAGATTTGCCTGAAGCAAATACATCAAATCCTTCCGCAAACACACATTCCCCCGAACACCGACTCCAAAGATACGGAGGAGAAGAAGCCTACTTGATTACATTTCTTTGGGGCCTGTCGCCTAATTTTGTTGCGCGTCTTAGCTTGAGGTCCCTGTAGTGACTCTGTAGCATGTTTAATTTCTCAAAGCCGCTCACAGGCTGGTGTGTAAACTCTCATCTCTGGATGTTACCGAAGGACCCTTGCGAGTTACAGCCCTCAAATCGGTGGCCTTGTGGGCAGTTAAGGAAGGAAGGAGTTAAGGGTGAGTTCAGCTCCCATCCCAGCCTCCTCATTCCCCAGGACCATGTTCCTTCCACAAGTCACTTTGCTTCTCCAGGCCTCAGATTCCCATTTGTGAAATGGGGACAATAATTCTCCCTACTTCTCAGAATTTTTGTGAGTATCCTACGAGGTCAACTCTCTAAGGCCTCAGACCCAGTCCTGGGCAGGCAGTAGGTCTTTGATAAATGAAGTAATTTTGTCGTCGTTTTGAGTCTCACTCTGTCGCCCAGGCTGGAGTGCAGTGGCACGATCTTGGTTCAGTGCAACCTCCACCTCCCGGGTTCAAAAGATTCTCATGCCTCAGCCTCCAGAGTAGCTGGGATTACAGGCACCCGCCACCACGCCCAGCTAATTTTTGTGTTTTTAGTAGAGACGGGGTTTGCCATGTTGGCCAGGCTAGTCTTGAACTCCTGACCTCAAGTGACCCACCCACCTCAGCCTCCCAAAGTGCTGGGATTGCAGGTGAGAGCCACTGCGCCCGGCCTGATAAGTGAAATAATTTAATCTCAGCTGGAAGAGCTTGGGGAACTGGTGCAATCAGTCCAATTTAGGGGAGATACCTCCCTCTGGTGAGAGGGCCTTAGTCTAGACACAACCATTTGATCCTTTCTGGCCGTAGATCCGTGGTCTCGAACTTTACTATGCACCCAAGAGAGCTTGTAAAATGCCGAGTCCCCAGCCCTGTGCAGCACAGAGAGTCTGATTCAGTAGAATCTGAGGGTGGCCTGGGAATCTGCAGTTTAACAACATCCTGTTCCACAAGGTTGGGAATAGATGTTACTGCTACAGTCACTGTCGGCTCTATGCCTGTACTGCGTCAAGAGCTGGGAATACTGAGCCAAATAAAACAGATCCTGCCCCGAACGCCAGGGAGTCCACCGTGGAACAGGGGCACGCTCCCTCCAGGTCGGCGGGGGAGCTGGAGTTTTGAAGTGAGCAGGTTACCATTGCTGGAATCAAAAGTTTAGAAGAGACCTGCTTCCTAGAGCTGTGAGTGTTGTCACAAGACAGAGTCTCTGAGGCTTGAGCTTTGGGACATGGAGGCCTCAGGAGGGAGGGACACAGACTGTTCTGGAAGCAAAGGCTGTTCTGACTGACCCTGCCTGGGCTGGCATTCATACTGAGGCAGCTAGTTCAGGGTGCTTGCTGCCTGTGGGGTAAGACCTGGGTTTGATCCCAGCTTGTCCTTTCTACCTGTGTGACCCTGGGCCAGCCTAAGCTTTGTTTCCACCTCTGCAAAGGGATGACAGTTGCATTGTCCATCTACAGAGGTGAGTTACCAAGAGGCTAATGAAGCTTTAGCTCCTAGGACTGTCATTTACCAAGGCCCTGGGCTTAACCGCCTATTCATAACTCTGCCCTTGTTTTTTTTTTTTTTTTTTTTTTTTTTTTTTTGAGACGGAGTCTTATTCTGTCGCCCAGGCTGGAGTGCAGTGGGCAGATCTCAGCTCACTGCAAGCTCCGCCTCCCGGGTTCACGCCATTCTCCTGCCTCAGCCTCCCGAGTAGCTGGGACTACAGGCGCCTGCCACCTCGCCCGGCTAGATTTTGTATTTTTTAGTAGAGACGGGGTTTCACCGTGTTAGCCAGGATGGTCTCAATCTCCTGACCTTGTGATCCGCCCGCCTCGGCCTCCCAAAGTGCTGGGATTACAGGCTTGAGCCACCGCGCCCGGCTGCACTAGCCTTCTTAAAGTGGGTCCCCAAGATTGTAAAACCTTCAGGCCCCACAAAACCTGGATCTGCCCCATTCACCTAACAGGGTGATAGCAAGTTTTGGTGAAAGAAGGCAGGCACACGGCTAGGCAATCCTGGGTCACAGATGGAAGCCTCCTTCACCTCTGAGTCTTGGAAGTAGAAGGCCTTGACACCCCAGACAGGGGGGACATTTGTCCAGGGAGGGCCAGCTGAGCCCCCACCCCTGTTCTGACTGTCCTGTAGCCCCTATGGCCTCAGGGCTCCAATCTCAGCCCAGACTAGAAGCAGGTTGGAAGGAGAATGGAGATGGGGATGTGAAGGGCAGACAGTGGGGAGAGGCAGCTGAGGTGGGGAGTGAAAGGACTAGATTGAGTCCCTCTGGGTGCCATATATATGCACGACCTTCTGCAGGGCTAGGCTGGTGAGAAGCCAGCTAGGAGTGAGCACCCTGAGCAGTGGCCTTGGGGTTGGCACTAGTTTTAATAACGACCTTCAAATGTGTGGGTCCCGGGGACAGGCAGATTATACGGGACCCAAAGTCGGGGCTACAAGCTGGGGAATACTGGGGAACTGGGCATGTTCCCCTCTATGTAAAGCTTCCCTTCAACCGCACCCTCTCTGCCCAAGCGCCCCGTCTCCCACGTCCTGAAGACCACTGGCAGATGAGGATGGAGGCTCCAAGAGCCCAAGCCGTTGCCTAAGGCCACACAGCAGGGGAGAAAAGGATACAAAACTGGATTTGGACCCAGTTGTACCTCGAAATTCTTTCCTGCGCCTAACCCCTCCCTAATACCGCCCTCTGCTGTGGGCTCAGTGGCACGTAGTGGGCTCGCAGTAAGGATGGGGATGAAGGAAGGAAGGAAGGGAAGAAATGCCTAGGCCAGACTCTTCCCACGCCCCCGTCTCCGCGGCCCGCTCTTCCCAGCCCCGCTGCCCGCCCCCATCTCCCCTCCCAATCTAACTGGGAGGTCTCCGAGTCGTCTCTCCCGCTTCCTCAGGTTCCCCCGCGCTCCTCCCGGAGCCCACCCCGAGGCAGCTTTCTCACAACGGGACCCTCCCCGGTCGGCGTGGGGACGTCTCCCGACCCGACCCCGAGGCCCGGCGGGAGATCCGCCACCGCGGCCGGGTGGTCTCCGCGTCGCACGGCCCCTCCCGGCTCCCCGCCCGCCCCCCGCCGGCGCTTTACATAGTTGATTCGCCATAATAATGATTCGGGGGTTCGCCGCGCCGCGCCAGGTGTCCCTAGGACGGCATCCCCGTTAAGGGTTAAGGGGCCGCGGGGGGTTCGAGGGCGCAGGGCTGTGCGTGCGGGGCGCACGGTTTTGCTCCCGCGGGCCTCTCTCGCTTCCCTCGCGCCGGCTTTCCCTTTTCTTCTTTCCTTTTTTTCTTTCCTGGAGGCGGAGCCCGGCGCCAGGAGCTGGAACCAGCCTTGACAGGGCTTTTGGTTATGGAGGGGAGAGCGGCGGCGGAGGGGAAGGGGAGGCGCCGCCGCCGGCGTGAGGGTGAGGGCGGGGCTGGCTCCCCGGTTTTGGAGACTCCCCCCGACTTTTGGGGTCCGCCGGCGGCGGCCGGGGAGGGGAGCGGGGACCGCAATCGTTGGGGGAGTCACCCTGCGCGACCCGGCGGGCGAAACGGGCCGGGCTTCAGAGCCGTAGTAAAATGAGGCCCGAGGCGGGCAGGGGTGGACACGGCCTCGCGGCCACGACCTCCCCCGCCGAGCGAGGCATTCCTTTCCGCTGAACTGGGCGTCCTGGCCCGCGCCGCGCCCTGCACGCCTTGCGCCCGGCGATTGGGCCCAGGGCGGGGGAGCAGGGAGGCGGCCCCCGCCGGTCGCCGGCGCCCCCAGGCGCTGCTTCCCAGGAGCTCGACTCCCCGGGATGGAAGGGACTGACACCGAGTTAATGGGCGTGGGGCCTGAGCCCCTGAGGGTCGTCGCTGCCGGGGGTCGCTCAGCAGGGCCGACCTCTGCTGCCTGCCCGGGGTGTCTAATCCCCTCGCCGGGATCTGAGACTCGTCATTCACGCCCCTCCTCCCTGGCGACTTTGGGCCTGCTGACAGCCCCCCAACCCTCGCATAGCCAGGAGCACAGTAGGCGCCTTAGCCACTGGCAGAATTTCACCGGCGCTCTGCCCGACGCCCCCAGCCCCGGGGCCGGGCGTGGGTGGAAGTGTCTGGAAGAGTGGGTTCACCAGGGCTGAGCACGTCAGCGGCCCCGCAGAGAGAATCCGGAGCCTGGGGTCTCTGGAGGGGGGACTCAGAGTATCTGAGGAGGAGACTCCTGGATGCTAACAGAGACCCCAGTCAGGAGCAGTCCGCGAGACGGTTAGTAACAGTGCTGGTCTTGCCCGGGCGCCGGAAGGTTCCGTGAGGCCCAGCAAGTCCTGACTTGGCACAGGGCCCAGCACATGGTAAGCGCTCGGTACTTCGTCACTGTTGTTTGATTTTATCATTTAGGAGGGGCTCACCCAGGCCTAGCAAACCCCCCCTCCCGGTGACCCAAGGGAAGTTCCAGAATGTTGAGCGGCTGAGTGGCCTGGCTCCTCCTCTCGACCCCACCGAGCCAAGTGTCGAAATCATCCCAGACGAAGCTGCTGAGCAGAAATTTCCAGTCTCCCTGGCAAAGCTGGGAAGATTTTGGGTGCGGCTCAGAGACGCAGCTGGGTCGGCTCTGTGGGGCCAGCGCTGGGGAGGGACCCCCAGATGTTCTATGAGACCCAAACAGCACCCCAACTTGGGTTGGGGCGTTGGGGTCGAGCCTGGTCTCCTGCTGAGTCCCAGAGCTGATACAGCACAGGCTAAAGCCTATTGTCCTCGGTGGTCCACAGAGGCTCAGGGCAGGAGCCAGATCAGGGCTCAGGTGCTGGCGCCATGCCTCCTTTAGCCCCTACCCCGGATCTCAGTAAGCACCCACCCTTGGAATGCAGGATAGCAGGGTTGCTGTGAGGATGGAAGGAGGCTGTGCCCATGAACACTTAACACAGCTCCCTGCCTGGGGAAGGCACCCAGGAAATGCGGGCTGTTTGTCTTAGTGATGTCTCACTTAGAGCACTTGTGGCGACTCCCTGGCCCCTGAGGAACCCACCTTGCCAGTTCTTGGTCACAGGAGTACCAGCCCCTCCGCAAGGATGGTGGGTCTCATTGAGGTTTTCCCTATCCGGAGCAACCTAAAGAACTCACCGGGAACTTAGCAAACAGACCCTTGTTTTGTTCTCAGGGCCGTGTGGCCCTAGGTGAGCAACTCAACCTCTCTGAACCTGGTTCTCCTTCTCTGCAAAACAGAGACAATGGCCTGGAACCCTCTCCCGCTAGAGGGAAGTAGCATTGAAGGGGGAAGAGACAGTGGGAGCGTCCCAGCATTGCCCCAAACTGGACAGGTGACTTTGGAGAAGTCTGAATGAGACTAAGACAAAACTGAGTAACATCAGAGCTTGCTGGCTACTCTCTGCCCCGGGCCAGTGCTAGATGTTTCACATGCACTGTTATCACTGTTACTCACGAAGGGAGATTTTATTATTAACTTTATTTTCCAGATGAGGTAACTGAGGCTCAGAAAGGTTGATTCACTTTCTCAAGGACACACAGCTAGGAAATGATAGAGTCACGATTCAACCCTCATTTGCTGGCTGAGTCTGAATCTCTAAAGACAAAGTAGGCAGGGTGTAGTGGCTCATGCCTATAATCCCAGCACTTTGGTAGGCTGAGGCTGGAGGCTTACTTGAGCCCAGGCGTTTGAGACCAGCCTGGACAACGTGGCGAAACCTCATCTCTACAAAAATATGAAAATGCTCCACCATGTCTGGTGGAGTGCGCCTGTAGTCCCAGCTACTCAGGAGGCTGAGGTGGGAGGATCACCTGAGCCTAGGGAGGTCGAGGCTGCAGTGAACCATGATTGCGCCCCGTACTCCATACAGCCTGGGCAACAGAATAAGGCTCTGCAAAAAAAAAAAAAAAAAAAAAAAAAAAAAAAAAAAAATGAAGGAGGGAAGGAAGGGCAACTTTAATTTTTTTTTAATGTAACATTTTAAAGTGCCTACTATGTGCAGGGCATCAAGTTAGGTGGCAACAAAAATGAAGATGCCAGGACCCCAGCCTTTGAGATGCTCATAGCTGAGTGAGGACACAAGATTGGAGGAGGCGCTCCTGAGAGTTAGATATGCAAAGCAGCACCCTAGAGGTGTCCACCAGTCCTGAGGGCACCGGGAGAGAGAGAGGTGGGTTTTGGTGTAAGGGATGGGGAGGGAAGAGATCTGGGGGAGGAGGCACGGAGGCTGGGGGACAGCAAAGGCTGGTCTTGAGAAATCCCAGTGAAGGCAATGGGCCATTCCCAGAGGTCTGCACAGCAAAGCCAAAGGCATGGTGGCAGGAGAGGAGGCCATGATCTGAGGAAGGGCCCGCAGCCCAGCGTCAGGGAGGGTAATGGGGAGAGGAAGGAGAATGGTGTTGCCAAACCTGGGCCAGGCTGCAAAGTCTGGAGGAAGCTACCTTGCTTTATAAAAACGGGGAGCCATTGAAGGCCTTTGAGCAGAGATGGATGTCATCCTATGGAAGTTTTACAAAGACAGCTCTGTAGGCAGAGAAATATCCTGGAAATGTACACGAAACCTAGAATGACAGCATCAGGATGTATTGCATGAACTTTTACAGTGCTTCCTTTAAAAAAAAAAAGGTTGTGTGTGTGTGTGTGTGTGTGTGTGTGTGTGTGTGTGTTTGCCATGTACAGGTATGACTATTCTAACAAAAGAAGGGAGGACATTTTCAAAAGACAGGAGCCAGGAGGCAAAGAGACACAGGCAGCAGAAGGGAGCCAGGAGCTGGTGGGCCAGGCTGCCCCTCTCACTGCGGCTGTGGCTGTTTGGGTGACGGGCCGTCTGGCAGGTCTACACGGAGCCCAGCAGGCAGGTCCGGGGCCTCTGAGATCCCTCTCTTACCTAGAGCCTGAGCATTGCCTGACCCATGACAGTTTCAGGCTATTCCCCCTCCTCCCAGCAGTCTGTCCCTACCAGACTCCTCCCCATGGGTTAGACTGTGGGACACAGACTGATCCTTAAATCCCATTCTGGGCCAAATGGGGACAGTGATTCCAGAGGCCTCCCCATGTCCTTGAGGACAGATCACCCTATGAAAGAGCCCCAGCCACCGTGCTAGGTGCTGTATGGGCAGTGTCTCTTGATCTGAATATAAACCTGAAAAAGAAAAAAAGTTATTCTCCCAGTTTTGCAGATCAGGAAATAGAGGCCCTCACAGTGAGGAGGGAGGAGGATTCTCACCCAGGATGGACCCACCCAGGGGTGCGTACCGGACCATTAGGCTGTACTGTCTCAGGCCCTTCAGCAGAAAATCCATCCTCCCAGTCTCCCCAGGTCTCTTGCCTTTGGCCTGCTCTGGTTCCTGTTATAGAATGGGAGCTGCAAGTGGGCACCCCTCTGAGCTAGTCCCCCGTCCTTGGGCCGACTCTCCTAGGCAAACTCCTATTTACCCGGTGAAGGTAATTAAATGATCGCTTCCTCTCCCAAGTCCTCTGGCTGCATCTCTGTGTTCCTGTGGAGCTCCCAAAGGGAGGGGAGAAAAGGCTCAGGGGACATGGCTGGGACACGACTTCCAGCCCAGCCCTGTGTGGGCAGAGACGAGGGAACAGTCCGCCTATTCTCGGCTGGACGTGAGAGGGAGGATGGCCTTGGCTCAACCCAGGGCAAGGCAGGCTGACCAGCCTCTGGGGTTATTTAGATTGGCAGCCAGAGGGGGACAAGTTGCAGGAGAGAGAAGCAAAGATTCAGGCTGCCTAGTGTGGCCACCGCCCCGTCAACCCTAAGATGATCGCAGCCCCTTTCTGGCCACCGAATGTGGGCACCCCAGACCTCTGCGGCAAGGCTGGGTGAGAGCTGTCTTTTGTGCACAGGTGCCCCTAGTCCCCCACCCCTAGTGAGCATTGACACACAGAGGTGAACAGCCCCCTTGTGGGCCTGGAGGCGCCTAGGCCAGGTAGAGATGACCAGAGTGGGGAGCAGAGAATCCCCAGTGCCTAGCACAGTGACTGGCACTGAAGGATTTGTTGGATGAATGAATGAATGATTGCCTGACCTCAGGCCCAGGGAGCAAGGTGTGGTGTGCAGGGTGGCTCCTGGGAGGCTTCAGGGATGGGGAGGGGACGGAAGGGGACTGGGAAAGCCACAAGAAGGCAGCCCCATCCGATGACTCACTTGGGAGGGAAACAGAAGGTGGGCTGTTTCTGGGGAAACACCCCCGCTGATGCCCGGGCACCCAGGAGCTTCCAGGTACCCCCAGATCACCCCAATGAGGACACTCCACAATTCCCCAGGAGGCATCACAGTGGGGCTGTTAAACCCAGGGACTTAGGATTCAGACACTTCTGGGCTCCAGTTCACCCCTCATTGGCTGGACCAGTTGCCTCAGTTTCCCCATCTGCACGGGGTACGGATAGAACCACGTGCTGCACAGGTTTGCTGGGAAGGACATATAAGAGGTGCCCACTCAGCACATCCTGTCTGCCATTGTTACAAACAACAGCACAGGAGAGTGGGGAGCAGAGCCTGCCAAATGTAGGAACCTGGTCTCCCGCTCCCCTGTGCTGCTGACCTATGGGGTGGCTTTGGACAAGGCCCAGCCTCTCTCCAGGCCTTAGTTTCCCCATTTGTACAGTTAGGCCCTGCTAACTTGGACAGGCTTTGGCCCTTCTCCAAGCCCCACAGAGACATCAGAGACATGCACACGCGGCCCTGGGACTGCCGACAGACACACAGGCACGCATAGGCACGTACGCACAGGCACACAGACATAGGCACAGACTCACACTCGGTCCCCACCCTGCGCCCTCCCCACTCACAGTCGCTCACACTCAATGCTCACACCCAATCCCGCTCCCCCAAATCTGCTGAGCACCAACGGTTGGTGCGAGCGGGGTTGGGAACGGGAAGAAAAAAGCCCAAGACTCAGCCCAGGAAGAGGGGTGCGGTGGGGGGAGGGCGGGCGAGGGAAATGACAGCCCGCGGTCCCCCTCGAGTCCTGGCTCATGAATATTAATGCGGCGGTAATTAAAATGCAGGCACGCAGCAGGATGGATGCGGCTGCCTCCGGAGCGCGGGGGAGCGCGGCGTCTTTGCAGGCGGGTGGAGCCCGCTCCTCGCCGGCGAAAAGCAGGGCCGGGCTCCGGGGCCTGGGGCCGGGGCGGGCGGGAGGGGGGACATTTTTCGTGGTTCCGAGCGTCCCGTCCCGG
>NW_016813389.1:1569732-1601013 GCF_001698545.2 Rhinopithecus bieti
GGGAGGGGGGACATTTTCGTGGTTCCGAGCGTCCCGTCCCGGTGTTCCCGCCCCCGCCCCGCGGCCGCCCCTCCGCGCCCTATCCCGGGCCGGGCCGCCCGCCAGGCCGCTGTTTCCCGGAGCCGGCCCCCTCCCGCCCTCGCGGCCGGCTGATGTCATCTGCACACAACTTTCCGCTTCCCGGCCCGTCTCGGGGCCCTGAGTCATCGCCGCCCCCGGCCCCGACGCTGGCCTGCGGCGTCTGTTTGTGCAGAGCGAGGCCCCGCCGGCCGGTCCTGACGTCAGGCTGGCAGGGCCTGGAACGGCCCCGCGCCGCTGCCCCTGGGGCAGGACAACACCGCTGGGGGCCGAGGGCAGGGCTCGCCCTCGGAATCCGGCTTCGAAGCCGGCGCCACCTTGTGCCGGCCGCCTGACCTGGGGCAACTCTGTGCTTTGAACTCTCTGAACTTCGGTTTCCTCATCTGCCAGTTGACAGAGGCTCAGCAAATCTTCCTAGACTCACGGGGCGAATTGTACAGTTGGGTAAATCGAGGCCCACAGATGGGAAAAGGACAGTCTAAGGTCGTACAGCCACCCGGAATTACAATTCCTTTCTGCCGGGTCACACGCTGTCTTCCACGTGTTACCTAAGAGAGCTTTCCAGCCTGTGCTGAGAAAACTGCCCCACATCATCTGCAGCAGGACTGCGGGGCTGGAGCCCTGGTCAGGCCACTCTGCTTCTGGCCACAGTTTTCTCATCTCTAAAAAGGCGCAGTAACAATATAATGACCGTATGGAGTCCCCCAGGATACAGGGTCAAAGGAGAGCACAACCATCGCAGTTTCAAGCCCATGGGGCAGGTGAGTCACTATTGTCACTGCTGGGGTCACTGTTGAAGTCGCTAAGGTCACTGTTGAAGTCAGGTGAGAGGGCTCTCTTGGAGTCAGAACACCTGGGTTCAAATTCTGGCTCCTGCTTCTGGCTCCTTTCCTCTGACCCCCCGTGGGACCCGGACCCGGACCCCTTCCACAGTCACTACCGTCACGGTCCCACCTTTCAAGGTCTTAAACACCCCTCCCGTTTCTGGCAGGAGCTGTCCTCACTCCCTCTATGGCCTCTCCAGGCCCAGACTTCACCCTCAGGTCACCCTCACCCCTCGGTGCCCTCCAACCAATGGGCCTGGGAAGACGTGTTCATGCTGGAAATGCCTGCCCAGCCCTTGCCCAGTTATACAGAGCAAGTGCTCCAGAAATATCCTGAGCCCCAGTTTACTGAGGGGAAACTAAGAACCTTCCAGCTACAGCTCTTGGGCTGAGCAGGGATTAGGCTCGGGTCTGGGATCCCAGGCCCTGCAGCCTCCCAGAGGCTTGGTTGAAAGCTCTGGCTCTCACTCCCCAACCTCCACCCGGCACCTGCCCAGTCCAGGCTCACCCCCCACCCCTCCACCTGGTCAGTGGTGGCTTGGCCTCCTCTCAGCCCCTCCATCCCTCTTGGCTGTATACACCCTCAAGCTAACGGAACTCAAACTGGTGGAGGAACGCCTGCCCTGTCCCTCCCAGGCCCTGCCTCTCCCTCCCTGTCCCCAGCCTCACTGGACCACTTTCAAGTCCTCCAGTGCTCCAGGCTCCCTCTTCATGCCTCCAGGCCTTTGCACGTGCTGGTTCCTCTCCCATTTTCCTGGTTAACTCCTCCACCTCCATCCGAGCTAGGCTCTTCCCCTGGAGAGTGTCCCAGTTAGCACCACCCCACAACACACACACACACACCAGCATACATTCTCCACATCACAGGGACCACATCCCACACAGGCACGGACACACTACATGACACAGATCACAGGCACAAAGGTGCATGCTCTAGCGTGCATGCATGCACACACAGACACACACTCACACTCCGTATGCTGATACACTTATCCCCCCACCACAACATCACACAGACCATTCAACACACTCCTCACATCCTCTGGCCACACAGTAAACACACACAGACCACAGAGCTCATGTCTGGGCTGGCCTGGTGCCCTCCTCTGGGCTCCTGCCCCCAGCCTTGGCATTTACCCCCCATTGAGGGCAGGGACCAATCCATCTCCATTTTCCTCCATTTCAGCTCAGGGCCCTGCACCAAGTCTCTCCCAGTTATTGCTTGGACCCGGACCCCTCCCACAGTCACCACTGTCACAGTCCCACCTCCTTCAAGGTCTCAAACACCCCTCCCCTGTTTCTGGCAGGAGCCGTCCTCACTCCCTCTATTGCGTCTCCTGGCCCAGACTTCCACCCTCAGGTCGCCCTCACCTGGGCATTGGGGTGCCACATACCCCACCCCAGGCCCTGGCCTCTGGAATGGTTGGTGACTTGAACTGGGCCAGAGGCTTACGCTCATGTCTGTCTGGAGCCTCAACTTTCTTCTCTGTAAAATGGGCTAACACTGAAAGCACCTTGCAGAATCTCAGCAGCGTCACAGTGGACATTGTTAGCACGGCCACTGGAGTCCTGCTGGGCTGAGTTTGTGGGTAACCCAAGTCTGAGCAGGTACAGTTCCTCCCTCAGGTGAGTGTTCTGCCACAAAGTGAGCATCCTGCTGCCCTTCCTGCAAATCAGGCCCCTGGGACACTTAGTGCCGAGCCTTGGGGGTGGGGTGTTTGGTCCGGGTTCCTGACAAGTGGCTGGGTTGTCTGTTCCCTCTCTTCAGGGGGAGCCTCCATGGGTGGCCTGGGCTCACATCGGCTTCTCCAGTCCAGCCGAGCACCCCACTGGCTGCCCAGCCTGTTGAGAGAACTTGCTGAGCAAGACATTGAGCCCCTCCTGGTGGGTGACCAGAATCAGGAGAAGACAGAGGGGAGGTGGCAGGCCCCGGGATGGAGGGAGGGCAGTTGAGCTGCCTGTCCTCATCCTCCCTGCCCTTTGGGTGTTAGAACCGTTCCCATGGCCCAGCAGGAACCCAGCGGCTCACCTGAGCCTGGACTAAAGATGGGGCACTTTACCGCATATGCAGAGATGAGAAACAGAGGCCCGAGGAGGGAAGGGACTGGACACGGTGGAACAGCCACGGGCTGCGCCTGTGTTTCCATCCGCCTTCCTCCTGCCTGTGCTTGAGCCACGTGCTGGTGTGCAGGGAACAGGAAGACAGCCGCTGCCCTCACAGGCTCAGGGTCTAGCAGAGTCCACAGTGACCACAGGTGAATAAACAAAGGCAGTGAGACAGAGGTGGGTAAGGAGAGGTGCTGGGATGGGGAGCAAGGGAGCACCCATGCTCATGGGTATAAACACATGGACCCATATGCATGTCCCAGAGTTTTTTCCAGAACTTCTTTTTTTTTTTTTCCCCCAAGACGGAGTCTTGTTCTATAGCCCAGACTGGAGCGCAGTGGCGCGACCTCGGCTCACGGCAACCTCCACCTCCTGGGTTCAAGCAATTCTCCTGCCTCAGTCTCCCGAGTAGCTGGGATTACAGGCACACACCACCATGCCTGGCTAATTTTTGTATTTTTAGTAGAGACAGGGTTTCACCATGTTGGCCAGGCTGGTGTCGAACTCCCGACCTCAGGTGATCCGCCCGCCTCGGCCTCCCACAGTGCTGGGATTATAGGTGTGAGCCACTGCACCTGACCCCTTCTAGAACTTCTCTGTTTACTCTCCCATCTACACTGAACACCTTTGCCCAAGGCTGGGGGCAGAGTGGTTAAGAGCCAAATCTAGACTCCTTGCTGTGTGACCTCGGCCAGGTCACTGTTCCCCCCATGCCTCCCTGTCGTGTCCTCTTCTAAAAAATGGACAGCCCTCAGGACTGTCGCTGAAGGGTCCGTGACATGACTGTGAAGCTCTTGGTGTGGGGACCCAAGCTCAACCCTGCCCCAAGTACTGTCCCCCAACCCAACTGCAGTACTCGGCCCTCCTAAACTTCTAGCCTCTAGTCTCTGCCTGAACCCCAGCACCTGGCAGTTCAGCTCAGTTCATTTACATAGCCCAGCCTGGGTTCCTATGAGAAGAAGGTGGGTCACGATGACAAGACTGCTGGGGACGACTGGGTCCCTGGCCAGGTACTCAGATCTGCAGCCTAAATCACGACAAGCTGTTTCCCAGCCACCCAACTCTTGGGCATCCCTGCAGGACCTCCACAGGGAGTCCTTGGCTCCCTGAAGGATGGATGATCAGAGGAGCTGCCAGGCTGTCAGAGCTGGAAGGGACCTCAGGGATCGCCACTGTGGCCAACCCCCCACTGCACACACAGAAAAGCGGCAGCTCAGATCCAGACACAGTGGCTCACGCCTGTAATCCCAGCACTTTGGGAGGCCAAGGCAGGCGGATCACCTGAGGTTGGGAGTTCGAGACCAGCCTGGCCAACACGGAGAAACCCCGTCTCTACTAAAAAATACAAAATTAGCCAGGTGTGGTGGCACATGCCTGTAGTCCCAGCTACTCAGGAGGCTGAGGCAGGAGAATCACTTGAACCCAGGAGGCAGACGTTGCAGTGAGCCAAGCTCACGCCACTGCACTCCAGCCTTGGCAAAAAGGGCGAAACTCCATCTAAAAAAAAAAAAAAATGAAAGAAAAGAAAAGCTGCAGCTCAGAGAAGTGGAGACACTGGTGCCCAGGAACCCACAGCAAGGCCATGGCCCAGCTGGGGCTAGATGGGAAGACGTGGTTCAGCATTGGAACTCCACGGCCTGGGTTCAAATCAGGGTCTGTCACTGGGCAGCTGTGAGTCTAAGTCTCTGAACTTCTCTGTGCCTTAGTGTCCTCATTCTGTAGAGTGGAGATAGTAACCATTCCTATTTCTAAGTCTGTTGTGAGAAATAAGTGAACTAATACATATAATATGCTTAAAAGCAGAGCCCGGGACACAGTGAGCATACAATAGACATTAGCTGCCATGGTCTCTTGATTTCAAGCCCAGTGCAGGTGCATGTGACTCCTGAAACTTCAGTGACTCTGCTCTGTGCCAGATACTGAAGATGGAGCAGCGAATAGCACTGACCCAACCTGCCCTCCTGTTGCCTACAGGCCAGGTAGGAAACACACTGGAAACTGGTAACTCCATGTGCTCATCGCCATGTGGTTTCTGCTGGTCTGGGGAGCCAGGGACAAAGAGCAGAAAACATGGTTCCAGGTAGAGGGGGTAGTGCGCATGAAGACCGTGAGGCAGAAATGACGCAAAACTGAATTGGAGAGAAGGCCCAAATGGCTAGAACTCAGAATCCAAGGAGAGGAGAAGGGAAGAGAGGAGGGACATCCAGAGCCTGGGGAATGATATGTAGAGAGCCCGGGAACCAGCGCTGGTTAGAGAGGGAAGGAAGCCCGAAGCCTGAACCTTTGCATTTTAGAGAGATCTGATTGGCTGACCTGAGGAGGGCAGATAGGAGGTTAGGGTGGCAGAGGGGGGCGGGGGGGGTATGGCAGATAGTTGGGGCTAGGAGCCCAGGGAGCAGGCAGGGCGTGGAGCAGCCGGATAAGGGGGATAAGGGTGGGGGGCAGTGGGGACAGGGTAAAGGGAGCTGACTCATTGAAGTGGGAAGCTCCCCAGGGTTGGCATTTGGCTGGGGTGTGGGGATCTGGCTGGGGCGGGGTACATGGCTGGAGGTGACCGTCAAGAGCAAGTTCAAGGAGGGAGGGAGATCCCATGTCCAGCTCTGACCACCCCAGCTGCTGCAGCACCCGGGGGCCCTCGGCCCACAGACTTGAGCCCTGTGCTTTTTGAGAGCAGCACTCCTGGACCAGGGAGACATTTCCAGCTGGAGCCATGGGCCCCTTGACCATGATCTGGCATCTGGGGCCCTGGAGTTCCCTGTTCAATGACCCCAGCCTGCGTCCTGGGTGCCTTCTCCTGAGGGTTGTCTGAGCCACCCGTTTGGGCACCCCTAAGCCGCAGGAGTGACCAGGAGGTGGCTGTTGGCAGGGGGTGTGGACAGAACATGTGCTTACAGCCTGGAGTGCCTACACCTGAACATGCACAGCCCCTCAGGGAAAAGAACAAAACCTGAGGCAAAAAGGAAAGAAGAGTGTGAAGCTGGAGAGGCCAGAGGCTGAGAGGCTGGCTCCCCACCCCCACCCTCCCACCTGCTACAGCTCCTCCTGCGGTCTCCGTCTCCGAGGAGCCTGAGAATTCTAAACACAAACCCAGCCTTCCAGGTGTGTTTGTCCTTATGAAGGTGTATTTGTCAAGGAAGGAGGACAGAACATTTTTTTTTTTTTTTTTGAGATGGAGTTTCGCTTTTGTTGCCCAGGCTGGAGTGAAGTGTGCGATCTTGGCTCACTGCAACCTCCACCTCCCTGGTTCAAGCGATTCTCCTGCCTCAGCTTCCCGAGTAGCTGGGATTACAGACATGCACCACCATGCCCGGCTAATTTTGTATTTTTAGTAGAGACGAGGTTTCTCCATGTTGGTCAGGCTGGTCTCGAACTCCCGACCTCAGGTGATTTGCCCACCTCGGCCTCCCAAAGTGATGGGATTACAGGCGTGAGCCGCCGTACCCGGCAACAGAACATATTTTATTTAGCAGTTTGTTAGCTTGATTTATAACTTGTAAATACCTAGACATGAGGTATGTGGGCCTCGGCTTGCACTCCTGCCCCAGGCTGACCCCTGGTGCTGCCCAGAGAGAAGCGGACTCCCTGGGCTGACCCCTAACCAGCAGGCTGACTCCCAGGGGATCCTGCAGGCTTCTTGAGAGCTTCCTCCTACATGCACCCTCATAGGACTCAGTCCAGCCCCCTGCCTTTGTCTGAGGGTCCTCCTGCCTCCCTATTTAGAGGGTTCAACTCCAGCCCCTCCCTGCCCTCACCCTTCTTCCTGTCCCTTGTCCCTGGAGGTCCTGGGCTTTCCAGCTTGTCACTGGTTTTATTTGGCCACAGTGGCATGTGTCACGAGCTGACCAGCTGGGTATGAGTCCTGTCCCTCCTTCGGGAGAGATGGAGAGCTCCTAGAAGCAGCACCTCCCAGCAGAAGCAGAATCTTGCCCTGGCGGGGAGTACAGCTCAGAACTCGAAACTCGGGATCAAATCCCAGCTCTGTGACTTTCTTGATGGGTGACCTTGGGAGGCAGCTTTGCTGCTCTGAGCCCTGTTTCCTCCTCGGAAAACCCGTAATAATAACTGTACCTCTTGCAGTGAGGAGACAAGGTGGAATGGAACGCAGAGCCCACGTGTGCCTGGCACTTGGCAAGTACACCGGGAAGGATTGGGAAGGGCAGGAGTTACATCATTCACCTCTGTTTACAGCTAAGCAAACTAGCGGAGGCTCAGCGAGGTGAAGTCAGTCCCCAAGGTCACACAGCCGGCCGCGGGGCAGGGGCCCAAGACGTAGTTGTCTGACCTGTGCTCTAACCACTGTACTCTCTGGCCTCCAAACGGCTCCCACATTACCTTTCCCTGTTCTCCGTGGCCCTCCAGCGCCTGAAAGCCGCTTGGGGGCCGCGGAGGCAGTTGGCATGGCCAGGGCAGAGTCCGCGGGGCGGAAAGGGTTAAGGGGCTCCGCCGCATTGGGCCGTCCTTCAAGGGGGGAACCAGCGAATGAGAGCGCGCCGCGATGAGGTAATGCCGAGACCACGCGGAGTGGGCGGGACTGGCGGGGAACCCGCAGAGCTCCGCGCTTCTTCTCTCCCCACCTACCTCTCACCTTTGACCTTGATGTACCCCGCCCCTCCCCCAACCTTACCCCTGCAGAAACGCCTGAACTGAAAGTCTCGGCTCCAGGGCCGCGGGCATCCCTTAGTCTGGGACAGGAACCGAGAGACGTCCCGGCCTCAGTCACACCTTCTGGGCCTCAGTTTCCCTTTCTGCAAGGAGAGTGGGTGATCGCTAAAGACCCTACCAGCTGTGGACGTCCTTGGATCCCAGGACAGTTTTCAGCCCTTCCTTGCCCTTGGCCCGAACTTTAACGGTCCCAGCCCCGGCTCCCTTCAGGCGGTGCCCAGTGCCAGGGACCTAGAAGTCCCCCGGGCCACAGGGAGGGAGCCTCACCGGCCCAGCCACGCCCTCCATGTGGCCCGGACCCATCCCTTGGGTATCGCACCTGGCGCGCCCACCGATGCCACCAAGCTCTGCTAGCTGCACCAGCAGCAGGACCTGCCGGCGTGGCGGTCAGAGGTCAACATTCATCCCACCGCCAGTAAGAATCGAAGGCCTACCGCGTGCCGCTCAGGGCTTCGTCCTGAGCTGTGTCCCGGGGCCGCCTCTCCCGCCACCCCTCCCCGCGGGCCTGCAGGGAGCCCGTCCGCCCCGTTCGCGCGGTCCGGACACGAAGCGGTTAACGCCTTTCCAGCCGAGCTGGCACCGCGCGGCCGGGCTTATTAGTCAGCTCGCGGGGAGGCGGCGAGGGGAGGGGAGGGGCTCGAGTGGAGAACCGCAGAAAGCTATTCTCAGGGGCTCCCGAGTGTGGGGAGGGCGGCTCAGCAGGAGCTGCTGTTTCCCAGAAAGTTGATTATTTTTAACCCAGGAAGAAGAAAGGAAGGAGGCGAGGGAGAAGGACTCAGAGAAAAGAGGAGAGGAAAAGAGAGGAGAGGAGAGGAGAGAAGTGGGGGCGGGGGAGGTCCGGGAAGGGGAATGGGGAGAGGGGAGGGAACGGGAAAGAGAGTAGGAGAGGAGGGGAGAAGGAGGGGAGCCAGCGGGGTGATGGAGGGAGAGAGAAAGGCAGAGCCCAGTTGGAGCTGGAGAAGCCAGCTGGCAGGGCTTGGGGAGGAGGAATGGATGCCGAGCGGGCACTGCCACCTTTCCCGTACCGCTGGGGCTCCGTGGGGCTCCATCCTGGCCTCCTGGTGCCCCAGCTGAGAGCAGCCCTCCAGCATCATCAAGCAGGCCCCAGGGGTGGGCGCACTGGGCTTGGGGAAGTGGAGGGCAGCTACAGCCCTGTCCTGGGGGCTCTCCAGCCAATATGTCCTTGCCCTTGGGGTGACCACTGGGACACAGGGCTTGGGAGCCCTAGGGGAGGGGCAAGGAAGGAGGCCTCCTCCCCTGATACCCCAGGGTCTCTTCAGGGAGGGTTTCCTGGAGGAGAGGGTGGGAGGGACTGGGGCTCCCTTTTTCCTGCCTCTGGGTGGAGCCAGGCTGAAAACCAAACCCACAGAGGGCCCCACGAGGGTGCTGGGGGCACAGTCACAAACAAGACAGCCACAGCCAGACCCCCACAGAGCAGTCCTGCAGGAGAGATGGTAGCTGCACAAATCGGGATGAATAAGGCATTAAAGAATGACAAGGGGGTAGCGGGCAGGGAGTGTTGGTCCCCTGGGCCTGGCCTCCGCAGAGGTCGCAGAAGACCTGCCCGAAGAGGGTGCCTGAGGACCAGGGTGGCTGATGAGGGGAGGAGACACTGGGGGAGGCGAAAGGGACAGGGGTGGTCTGGATGGGGACCCCCAGGCCACAGACCTAAGAGCTTGAGAGGGGATCAGTATGACCAGAGGCAGGGAGGGGGACATTTGGCCTGAGATCAGCCCTTGTCTTGTGGTGGCCGGAAGCTTGGGCAGGGTTTTATAGAGACAAGAGACTAGATCGCCAAAGCTTACTCAGAATGGTAGGGACAAGAGTGGACACAGAAGCCAGTTGGGAGTGTTGCACTGAGATCCAGGGGAGATGGTGGCAGCCGGCTGAGACAGTGTGGGAGGTACAGGGGACAGGGCATGGTGTGGCATGGCTAGAGGGTGAAGGAGGCCAAGGAGGGGTTGGGGAGGCTCCTTGCACCCTGGCATGTGCAGTGGGTGGATGCTGGTGCTGTCCCCGAGGCAGAGGACAGCATGGGGGAGCAGGTTCATGGGAGACCAGGCATTTGTTTTGGGACATGGTGGGGGCAGCCAGGAACAGTGTGCCAGAGGGAGGAACAGCTTGAGCAAAGGCACAGAGAGGAGACAGGCAAAGAGAACCACATGTGGCATGGTGGGACATGCCGGAATCTTCCAGAGAGGTGGGCCTCTGATGTAAATAGACAAGTCTGCCCTGGATCTGCAGGCAGTGGACAGCTACGGGCGTGTGGGAGCGGGGGAGGGGAAGGGAGCTTCCAGCTCTAGACACAGTCATGGTGCCCAGCAGCCGAGGACGCAGGCTGGTGGGGGGGGGGGGGGGGGGGGGGGGGTGGAATGTCACTGGGACAGGTGGCAGGGCCCTAGCTCTGGGACAGCATGTGTGAGAGCGAGTGTAAGAGTGTGAGATGTGTATGAGTGTGTGTATATGAATGTGTGAGTGTATGAGTGTGTGACAGTGTATATGTGTGTGAGTGTGAATGTGTGTGTGTATATGAGTGTATATGTGTGTGTGTGAATGTGTGTGTGTATATGTGAGTGTGCATGAGTGTATAAGTGACTGTGAGTGAGTGTGTGTGAGACTGAGTGAGTGTCCTTTGCACTAAGTGCCCTGTGCTCCACTTGAGGCACAACCCTAGGACACCTCTAACCTCTCCAGGACCAGGGAATGGCCCAGCCAGGCCAGACCAGGAAATGATGGATGGAGGAGGGCCTAGGCTGCTGCTCTGAAAATCCACCCCCAACCCTGGTCACTCTGGAACCCTGGAGCAGCATCTGAGCCCCTTCCCAAGGAGCCCAGTGACTGGAGGGCAGCATCCAGGGTCACCCGTGCAGCATCCAGGGCCACCCGCCTACTTCTTACACAGGACCTGGTCTGTCCTGTCGCAGGATGGAGCTTGGGGTTCCTGAGCTTGGATCTGCCTGTAATACCAGGGCCAGTGGCTCAGCCGAGGTCAGTTTCAGACAGTGGCTAGGGTAGTGGCCTGGGCTGTGGCAGGAGGATGAAGGTCTAGACAGTCACAGAGACCCTGGGAGGCCCAGAGAAAGTGGATGCCAGAGAGGAACCCAAAGTCCCAGAAACTGCAAAAAAATGCCAGGGAGAGGAGGAGAGAGAAAAAGGCCATGCAGCAGCCCTGAGCCTGGGAGTATGCACCACAGTTTGTCTGTGGGTCTGTTGAGTTTGGCCCAATGGCTCTGCGCTGACTCTGCAGCCACAAAAACTTAGGGCCTGGAAGGTCCCATCCAGCACATGAAGGACTCTTCCTGGGATGGAAGCAAAGAGGAAAAAAGGAAGTACTGAGTCCACACATAGAGGACAAGGGGCTCCGATCCTCCATGGCTCTGAACCTACCTGCGACTCCCGGACCACACAAGACGATGGCATTCCCACCTCCAGCAATGCAACAGAAAGTCACAGTTAAGGGACAAACCTGAATCCAAACCCGCTGCTGACTGGCAAATGTCTCTGGCCTCTGTCTACCTCAGTTTCTTCACCTGCAAAATGGGGATGATAATAATGGTTCCTCTGTCCTCAGGGGCAGAGAAACAATGGAAGCAAGCCCCTTAGTTAAGGAAGTAGCCTGTCCTGGGTCCCTTGGGGCCCTGAAATGTCCCCAACAGTATAAGCGCATGAGTCCTCCAAGATGGAAGATAATTAGACTTACCACGATCTAACCATGGGCCAGTGCTTTTCTTTATTTATTTATTTGAGACAGAGTCTTGCTCTGTCACCCAGGCTGGAGTGTAATGGCACGATCTCAGCTCACTGCAACCTCCACCTCCCAGGTTCAAGCCATTCTAATGCCTCAACCTCCCAAGTAACTGGGATTACAGGTGCACGCCACCATGCCCAGCTAATTTTTTTTTTCTTTTTTTGAGATGGAGTTTCGCTCTTGTTGCCCAGGGTAGAGTGCAATGGCACCATCTCAGCTCACCGTAACCTCTGCCTTCCAGGTTCAAGCGATTCTCCTGCCTCAGCCTCCTGAGTAGCTGGGATTACAGGCATGTGCCACCATGCCTGGCTAATTTTATATTTTTAGTAGAGACGTGGTTTCTCCATGTTGGTCAGGCTGGTCTCGAACTCCTGACTTCAGGTGATTTGCCTGACTTGGTCTCCCAAAGTGCTGGGATTACAGGCGTGAGCCACCATGCCTAGCCGATTTTTGGTATTTTTATTAGAGATAGGGTTTCACTGTGTTGTCCAGGCTGGTCTCAAACTCCTGACATTAAGTGATCTGCCTGTCTCAGCCTCCCAAAGTACTGGGATTACAAGCGTGAGCCACCGTGCCTGGCCCAGGCAGTGTTCTTTTTCCTGTTTTGCAGACAAGAAGACCAAGGCTCAGAGAAATCTGTAGTCGGCCCAGAGCTATATATACAGCAGGAAGGTGGGGGAATTGCGATTCAAACTCTCGGGCCTGCTGTCTCCCTGGGAATTCGGTTCTCACTGCCTCCATATAAAGAAATACACGTGCAGGAAGCAGCCCAGAGCACCCTCCTCTCCCTCCCGAAAACCCACACAGTGATCCTGGCCAAGCCCCCTGGGTCCAGGAGGAGCCATGTCCCCATTAGGCATCTCTGAGCTGTGCTGTCACGTTGGGGTCCCCCCCGCAGGGCTGGTGGAACACAAAGAGGGGTGGCCAAGGCAGAGAAAGAACCCGACAGGCCAGGAGCCGGCTTTTCTCCCTGCTTTCTTCCTCCCTTGCTTCTTTGTTAAGCTCCCTTTCAGCTGAACCGGCGGAGCCTGGGTGTTCCGAGCTGACAATAATTGCTGCGTCTAGACAGTGTCTGGTATGAGGCCTCCCTCTCCGCGCCTCGCCGGCCTCCCCGAGGCTCCTATTCCCAGCCCTGCTGGCCCCTGCTCTGCGCCCTCCGTTTCCCACACCCCTGCCCCTCTCTGGCTGCCCAGGGTGCCCTGTCCTGCCTCCCTCCTGCTCTAGGCCTCCCTCGAATTTTCAACCCTTGCATCTCTTCCTCCCTCCCCAGCCGCACCCCAGGCACTGGCCCCATTCCCTCCCACAGCCTGAAATTCAGGGAACAAAGGTGGTTTTGCATCTGGCTGTGGCTGGGAGACCTTCGAAGGAGACTGAGCCAGGCAAACCCTCCCCTCCTAGCTCTTGGCCCTCCAGGAGCCGGAGACTCACATTGTTGGCTTCCAGGCTGATCTGGGAAGTTCTGGGATTGATACTTGAAACAGCCTTAAGGCTCCTTCCCTCATCTTCCTATCTGACCTGGAAGGGAACCCAGAGAAATCAACGCAGAAAAGACTTAGGACAGATACAAGGAAGAACTTCCTGGTGACTCTGACTGGCAGACATGAATGGAATGGTTTTAAGAGTTTCAGGGGACAGGAATTCAGGCTTCACAAGGTCTAAGAGCTCCTCCTGCCTGGCTCAGATCTGCAGCTCTGGAAGGTTCCCCAGAAGCCAGAGTCTCCTCACTGGTATCAGATGCTCAGGGTGACCCGATATAATAACAACCACAGCCAGCATTTGCCCGGCCCTTTCCTTGCATCAGGCGCTGTGCAAACTCTGCATGCATATCAATGGATATCATCCTCTCCAGGACCCTGAGAGACAGAATAAGCTTATGATTAGTTCCGTTTTACAGAGGAGGAAAACTGAGACACAGAGGGGTTAAGTAACTTGCCCAAAGTTACCCAGCCAGGAGAGGAGAAGCCAAGAATTGAAGCCACAGAGGTTGACTCCAGAGCTCCAATAACGACTGATGATAGGAACACGAAATACTGAAAATCATCATCCCGGGACTGGGATGAGCCCTTGGCGTCTAGTGTTTCCTTGCATCTCACGAGGCTGTTAAGATCCAGGGTTATGCCCACTGTATAGATGAAAAGAGAAGAGCCTGGGGCTGCAGGCTGTGACCAGATGGTGACCTAACTCCATGTCCGAAAGGCCGAGCAATCCAGGCTACTGGACTGGACTCACCATGGAGTGGGAGCTCCATACATGTGCGGGACCATTTCCCACTCCTTCCTTCTGGGCTTTCTTGGGCACCTCCTGCCCTGATCAAGCTGAGAGAGATAGAGGCCAATGTGGGTGCAGCTCTGTCCTCAGGAGACCGTGGCTTACAGGAGACTGGCAAAGCAGCCAGCTTCAATCTGGAGGAGGAATTGTGATGATACAAGGGATATGGGACCTCTGGGAGCCAACAGGAAGGACCCTAAATTCAAGAGGGCTTCCTAGAGGAGGTGGAACCAACATGGCTTCCTGACAGATGAGTAAAAGTTTGGCGGGCCAAGAGGGGAGAGAAAAGTGTTCCAGGAAGAGGAAATCCGCACGTAAGAAGGTCTCGAAGTGAGAGAACAGGGTAATCCAGAAGAACTAGAGAAACTTAAGCAGCTGTGTCAGGTCAAACAGTGGATGGGAATCACAAGGCTGGAGCCCAGCTGATCAGGAAGGCCGTTGAGTGCCAGGTTGAGAGCTGGGACTTATCCCCAGGCAGGGAGGCCTATTGGGAGACTGCTCTGAGAGTCCAGGCAAGTGGGGCTGTGTGGACTGAGAGGATGTGGAATGGAGTGGGGCCAGAGGACTGGAGAGGCCCTCAAGCGTTGTAAAAAGAGAGTCTCCTCTTGATGTGGATCTGGCCTGCAAGTGTGATGCTGTTCCAGACACAGAGAACAGCATGGACAAAGGCTTTCTTTTCTTTTTTTTCAGACGGAGTCTTGCTCTGTTGCCAGGCTGGAGTTCAGTGGCATGATCTCGGCTCACGACAACCTCTTCCTCCCAGGTTCAAGCGATTCTCCTGCCTCAGCCTCCCAAATAGCTGGGATTACAGACATGTGTGCCACCAGGCCCTGTTTTTTTTTTTTTTTTTTTTTTTTTTTTGAGATGGAGTCTTGCTCTGTCGCCCAGGCTGGAGTGCAGTGGCCTGATCTCAGCTCACTGCAAGCTCCGCCTCCCATGTTCACGCCATTCTCCTGCCTCAGCCTCCCAAGTAGCTAGAACTATAGGCACCCGCCACCACATCTGGCTAATTTTTTGTATTTTTTTAGTAGAGACAGGGTTTCACTGTGTTAGCCAGGATGGTCTTGATCTCCTGACCTCGTGATCTGCCTGCCTCGGCCTCCCAAAGTGCTGTGATTACAGGCGTGAGCCACCACGCCTGGCCAAGTTTTGTATTTTTAGTAGAGACAGGGTTTCACCATGTTGGCCAGGTTGGTGTCAAACTCCTGACCTCAGGTGATTGTCAGCCTTGGCCTCCCAAAGTGCTGGGATTACAGGTGTGAGCCACTGCACCCGGCCAGACAAAGGCTTTCAACCGGTGGGCAGCCTGGTGTGCTATGGGAGGAGGAGGACACCCTGGAAAGACAGTAGGGTCAGGCACTGAACTACCTTTGGAAGCAAGTAGGAGCAACATCGAAGGCTTGCTGGCTGAGGAAGGAGGATTAATTGGAACGATTAAGCTGGAAGCTCTGTAAGATGGATTAGATGGGCAAATTGGAGGCAGGAAGGCTGGGAGGAGGCTGCTGCTACGTGATTTTTCTTCCCCAACAGGTTCCCAGTTCCTGATTTCTGGCCACCCCGCTCTTACGGTGAGTCATTTTGTTTGTGTTTTTTAGAAGCGAGGTCTCACTGTGTTACCCGGGCTGGAGTGCAGTGGCTACTTACAGGCATGATCATAGCACACTGCAGCCTCGAACTCCTGGACTAAAGCAGTTCTCCTGCCTCAGCCTCCAGAGCAGCTGGGACTGCAGACACGCACCACAGACAGAGCCCAGCCTGAGTCATTCTGATTCTGTAACTGGCTTCCTCTCGGTGAGCTGGCTCACACCCTCCACCCCCAGCTGGAGAAGGAAAGAGGATGCTCACCGTTCATTTCTCATGCAGGCCATCGATGGAAATGTCAGATACTGCGAGTCCACGCCTGAACACCTCTGGGGTCCGCTCTGGGACTGACACTGGCAGATTCATCGATGAGCTCCCGCCTGCTACCTCTGGGCCTGCATTGCGGTGATACGGCCAAGGGCCTGGGTCTTCAATTCTCCAGACTTGCCGAATGCACAGCGCAGGCCTCCTCGGCAACTGCAGACAAGCAGAGGCAGCAGCACCTGGGCTCTGCCTGTGCCTGGTACAGTGAGGCGAGGGTGGGGGTAGGAATGAGGGTCCTCTCTGTGCAAGGGGGGAAGATAGAAGAACAAAATTTCACCCTAACGTAGTGTCTTTAGACCATGAAATGCTGTGCTCCTGTTAGTCTGATATCAGGGGTTTGCAGCCTGGCAAAGGAAAAGAAAAACAGGCTGAGACACGTGATAGAAGACAGGCAGGGGTGCCACAATCATAACCATGGCAAAGACCAGGATCAAACAGGCCCTCCATCTCTGACCCCAAATCCCTGGGCAGATGGTTCCAGAACTCAGAATTTTCCCAGTTTTAGAAAGATGGGGCCAGGTGCAGTGGCTCACGTCTATAATCCCAGCACTTTGGGAGGACGAGGTGGGTGGATCACCTGAGGTCAGGAGTTCGAGACCAGCCTGGCCAACATGGTGAAACCCTGTCTCTACTAAAATATAAAATCTACAAAAAAAAAAAAAACTTAGCCGAGTGTGGTGGTGCATGCCTGTAATCCCAGCTACTTGGGAGGCTGAGGCAGGAGAATTCTTTGAACCTGGGAGGCGGAGGTTGCAGTGAGCCAAGATCAAGCCACTGCACTCCAGTCCGGGCGACAGAGCAAGAGTCCATTCCCCCTCCCCCAAAAAAGAAAGATGATGTGATACACATCGCATATTTCCTGACACTCCCAACCAAACACATTTATGCAACTGTTGCAAAGTAGACAAGGAAAGATTCTAAATAGGCTCTGAATCTCAATTTTCTCATCCATGCAATGGGGCAATGGTGGTATGCACCTCCCAGGGCTGTTCGGAGAATCTGATGCCTCCCATTGCACTGGTGAGCCTGGCACAGGCACAGGTCCCACCCCAGGCCCTTTGGACTGTCTGTTCCTTTGGTCTGGAACATTCGTCCCGATACCTCCTGAGAGGGCTCCCTCACCTCCTTCAGGGCACTGCCCAAATGCTACCTCCTCACAGAGGCTTTCCCTGACCACCCCGTCTCATTCCTCTTCCTGCATAACCTCTGTCACCTGACATTTTATATCATCAATTACTCATTTATTAATTTCCTGCTCTCCCACAGTAGCACCCGAGCTCTGTGAGGGGAAGACTCTGTTCTGTTGTGGGCTGTGCCCCCAACACCTCAGACAGCGCCTGCACAGGCGGGCATTTTTGTTGGATGAAGGATTTTCTGTTAAATGTGTCTGGCACACACACACACACACACACACACACACACAGCCCAGCAGGTACGATGGTGATTATTAGGTGCTCTATTATTGTTATTAGTATCTGTTGAGAAAGACCCTGAGCTATACCAACCCTTGGTTCTCCAGCCTGTGAAATGGGCAACCTGGGCACTGAGGCACCAGCCTTGGGAAGCCAGTAGGGGGTCCCTACAGGAGAGACAAAGAACACTGCCTGCCCCCCGGGGGAGCCTGCGCCCCTCACAGGAGAGAGAAGCGGGTGGGGGGGGGGGTGGAGCAGAGGGAGCTTGCAGCCCCACACGCAGGGCTGCCAGAAGGCCATACATAATTCATTGCCAAATGGGGCTGCGGGTGGCTCTCCGCGGCGTGCGCTGGGGGCTCACTCTGCGCCTGGCACTTTGCTGACTGTGCCTCGCACATCGCCTCATTGCATCTTCATGGGTTTGCAGGGTGTGACCCTTCCCCCTGTTTTACCCAAGGGGATCCTGAGGCTCAGAGGATGGGGCCACCGTGCTAGTCACACAGCCTCTCTGTGGCAAAGCTGGGCCTCGGATCAGCAGATTCGGCCCCAGGCGGCCCCCATTCACTGCCTCTCTGTTGAGGGAAGAGACAGGCCTGGGGAGTGGGTGGGAGGCACAAAGGAGACCCCACTCCGAGACAGGCTGCAGAATAGGGAGCTGGGTCTCAGCAGGGCTGGGGAAGGCTCTAGCCCCAGCCCTCCACCCAACCCCCTGCCCTCCTCTCCTGGAGGAGATGCTCCCCAAATCAGCCATCATGAGCACTGGCTCTGGGGGGCGGGGCTGGGAGCAGTTTGCTCATCTGTGAAATGGGAGTAACAGAAGCCGTCCCTGGGACTATGAGATCAAGGTGCTCAAGAAAAGTGGTGTCTGCTGAGGGGAAGAGCCAATCCCAAAAGCTTGCATACACTCTCATTCTGTTTATTGGTTTGTTTTTGTTTTTGAGACAGGGTCTCATCCTGTCACCCAGGCTGCAGTGCAGTGGTGCAATCTCGGCTCACTGCAACCTCCACCTCCTGGGCTCAAGTGATCCTCCCATCTCAGACCCCAAGAAGCTGGGGCTACAGGCATGTGCCACCGTGTCCGGCTAATTTTTGTGTTTTTTGTAGAGACAGGGTTCCACCATGTTGCCCAGGCTGGTCTCAAACTCCTGAGCTCAGGTGATCCACGTGCCTCAGCCTGCGATAAAATTGCACAGAAGTAAATACACATGCATGCGTATAAGGAAAACCGGGGAAACCTGAGCAAGAACAGTCACACCCTGGCTGTGATGGCGTCCAGTAGTTCTGTGAGATGTTACCACTGGGGAAACTGAGTGAAGGTGGGTACCTGGGATATCCCTCCCTCCTTTCTTTCTTTTCTTTCTTTCTTTCTTTCTTTCTTTCTTTCTTTCTTTCTTTCTTTCTCTTTCTTTCTTTCTTTCTTTCTTTCTTTCTCTTTCTTTCTCTTCTCTCTCTCTCTCTCTTTCTTTCTTTTTTTCTTTCTCTCCTTCCGTTCCTTCCTCCTTCCTCCTTTCTCCCCTTCCTTTCCTTTTCCTGTCCCCTCCCCTCCCCTCCCTCCCCTCCCCTCCGCCTCCCCTCCCCGCTCCCCTCTCCTCTCCTTCCCCTCCCCTTCTTCCCTTCCTTTTCCTTTTCCTTTCCTTCTTTCAGAGTTACCCTCTTGTTGCCCAGGCTGGGTGGCAATAGGCACCAATCTTCAGCTTGCTCACCTCCAATCTCCGGGTTTCAAAGCGATTCTCTTGCCTCAGGCCATTGAGCCACACGGCCTGTGCTAATTTTGAATTTGTTAGTATTTACACGCGGTTCGCAGTGGTTGGTCAGGGCTGATCTGCGAACTCCCGACTTGGGGTTGATCACCTGCCTCGTCCGCCCAAAGTGCTGGGATCGGGAATTACAGGCGCGTGGCCGACGGTGCCCAGCCTCTCTGGTTTTTATTTTTCTTTTTTTTTTTTTTTTTTTTTTTTTGAGACGAGTTCTAGCTCTGTCGCCCGGGCTGGAGTTTTGCAGTGGGCCGGTGTTCTCAGCTCGACTGCAAGCTGCCGCCTCGGGTTGTATGCCATTCTCCTGCCTCGAAGCCTAGCCGAGTAGCTGGCTAACAGGGCGCGCCGGCCACCCTCAACCGGGCCGAGTTTTTTTTTTTTGTTTTTTAGTAGAGCGGGGTTTCACCGTTGTTTAAGCCAGGATGGTCTCGGATACTTTCCTGACCTTGGTGATCCGCCGTCTCGGGCCGTTCCGAAGGAAGTACATGGGTTACAGGGCTGTGAGCCACCGCGCCCGGCTATTTTATTTCTTATAACTGGACAGGAATCTACAATGATCGTAACAAAAATTTCAATTAAGGCCACTCTAGGCAAACGGGCTGTGGGGTAGCCCTGCTTCACAAGGAGCTGTCAAAAAAATGTTTTTTATTTAAAATATTTTTCAATTAAAAAATGTTATCTTCCTCTGCCTAGAAAGGGTTAAGTGAGTCACTGCAGTTAGCTCCCCTTCCCCCACAACCACCTAGACCAGGCCAGGGACCACCAGGCAGTTGCCTGGCAGCTGGAGTTTTCCTCCGCTGTGGACTGTACTTCTTGCATCACTCTGAATGTCTCCAGTCTTTATTCCAGAATGTTCTGGTCCTCTCCCACTTTTCCAAGGACAGGAATTCCCTAGTGGGGCTCCAGAAGAGGGTCTGGAGGAGAATAAGGAAGACCCTTGTCATCCATTGGCCACAGGCTGGGAAATCTCGGTCCCAGTCCCAGCCCAGCCTCAACATTAAGCTGTCAGTCTGGAGTCTGAGAGCCACGCCCCCACCCCCTTGGTCCTTCACCTCCAGGAGAGCTGGGGATACTGGAAAGAATGTTGAGTGAGGCCGGGCGCGGTGGCTCACGCCTGTAATCCCAGCACTTTGGGAGGCCGAGGAGGGCAGATCACGAGATCAGGAGATCGAGACCATCCTGGCTAACTCGGTGAAACCCCCTCTCTACTTAAAATACAAAAAATTAGGCGGGCGTGGTGGCAGGCACCTGTGGTCCCAGCTACTCGGGAAGGCAGGAGAATGGCGTGAACCCGGCAGGCAGAGCTTGCAGTGAGCTGAGATTGTGCCACTGCACTCCAGCCTGGGCAACAGAGCAAGACTCCATCTCAAAAAAAAAAAAAAAAAGAATGTTGAGTGTCACAGTCCTTCCCAGTGGCTTATGCCTGAAATCCCAGCCCTTTGGGAGACTGAGGCAGGTGAATTGCTTGAAGCCAAGAGTTCAAGACCAGCCTGGCCAATGTGTTGAAACCCCGACTCTACTAAAAATACAAAAATTAGCTGGGTGTGGTGGCACACACCTGTAGTCCCAGCTACTCAGGAGGCTGAGGCAGGAGAATTGCTTCAACCTGAGAGGCGGAGGTTTCAGTGAGCTGAGATCGCACCATTGCACTCAAAAAATAATTAATTAATTTAGTTTAAAAAAGAATGTTGAGTGTCCGGCAATCTGGGTAGAACCCATTGTGTTTCTACAGGATAGAATCTGTTGTGTTCTCTAGCGGAACTTCCAGGTCACCTTCACAGTGTGACTCTAGACAATCCCTGTCCCCTCTTCAGTTCTTAGATGCCCCATATGAAGAATGAAAGAATTGGCCACGATGATCCTTTAGGGTATTCCAGGATGATGACAAAGGGGACCAGGCTCTTCTGCTGCTGGCCAAAGAGGACTTTACTTCCCATTCCGTGTGGTTGAGCAAGAATTGCTGGGCTCCAGTCCTGCCTTTGGTCCTTCCCTACATGTGACCTTGGGCCCTCTCTGCCTTTCAGCATCAAGACAGTGAGAGAGTTACACAAGCTCAGGTTAGTAAGTCATTCAACAAACATTAATGAACACTTATCAAATACTGCATGCTGGAGTGGACACTGGAGAAAAAGGTGAGGAGAAGGCCGGGCGCAGTGGCTCATGCCTATAATTCCAGCACTTTGAGGGGCTGAGGCGGGTGGAACACCTGTGGTCAGGAGTTTGAGACCAGCCTGGCCAACGTGGCAAAACCCTGTCTCTACTAAAAATACAAAAATTAGCCTGGCGTGGTGGTGCATAATCTGTAGTCCCAGCTACTCAGGAGGCTGAGCAGATGAATCGCTTGAACCTGGGAGGTGGAGGCTGCAGTGGACCGAGACTGCACCTCAGCACTCTGGCCTGGGCAACAGAGTGAGACTCTGTCTCAAATAAATAAATAAGGTGAGGAGAAAAAAATACCATCTCTGTCTTCACAGAACTTATTGTTTGGGAGGGGAGAATCCCACAAATAAATTAAAAATCGCAGCTGAGATGATCCAAAGAAGCAAAGTGCCCAGCTGGGATGGCGGTTTCAGAGGCCGTAGTGGGAGCTTCCCAGAGAAGGGATGATTGAGCTGAGTGAAATCTAAGCAAAAGGGGTGGTCGGAGCAGCAGCTGCTCCAAAACAGGAGCTGAGGGCTTATGTGGAGAGAGAAGACTTGGAGAGACCATGCCCAGAACGAGGCAGCGATTCAGTGAACAGCGCAGGGGAGCAGGTCTGAGGCGGCCAGCTGCCAGGGGAAGGAGTCTCGTCTCCATCCTAGACAAAAAAAGGAATCTTTTGAGATGCGTTAAGCAGGGGAGTCACAGATTGAATTTGTGCTTTGAGAATCTCCTCCTGCTTACCAAGAGAAGAAGGGCATCTCATGGGCCCTCATTGTTGCCTTAAATTATTTTTATTGTGTGTTACTTAAACATGTGCAAGCATAAAATGAGTTATAAACTCCTTGTAGTTCATATACAAGCATAAAACCAAGACAAATTGACCCATCACATACAAAATCAATTCAAATCAGATTAATTTTATGTGACATGTTATTATGCCTTTTGTTTGAAACCCTGCCACCACCCACAGTGCAATTACGGCCCAACCACTGTGGTGTTCTGAATTTGTGGGACAGAGAAGATTGGCTTTTAAACACGTGCATGCATGCATTTGCGTGTGTGCACACACCCACATCCCAAATGATCCTTTCCCACTATATATAAAGAACTCCTACAAATCAAAAGAAAAGGCAGACAATTCAAGAGAAAATGGGGAGGGCTTGCATTAAAGTGCTTCATAACAAGAGTACTTAGGAGGCCAACAAATACACAAAAAGCTGCCAGCTTCATGACTCATAGGGGTGTCTTGGTCAGTTCAGGATACTGTAACAAAATACCTTAGACTGGGAAATTTATAAACAGCAGAATTTATTGCTCACAGTCCTGGAGGCCTGGGAAGTAAGTTCAAGATCAAGGCAGAAGCAGATCCGGTGCCTGGACCCATTCCCTGCTTCAAACATGGCACCTTCTTGCTACATCCTCACATGGTGGAAGGGGGAAGACAGTTCCCTGGAACCTCTTTTGTAAGGGCTGCAATCCAATTCACGAGGATAGAGCCCTCATGACCTAATCACCTTTCAAAGATCCCCACCTTCAAACACCATCTCCTTGGTGATTAGGTTTTTTTTTTGAGATGGACTCTCGCTGTGTCGCTCAGGTTGGAATGCAGTGGTGTGATCTTGGTTCACTGCTACCTCTGTCTCCTAGGTTCAAGTGATTATCCTGTCTCAGCCTCCCGAGTAGCTGGGCACCACCACACCCGGCTAATTTTCGTATTTTTAGTAGAGACAGGGTTTCACCATGTTGGTCAGGCTAGTCTCGAACTCCTGACCTCGTGATCCACCCGCCTCGGCCTCCCAAAGTGCTGGGATTAGAGACGTGAGCCGCCACACCCAGCCAATTAGGTCTTAACATATGAACTTTGGGAGAAACTCACATATTCGGACAATAGCAAGGAGAATACAAAACCACAGTGAGCTATCGCTTCAGACACCAGAAAAGTTTAAGTGAAAAAGACTGACAGTACCAAGTGTTGATGAGGATGTGGAGCAACCAGAACTCTCAGACATTGCTGATGGGAATCTAAATTAGCAATCACTATGAAAGCATCCATAAGGTCTAATCGTGTTGAACACACCCTGCCCTCTGACCCAGCATTTCCACTCCTGGGCATACAGGCAAAAGAAATGCATCCATGTGTTCATCAAAAGATGTAACCTGTGCCAGGTGAGGTGGTTCATGCCTATAATCCCAGCACACTGGGAGCCCAGGGAGGGAGAATTGCTTGAGCCCAGAAGGTCGAGAGCAGCATAGGCAACAAGGCAAAACCCCGTCTCTATTTAAAAAGTAGCCAGGCATGGTGGCATATCCCTGTAGTCCCAGCTACTCAGGAGGCCAAGGCACGGGGATTGATTGAACCCAGAAGGTGGAGACTGCAGTGAACTGTGATCTCACCACTGCACTCCAGCCTGGGTGACAGAGCAAGATCCTGACTTAATAAACAAAACAAAAAAAAGACAGACATAACCTGGAATATTCACACCAACACTATTCATGATAGCCCTAAACTGGGAAGAATCTGAATATCCTCCAACTTTAGAACAGATGCAGAAATTATAGACTATTCATTCGTACAGTGGATGACTGATGAGCTTTAAGAATAAACAAACCGTACACAACAATATAGACAAATCTACAACCATAATGTGCAAAATAGTTCACTTATATAAAGGGCAAAAACAGGTGAAACTACTCCACGGTGTTAGAAATAGGGGTAGAGGTTACCCTCATTGCGGCAGGAGGGTTAGTGATAGGGGATCTGGAAGAGGAGGAGACCAATGGACTGAACACCTGAGCTGGAAACAGCAATTTGTTCCTCAAAGTTCTGAACCCAACTGTTGTCCAGCATGGAGTCTGTCTGGAGTGGTCAGATGTGGGGCCTCTCACAGGGGAATGAGAAGTGCCCCTCAGGGTCCCATGACCCCCTTTCCTTGCCCACACAACCACCAACTGGCAAGTGGTAACCCAGGACCTGTAGCCCCCACTGGGCTGACATAGAGCATAATGCAAGCTTCTCCTGCTCCAGGCCCTGGACACTGCTTTGCCCCACACATACAGCCTCCTGACCAAAAGCTTGGTGCTCTGGCTTGACTAGAGGGAGCTAGGCTCCAGGAATAAATGAGGAGCTGGGCTTCCATGCTAGAGAACAAGAGCTTCTCCGGGAAAAGGGGCTTCCTCTGAAGCTCTGGGGCACTGGGAGATGAATGGGCAGACCTCTGGCCTCAGCTTCCAGGGAAGGGGAGGATGTGGGCCAACATGAGGTCCCTACACTGGCCACAAGCTGATGACCCTAGCCAGCCTCAGGATGTCTCAGCTCTAGGCATGGTTTTTCATTTTGTTTTGTCTTGTTTTGTTTTTGAGATGGCACCTCGCTCTGTCGCCCAGGCTGGAGTGAAGTGGTACCGTCATGGCTCACCACAACCTCCACCTCCTGGATTCAAGCGATTCTCCTGCCTCAGCCTCCTGAGTAGCTGAGATTACAGGTGTGTGCCACCACGCCCGGCTAATTTTTGTAGTTTTAGTAGAGACAGGGTTTCACCATGTTAGCCAGGCTGGTCTTGAACTCCTGACCTCAAGTGATCTGCCTGCCTCAGCCTCCCAAAGTGCAGGGATTACAGGCTTGAGTCACCACACCCGGCCTAGGCATGGTTTTGACAATCTGTCTGTTTGTGCCCTGGCTCCTTCTTCAACTCCTCTTTGGAGGATGCAAAGGAGGAGGAGTCATTTCACTGTTTCTGAAAAGTAGACATATAACCTACATGCAACTGCCAGGTGATAAGGGCCGCATCTATCTGGCATGACGTTGGTGGTCCACAAAGGCTGATGAGGTAAATGCCCTGCTCTGGGCTGTACACTGTGTGGGTGGCTAACTGGGGCCTCCCCACAGAGCTCACAGACAGGTGTGAAGGAAAGCAGGACTCTTAGAATATCCCGGAGTTTTCACTGAAGAAGCCTCCAGTGTGGGCCACTGTGCTCAGTGCTTTGATGCACAGTCTCATTTAATTCTCACCATTTACAGGCAATTCAGCCAAGATCCTTTTTAATCAAGTCTGGCAATATCTGCCTTTCAATGGCAGTGCCTAGTCCTTTCATATGTAATATACTTTTCATTAGGGGTGGGTTTAAGTCTTATCCTCTTGCTATTTGTTATCTGTTTGTCCCCTCTGTTTTGTTCCTCCTTTATTGCCTTCTGTTTGGTTGAGACTTTATAAAACATTTTATTCCATCTTCTCTACTTACTTTTTAGTCTACGCCTCTTTATATTTTTGGTTGCTGTAGTGGGGGTTACAATGTGTATTCTTCAATATCCAGTCTACTGTCCAATAACATTACATCACTTCATGTATAATGTAAGAACTTCACAAAAATATAATGCCAGGACTGGATGTGGTGGCTCACGCCTATAACCCCAGAACTTTGGGAGGCCAAGGCTGGTGGATCACCTGAGGTTGGGAGTTTGAGACCAGCCTGACCAACATGGAGAAACCCCGTCTCTACTAAAAATACAAAATTAGCCAGGTGTGGTGGCTCATGCCTGTAAACCCAGCTACTTGGGACGCTGAGGCAGGAGAGTTGCTTGAACCCGGGAGGTGGAGGTTGTGGTGAGCCGAGATCATGCCATTGCACCCCAACCTGGGCAACAAGAGTGAAACTCTGTCTCAATCAATCAACAAAATTTCACATGTATATATATGTGTATGTGTGTGTGTGTGTATATATGTGTATATATATATATATATATATATGGAATGCAATCACATTTTTTCCAGCCTTTTGTGTTATTGTGGTCATATGCTTTATTTTTGTATGTCTTATAGATCCCAGAATGCATTATTATTTTGCTTTAAATGGTGGATTAATTTTAGAGAATTTAAGAAAAGAAAACAGTCTTTTGGACTGCTGGCCACAAATCTTCTGTTTTATTTATCCCCAAATGGTTTTATTTTTCCGTTTTGAGAGATATTTTCACTGATACCATTCAAAGTTAACAGATTTTTTTTTTTTTTTTTTTTTTTTTTTGAGACGGAGTCTCGCTCTGTCACCCAGGCTGGAGTGCTGTGGCCGGATCTCAGCTCACTGCAAGCTCCGCCTCCCGGGTTCATGCCATTCTCCTGCCTCGGCCTCCCAGGTAGCTGGGACTACAGGCGCCGCCACCTCGCCCAGCTAGTTTTTTGTAGTTTTTTTTTTTTTAGTAGAGACGGGGTTTCACCGTGTTAGCCAGGATGGTCTCGATCTCCTGACCTCGTGATCCGCCCGTCTCGGCCTCCCAAAGTGCTGGGATTACAGGCTTGAGCCACCTCGCCCGGCCAACAGATTTATTCTTTCATCACTTTTCAGATGCTGTTCCATTGTTTGCTGACTTGCATTGTTTCTGTGAGAAGTCTGCAGTCTTTTGCAGTATTGTTTTCCTATGTATAATTGTCTCCTTCCACCCTACTCACCCCAGCTGCTTTCCACATTCTCTCTGATTTTCAGTAGTCTGCCCATGATGTGTCTAAATAGGACTTTCTTTGCATTCATTCTGGCTGGGACTCACTGAACTTTCTGAATCTGTAGATTAATTTTCTCTTTTCAATCAACCTTGGAATATTTTCAGCGTAATTTTTTTTCTGTCTTATTCTCTCTCTTTTCTCCTTGGAAATGCCAATTAAATGTATGTTAGACTGCTTTATCCTGCCCCACAGCTTACTGAGGCTGCATTTTTCAATCACTTTTCTCTTTGTGCTTCTGATGGCACTGGGGGCCCATCTGGAGTGGCCACTGCCATCACACTGGCTGCAGTGGGGAGGTGCAGCCAGGGCTGCCATGCCATGGAGCCAGTGGGAACTGGAGACAGGTGGGAGACACACCTCTTCTGAGCTGGTGGGGCAGGAGCTCCCTGGATGCAGCCACAGCCACTCAAGTTATGCCTGTGGACCTGGGCCTCCCATGGCATGATGCAAGCAGAAGCCCCACCCCACTAGGCACAGCTGCCACCCAAGTTGTGGCTGCAGACTCAGGTCTCCCTGGGCTCCTGGTAGGAGCAGGAGCAGGCAGGAGCCCTGCCCTTCCAGGCGCAGCTGCCACCACCCACATTGCAGCTGCAGACCCAAGCCTCCCAATCCATGGAGCGGGCAGAAGCCTTGTGCACCCCACCCTGCCCCATGCAGCTGCAGGGCACAAACATGCTCAGGTCAGTGCTGACACGCCAGCCCAAGCCACTTCGGCCCCCTCTAGACTCTGGGCACCAACGAGCATAGGCGGGAAGCTGAAGGGTGCTGAGAGCAGCAGGGCCCTGGCTTGCAGATGCCCCTTGGCACCTATAGCCTGGGTGCCATGAATGGCAGCAGGAGGCAGACAGGTTCCTAGGCAGAAGGGGGTGGGTCTCTGGTGAGGTCCCACCTTCAGGACAGGGAAGGCCTGAAGGCTGGGGGCTGGGCTGCCAGTCCTACAGGCTGAAGTGGGAAACTTGTGGTGCCTTTTCTGAGCCTGCCCATGGCCGCCCATGGACCAATCCGTGTGTACTTCCTACCCTCTGAGGCCCATAAAAGCCCTGGGCTCAGTCAGAGCTGAGCAGAGGTCAGGAAAGCCAGCTGCAGAGAGGAGCTACCCACTCCAGGGCCTCCTCTGAGCTATGCTGTTGGTAAAGCTCCTTTTCACCTTGCCCTCCCTCCACTTCATTCTTCCTAGACCCAGGACAAGAACTTGGGACCAGCCGAATGGTAAGGCTGAAAGATCTGTAACACAAGGCTGAAACATACCCATTGTGAGTGAAGAGAAGTAGAGAAGAGCCACAGCCCTTCAGGGTGCCCAGACCTGAGACCTCCCCAAGCCAGGGCTGTGACCCCCTCTTTGGGGCCCTGCAGTTCCTGGAGTCTCCAAGCTTCTGGGCACCACCATGTTTCCCAGTGGCAGCCTTGAAAGATGCTTGCAGAGTGTCTGATCCAGTCATTGCCTCGCAGAGAGCCAGCACTGATGCTGGCACCTGGAGCTGCCCACCCCACTGCAGCAGCCAGCATGCCTGACTGTGTGCAGTGGCCGGACCCCATGCTTGTTTGCTCACATACCCCTGGCCACTCCACGCCTGGCTCACCCTTGGCAGACATGAGATCCAGGCTGGTAGTGTGAGCTGAGTGCAACCTGCCAGGTCAAGTGGATGGAACGAGCCTAGTGGGCCTGAGCAAATCTCAGGCAAAGGTGCCACAGTCCACAGAGGTTTCCAGCTAAAAAAGTGACACCCCAAAGATCTTGCAACACTTTCATGTAGATAATTTCTACTGACCTGTCTTTACATGTATTGGCCTTCTTAAAATTGGGTCTAATATGTTATTGTTTTTTTTAGACAAGCTCTCACTTGGTCACCCAGACTAGAGTATAGTGACATGATCACAACTCACTGCAGCCTCAAACTCCTGAGCTTAAGCGATCCTCCTGCCTCAACCTCCCAGGTAGCTGGGACTGTGGACACATGCCATCATGCCTGGCTAATTTTTGCATTTTTTGTAGAGATGGGGTTTTGCTATGTTGCCCAGGCTGGTCTTGAACTCCTGGTCTCAAGTAATCCTCCTGCCTTAGCTTAGTGCTGAGATTACAGATATAAACCACTGTGCTCAGACAAGTCCAACATGCTTTAGTCTCATCGAATGAACATTCAATTTTAGACCTTGTATTTTTTAGTTTAAATTTTAATCTGATTCTCTCTTTTTAAAAAATAGTTGCTATGTCTCCCCACCACACACACCTTTTTTTTGAGATAGAGTCTCATTCTGTTGCCCAGGGTGTGCAGTGGCATGATCCTGGCTCACTGCAACATCTGTCTCCTAGGTTCAAGCGATTCTGTTGCCTTAGCCTCCCTCCTGCAACTACAGGTGCATACCACCACTCCTGACTACTTTTTTGTATTTTTAATAGAGACAGGGCATGTTGGCCAGGCTGGTCTCGAACTCCTGGCCTCAAGTGATCCATCTGCCTCAGCCTCCCAATGTGTCAAGATTACAGGCATGAGCCACCATGCCCAGGCTTGTTATGGGTTTAATTACATCCACCCCCTTCCAACAATATGTTGTATTCCTAACTCCCAATACCTCAGAATGTGACCTCATTTAGAAATGGAGTCATTGCTGATGTAATTACTTAAGATGAGGTCATAGTGGAGTAAGGTAGGCCCTTGGCCCTTGGCCCTTAATGAAATATGACAGGTGTCTTTTTTTTTTTTTTTTTTTGAGACAAGGTCTCACTGTTGTCTAGGCTGGACTGCAATGGTGCAATCTTGGCTCACTGCAGCCTCTGCCTCCCAGGCTCAAGCAATCCTCCCATCTCAGCCTCCTGAGTAGCTGGGACTACAGGCGTGCACCACTGTACCCAGCTATTTTTTGTATTTTTAGTAGAGACAGGGTTTCGCCATGTTGCCTGGGCTGGTCTTGAACTCCTGGGCTCAAGTAATCCACCTGCCTCGTCATCCCAAAGTGCTGGGGTTACAGGCATGAGCCACCATGTCTGGCCAGACTGGTGTCCTTATAAGAAAAGAGAGGAGGTCAGGCACAGTGGCTCGTCTATAATCCCAACACTTTGGAAGGCCAAGACAGACAAAGCACTTGAGGCCAGGAGTTCAAAACCAGCCTGAGCAACATGGCAAAACCCTGTCTCTACTAAAAATACAAAAATTATCTGGGCATGGTGATGCATGCCTATAATCCCAGCTAGTCCAGCTACTCCAGAGACTGAGGCAGGAGAACAGCTTGAACCCAGGAGAGGAAGGTTGCAGTGAACTGAGATCATGCCACTGTACTACAGCCTGGGCAACAAAGTGAGACTCTGTCTCAAAAAAAAAAAAAAAAAAAAACAAGAAAGAAAAGAAGACAGAAGCTGGGAGTGGTGGCTTACCTGTAATCTTAGCACTTTGGGAGGCTGAGGCAGGTGGATCACTTGAGCCCAGGAGTTCAAGACCAGCCTTGGCAACACGGTGAAATCCTGTCTCTACCAAAATACAAAAATCAAGCCAGTCTCATAACCCAGCCTTAAAATAAATAAACAAATAAATAGATCAAAATTTTAAAAGAAATAGGAAGAGAGAGACCTAGGAAGAATGCCTTGTTATGAGGAAGGAAGAGATTGTAGTGATGCATCTATACATCAAGGAATGTCAACGACTGCTGGCTGTCACTAGAAGCTACAGAGAGGCATGGAACAGATTCTTTCTGAAAGCTGTCAGGAGAAATCCACCCTGCTCCTACCTGAATTTCATACTTTTAGCCTCTGTAACTATCAAAGAGAACATTTCTTTTGTTTTATGCCACTCAATTTGTGCTACTTTGTTCTAGTGGCCCTAGGAAACTAATACACTCCTGAAATTTCTCTTGTCTTTATTGACTATAATTGCCTTTGCTTTTCCTTACAGATTCATTTTACATTGTTACTTTTTCCTTTTCTCTTCTTTCTTTCCTTCTTTTCTTTTCCCCTTCCTTCCTTCCTTCCTTCCTTTTTTCTTTCTTTCTTCTCTTTCTTTCTCTTTCTCTCTCATGTGCGCTCTCTCTTTTTTTTGATTTTCTTCATCCAGGCTGGAGGGCAGTGATGCAATTATATAGCTCACTGCAGCCTCAAACTCCTGGGCTCAAGCAATCTTCCTGCCCTAGCCCCCCAAGTAGCTAGAACAACAGGCATGTGTCACCACATTCAGCTAATTTTTTTAAAATTTATTTATTTTTTTAAATTTTTTTGAGATGGAGTCTCACTCTGTTGCCCAGGGTGGATTGCAGTGGTGCGATCTCATCTCACTGCAACCTCTGCCTCCCAGATTCAAGCGATTCTTCTGCCTCAGTCTCCCGAGTAGCTGGGACTACAGGTGCCCACCACTGCACCTGGCTAATTTTTGTATTTTTAGTAGAGACAGGGTTTCACCCGTATTGGCCAGGCTGGTCTTGAACCCCTGACCTCATGATCTGCCCACCTCAGCCTCCCAAAGTGCTGGGATTACAGGTATGAGCCACCGCACCTGGCCTCAGCTATTTTTTAAATTTGTTTGCAGAGATGGGGTCTCACTATGTTGCCCAGGTTTGTCTTGAACTCCTGGCTTCAAGCAATCTTTCCACTTTGGCCTCCCAAAGTGCTGGGATTATAGGCATGAGCCACTGTGCCCAGCCTTCTTGTAGATTATAATAAAGAAGTGTATTACAATGATTTAAAGTCTGCCTATGGGCCGGGCGCGGTGGCTCAAGCCTGTAATCCCAGCACTTTGGGAGGCCGAGATGGGCGGATCACGAGGTCAGGAGATCGAGACCATCCTGGCTAACATGGTGAAACCCCGTCTCTACTAAAAAATACAAAAAACTAGCCGGGCAAAGTGGCGGGCGCCTGTAGTCCCAGCTACTCGGGAGGCTGAGGCAGGAGAATGGCATAAACCCGGG
>NW_016813389.1:1601667-1646660 GCF_001698545.2 Rhinopithecus bieti
TTTGAGGCGGAGTCTCGCTCTGTTGCCCGGGCTGGAGTGCAGTGGCTGGATCTCAGCTCACTGCAAGCTCCGCCTCCCGGGTTCCCGCCATTCTCCTGCCTCAGCCTCCTGAGTAGCTGGGACTACAGGCGCCCGCCACCTCGCCCGGCTAGTTTTTTTGTATTTTTAGTAGAGACGGGGTTTCACTGTGTTCGCCAGGATGGTCTCGATCTCCTGACCTCGTGATCCGCCCGTCTCGGCCTCCCAAAGTGCTGGGATTACAGGCGTGAGCCACCGCGCCCGGCCGGAGGCTTGATTTTAAACTTTGTTGGAGTAGGTTTGTTTTACTGTTTCTTCCTAAGTCATGCTCTCCCGGGATCTCAATGAGAAAGCCTGGTGTGTTTACCAAGTCCCACTAACTTGGTGAGATTTGAACTGGAAAATCCATCTCCCAAATATCAAACAGCTATAGGAACCTATGCTCCTCTCTTTTAGTCTTCCATCTGTGTCTTCCCCTAGGCTTCCTGGAGTCATCCCCCACGCCAGAGTCAGCCGAGGATTTAAGGGGAGTCTTCTCCTTCTGTGGCTCTCTTTTCTGGGATATTTTTTCTCTCTCTCCATTTCCAGTTGCTCTGGAAGCCCTGAACTCCAACTGTGTAGTCTGGAGCCAATAAGACTTCTGTTTTCTGCTTAATTTCTGTTTGTTTGTTTGTTTGTTTTGTTTTGTTCTGTTTTGAGATGGAGTCTCGCTCTGTTGCCCAGGCTGGAGGGCAGTGGTGTGATCTCGGCTCACCACAACCTCCGCCTCTTGGGTTCAAGCGATTCTCCTGCCTCAGCCTCCTGAGTAGCTGGGATTACAGGCATGCACTACCATGCCCAGCTAATTTTGTATTTTTAGTACAGATGGGGTTTCTCCATGTTGGTCACGCTGGTCTCGAACTCCCAACCTCAGGTGATCCGCCTGCCTCAGCCTCCCAAAGTGCTGGGATTACAGGCATGAGCCACCACACCCGGCTAAACAAATTATTTTATATATTTTTTCAGACTTTATAATTGTCAGCAGCAGAAAGTTTATCTGACGCAAGCTACTCCTCCACTACCAGCAAGTCTGCTTCGTAAATCACCACACCATACTACCTAAGACTTAGAACTTAGGGCTCATGTTCAGTCTGGTTTTAGACTTATCATTGGAAGTGATATGACTTAGTGGAAAGTACAGGCCCTTTTGTTGGGGTCTGGAGCCAGCCAACCCTGATATTGAGCCTTCACCCTGACCCTTCACTGTGTGACCCGAGCAAGCCTCTTTACCTCACTGAGCCTCGGTGGCCTTATCCATGTAATGGGAATCACCCTGTCTTGCAGGATGAGGAATGGAAGGAAGCCCAGTGAAAACCCAGCACATCATTAAGAGTGAATTACAGACCGGCCGCAGTGGCTCACGCCTGTAATTCTGGCACTTTGGGAGGCCAAGGCAGTAGATCACTTGAGGTCAGGAGTTTGAGACCATCCTGGCCAACATGGTGAAACCCCGTCTCTACTAAATATACAAAACTTAGCCAGGCATGGTGGCGGGCACCTGTAATCCCAGCTACTAGGGAGGCTGAAGCAGGAGAATTGCCTGAACCCGGGAGGTGGAGGTTGCAGTGAGCCAAGATTGCACGATTACACTCCAGCCTGGACAACAAGAAAGAAACTCTGTCTCAAAAGAAAACAAAAAAAAAAAATGAATTACACAGTTCTTTTCTCAAGTAAAGATCCCCAAATGATATGACAGTAGGCTAGACCCAATGCTGGCTTTGAGTAAGATCCCACCTTACTCTAGTGACATGCTTTGACATACAAGCTGATGTCCACAAGTCTGGTTTTTTTTTTTTTTTTTTTTTTTTTTTTTTTTGAGATAGAGTCTCACTCTGTCGCCCAGGCTGGAGTGCAGTGGTGTGATCTCGGCTCACTGCAAGCTTCGCCTCCCGGGTTCACGCCATTCTCCTGCCTCAGCCTCCCGAGTAGCTGGGACTACAGGTGCCCGCCACCGCACCTGGCTAATTTTTTGTATTTTTAGTAGAGACGGGGTTTCACCATGGTCTCGATCTCCTGACCTTGTGATCCGCCAGCCTCGGCCTCCCAAAGTGCTGGGATTACAGGCGTGAGCCACTGCGCCCGGCTGGTTTTAGTTTTCACTGTCATGTCAGGGGTGTACCTGCTGAATGCAGGGACCTGCACTCCCTGGGATGGCCCAGACTGTGCCTCCTGGGCAGCAGAATGTCACCAGTTAGAGCATTCGTGTCTGGGGCAAAATCAATTCCTGATTAATTGGAAGGGGTTAGCTTGGGTGACACTCACTCAACACGCTTTCAACAACAATCCAAATAGGAAGAAATCAAAGCACCTGGTATTGATGGGGACAGTTCCTCTCTGAAGCGGCAGAGGTCACTGACACAGCGGCCAAAACAAGCACCTTGGTAGAGGGGACTGTTGTCCTCAGGCAGAGCTGTAGGAGCCAGTGCTATGTGTGGCCTTGGGCGAATTCCCACACCTCTCTGGGGCTCCTCCCGTCTCTTGCACAGAGATGATTTGATTTGTTTTGCTCTGTTTTGTATTTGTTTTTGTTTTTGTTTTGTTTTGAGACAGAGTCTCGTTCTGTCGCCCGGGCTGGAGTGCAATGGCACAATCTCCGATCACTGCAACTTCTGCCTCCTGGGTTCAAGCAATTCTCCTGCCTTAGCCTCCCGAGTAGCTGGGATTACAGGCACCTGCAACCATGCCCAGCTAATTTTTGTATTTTTAGTATAAACGGGCTTTCATCATGTCGGCCAGGCTGACCTCAAGTGATCTGCCCGCCTCAGCCTCCCAAAGCGCTGGGATTACAGAAGTGAGCCACCGTGTCCAGTAGAGAGATTATTTCTAAGGGCTCTCCCAGCATGGGATCAGAAATCAGGAGCCCTGACCCCTGACCATAGTCCTGCCTCCCACATGGTAAGTGGGATTGGGCACCTCAGTGAGTCTCTGCATCAGTGTCTCCATCTGTAACACAGGGGCACATGCCATATCTCAGAAATAATACGGTGCCTGAAACCCAGAATAACAAACACACAGTGCACCCAGCGATCCACGGCCTTGAACCTCACTGGGCAAACTCGACAGTCTTAAAGGCAACTAGGGGAAATGGAGCCAGCTCCCCTTGGGGAAAAAAATGAGAGCTTTCAAAGAGAGACAAATAACTTGCAATTTAAATGCATAAGAGACCAGGCTGTGCCACCACATATGCAGATAGATGCAAATGATATGCAAATAGCTCAAGTAAGCCTGAGTTTGCCAATGTCCTTTGCCAAGCAGCCAGTTATGGGGTTCAGCCAGGTCTGATCTGTGCCAGAAGCTCACATCTGGGGCCCAGAGGCCTTGGGTGAATGTTCAACGGCACCTCTTCCAGGAAGCCTTCCAAGACCCAGCAGTTCTCGACCCCCTCTCTACTCTCCCCAGGACTTGGAGTCTGCCTCTGAATCATCTTCAGGGGTGGTTCCTTCTCCACCTCTGTGAGCTCCCAAGGGTAGGGACTCCCTCTTGTTCACCACCACACCTACAACTGGTACAAAACCTGGCAGTGAGTAGGCACCAGGCCTATAGGCCAAGTGGACACGGGAAGGCAGGATGAGTGGATGAGTTCATTTCTCTTTTTCTTGCTTACGGCTTCTTTTTTTTTTTTTTCTTCTTCTTTTTTTTTTTTTTTTTGAAACAGAGTCTTACTCTGTTGCCCAGGCTAGAGTGCAATGGTGCAATCTCGGCTCACTGCAACCTCCACCTCCCAGATACAAGCGATTCTCCTGCCTCAGCCTCCTGAGTAGCTGGGATTACATGAGTGCCCCACCACGACCGGCTAATTTTTTTAGTTTTAGTAAAGACGGGGTTTCACTGTGTTGGCCAGGCTGGTCTCAAACTCCTGACCTCAAGTGATCCGCCTGCCTCGGCCTCCCAAAGTGCTGGGATTACAGGGGTGAACCACCTTACCCGGCTAGGTGGATGAATTCATCTTTAAGTCCTCCATTCAGGACAAGGCTGAGCCCTCTTCAGGGCCTTCAGCTGTCCTGTCACCCAACAATGAGTGACTTTCAGCATCAGTCCCTCGTTACCAATGAAGATGCAAGGGCTGAAGTTTGCAAGTGACTTATGTAATTAATATATGAAGTAGGAAAGGCTCCCTTCAGTTGATATCATGACTTCCTTACCCTTTTCTTTTTCTTTTTTTTTTTTTGAAACGGAGTCTCGCTCTGTCGCCCAGGCTGGAGTGCAGTGGCCGGATCTCAGCTCACTGCAAGCTCTGCCTCCCGGGTTTACGCCATTCTCCTGCCTCAGCCTCCCGAGTAGCTGGGACTGCAGATGCCCGCCACCTCGCCTGGCTAGTTTTTTTGTATTTTTTTTTAGTAGAGACGGGGTTTCACCATGTTAGCCAGGATGGTCTCCATCTCCTGACCTCGTGATCTGCCCGTCTCGGCCTCCCAAAGTGCTGGGATTACAGGCTTGAGCCACCGCGCCCGGCCTGACTTCCTTACCCTTTTCTTCATTCTCACATCCTTTCTGGGGTGGGCCAGGGCCTGATGCAGACGAGGTGTACAGTAAATATTGATTGACAAACGAATGAACAGATGAACCCATGAATGAATGAGCGCATAAATGAACAAATAAGCAAGATTTCTGCTAGCTTGCCAGAAATTGCTCATATCTCTGGAAACTGCCAGAATCGCCAGAAGCCGCAGCCCATTCTATCTACGCCACATCCCTTAAGTTCTGCTACTGAATTTTTTTTTTTTTTTTTTTTTTTGAGACAAAGTCTTGCTCTGTCATCCAGGCTGGAGTACAGTGGCATGATCTCAGTTCACTGCAGCCTCTGCCTCCTGGGTTCCAGCGATTCTCCTGTCTCAGCCTCCCAAATAGCTAGGATTACAGGCATGCGCGACCACACCTGGCTATTTTTTGCATTTTTAGTAGAGACAGGGTTTCACCATGTTGGCCAGGCTGGTCTCGAACTCCTGACCTCAGGTGATCCGCCCACCTTGACCGGCTGCTACTGGTCTTTATTTGTTGTAGCCATTATGAGTGCTTTTTGGTGTCTGTGAACTTCAAGACTGTGGCAGACACTGTTTGTGCCACATCACATCCCCTCAGCCCCCTCTGATCGGGGCTGCAGCACCGGTTCCACCTCCTGCTGGCCAGGGGGCCACCTCCCACAGGTCCCTCCTGCCTTGGGGTGAAGGCTCCTGGAGCAAACTTCTGCAATGGAGGGGAGGAAGCAGGATACCGTCACCTGGAATCTTCCAGAAGACCATTCTGGGAGGCATTCTGTTTGCTTCCAGAATTCCCAGAGGCATCCAGCCTCCCCTCCCAGACAGCAGCCATCTCAGACACACACACCTCCATCTCTCCTCCTCCCCTGCCACACTCTCCTGCCTCCTGGCATCACCCCCAAGTCCTTAATGCAGGCTTTGTTTCAAGGGAACCCAAATTAGGACAGAGGTACAAAGAAATGTCACATAGCTGTGCCTCTCACAAATATGGTATAAATGCAAAGGTGGAAAATAGATTGAGAATGGCTCGCGTTCACAACCAAAGTGAACCATTTCATTCAGAAGCCAGTGTTGAGTGGTGCTGAACAAGAGCTCATTCATTCATTCATTCTTGGCCACCTGCTCCGTGCTGGGTACTGAGGCCATCACACAAAGCCCTACCCTCATGGCCTCCCAGCCTGGTGGTGAAGACAGAGACTGGGCGAATCATTACTCGGGGAATCGTTTCATTATGGACGGGTGATTGGCTGAGCACCCTGCATGTCGGTGGTTTCTTTGAACCTCAGACCACTCGGCTCCTCTGGGGGCCCAACTGTGCCCATTTATGAGTGAGAAAACTAGGGCCCGGAGTGCAGGGGCCTGTTGTCATAGGAACGTCAGACAGGTCAAAAGTGGTGGAGCTGAGGCCTGAACCCACAGCATCTAATTCGGAGCCGGCAGAGGCCCCTTGGCCCTCGGATCTGCCGAGGAGTCACCTGGCCTGAGTGTTAGACAAATGCAAGACACGTAGCCATCTTAAATGTTCTGGTAGCTACATTAAAACAAAATAAAAAGAAACTGGGGCGGGGCGCAGTGGCTCACGCCTGTAATCCCAGCACCTTGGGAGGCTAAAGTGGGTGGATCACAAGGTCAGGAGATCGAGACCATCCTGGCTAACTCGGTGAAACCCCGTCTCTACTAAAAATACAAAAAACTAGTAGCCGGGCGAGGTGGCAGGCGTTTGTAGTCCCAGCTACTCGGGAGGCTGAGGCAGGAGAATGGCGTGAACCTGAGAGGCGGAGCTTGCAGTGAGCTGAGATCCGGCCACTGCACTCCAGTCTAGGCGACAGAGCGAGACTCCGTCTCAAAAAAAAAAAAAAAAAAAAAAACACCAAATAAAAACAAACTGGGGCCAGGCATGGTGGCTCATGCCTGTAATCCCAGCACTTTGGGAGGCCAAGACAGGCAGATCACTTGAGGCCAGGAGTTCGAGACCAGCCTGGCCAACATGGAGAAACCCCGTCTCTATTAAAAAATATAAAAATTAGCCAGGCGTGGTGGTGCGTGCCTATAGCCCCAGTTACTTGGGAAGACTGAGGCAGGAGAATCACTTGAACCCGGGAGGTGGAGGTTGCAGTTGCAGTGAGCAGAGGTTGCAGTGAGCCGAGATCATGGCACTTCACTCCAGCCTGAACAACAGAGTGAGACTGTCTCAAAAAAAAAAAGAAACTGGCAGAATTCCTTCTCATAATATTTGTATTTAACCCAATAGATCCAAAATATTATCACTTTGACAGATAATTAATATTTAAGATTATTAATGAGATATTTACTTTTTTTCCCCATACGAAGTCTTTGCATCTTTGTGCATTTCACATTCAAGGCACATAGCAGTTTAGGCTAGCCACATTTCGAGTGCCCTGCGTGCAGGACAGTGCAGCCCTGGCCTCCGCTGTGTCGTCACCGCTTGCCTTGTGACCTTGAGCAAGTCCTTTCTCATCTCAGTCTCCGTGAGCTCCTCCCGGTGTGTCGTGGTCAGACAGCTATCACGGAGGGAAAGTGCTTTGTAACCTCACTGTGCGCCGGTCACTGTTAACCTTCCTTCCAGTCATGTGCCCTGGCCGCCAAGGGACCCACACAGACAGAGCTGTTGAACTTGCATCTCTTGCTTTTGAGGGGGCACAGGTTTGGGGAGACAGACATCTGGTTCCCATTGTGGAAACAGATCTCTCTTCCCAAGCTTGGGCTCTGGAACTCCACCCCGGAGAGGGAGAGGGGCGGGGCAGGGGAGGAGCCAGTGACCAAGTCTTTCCCTGCCCTTTTGGTTTTTTTTAGGCTTAATTTTTTTTTTTTTTTGGAGCAGCTTTAGGTTCACAGCAAAATTGAGAAGAAGGTGTTGAGACATTCCATATGTCCCTTGCCCCCACAATGCATAGCCTCCCATTATCAATGTCCCCACCAGATGTGTTACAATTGAGAACGCACACTGACACATCATTATCACCCAACATTCTCTGCCCTTTTTTTAGTGTGTCAAAACAGGTGAGGCTCTCTCACCTCGTCAAAGGCCTGCTCCTTCTCACCCTCCCCCAGGCTGAGCTCTTACGAGAGCTAATTAGAGTCCATTTTAACCCAAATGACCTGTCACCTCCCTATTAAAATGCCAGAGGACAGTTCTGCTCCTGCAGTATCTGGGACCATCTGGGACAGGGGAGTGAGGTTAAGGCTGGGTTTAGTGAGGGCCTGAAACGGCTGCTTCAACGTTGTAAAGTGCAAAGTTGGTGCTTGGAGCTGGTGCAGTGGGAACGCGGCTTGCTCGCTTGCGCATTAGACACACATCTCCCCAGCGCCTAGAATGTTTATGCAGCTTCTGTGAGGATGCTGGAGATACAGAAAGGAGAGGAGGCCGGCCTCGCCCCCAGGGAGTGCAAGTCTGGTGCAGGAGAGAAGACAGCAAGCAAACAGCCACAGTGAAGTCCGAGGGCCTGCAGGGGATGCGTGGGCGATGTGTGTGGGTGGGCGTTCAGCCTGGGCCAGAGGGTGGGAGCAGGAAGTTCAAAGCAGGGTGGCATGGAGCCTCTGATCAGATGTGTGGCTGGAGGGCAGAATGCCGGGGAGACTGGCCAGCCGTGAGATGGGACCTGAGGCAGGTTGGGTCCAGGCCACGGTGGGCCTTGAATACCAGCTTCAAGAGTATGAACATGGTCCTTTGTTCTCCAAGACTCCTGTTCCAAACAGCAGGACTGCTTGGCACAACTGCCAATTAGGTAGAAATGGGGCAATTCCATTCCATTTCCCCAATATTCATGGACTACTATTGATGGTCTGCTGTGGGGAATACAGAGATGCAAAAGCATTTTATTTTATTTTTTATTTTTTGAGACAGTCTTGCTCTGTTGCTCAGGCTGGAGTACAGTGGTGTGATCTCAGCTCACAGCAACCACTGCCTCCCAGGTTCAAGTGATTCTCCTGCCTCGGCCTCCTGAGTAACTGGGACTACAAGCACATGCCACCACGCCAGGCTAATTTTGTAACAAAAGCATTTTAAGGAAACCAAAAAATAGCCAAACAAAACCCTGGACTTCCATTTCCAGCCATATTGCAGACTAGACCGCAGAAAACCCTCTTGCTACAACATACTACTTGGAAATGGTGGCCAAAATGTAACAACTATCCTTTTAAATGCATGGCTGAGCTTGCAAGAAAGGAAAAGAACTCCCTGGGGACAAAAACACAGAAGCAGCTGAAAACTAGAGCAGGAATCAGGCAGCCCGTGTTGGTGTGGTGTGGGCGGCATGGGCGAGGTGGAGGATGTTGGTCTCTGCTGTCTGGGGACTGGAGTTTACAGCCCCTCTGGGGACAATAAATGAGGCTTTGGACTCCACAAAACGGGGGGATTGTAAATGAGACCCACCCCGAAGCCAGACTCTCCAGAGTTACATTCTCAGTGAAAAGGTAGATAAGGGTAAAAACCAGTCTCCACTCAGGCAGATCACCTGCCACATCCAGGGCTTGGAGTGGGGAAAGCAGGCTGCTCTGGGAATTTGTAACCACAGACTTAGCCTCAGGAGGTTTGATATTTAAATTTAGACTGCTACTTATATGCTCTGGGGACTCCCAAAGCAAAAACTTAACACAAAAATAGGTCCCTTGGCATGGGGGCAGAAACAAATGCAAACATGCACTAGAGGGCTATGACCTCAACCCAGGCTGCCCAGGGTTCCCACCGACAGATGCCCCTACAGATGAATTCACAAAGGTAAATTACAAAACAAAAGTAGCCATAAGTGAGATCCAGCTGCAAAACCAACAGTACAAGTGGACACCCCAAGAATCTCAGATGATAGATCCAGGAGACAGAGACCATAAAATAGATAGAGACCATACAATTTAGATAGAGACTAAAATTACTAATGACAGGCCAGGTGGAGTGGCTCATGCCTGTAATCCCAGTACTTCGGGAGGTTGAGGTTGGTAGATCACTCGGGCCCAGGAGTTCAACACCAGCCTGGGAAACATGGCAAAACCCCATCTCTATGAAAAATACACAAATTAACATGGCATGGTGATGCATGCCTGTGGTCCCAGCTACTCAGGAGGCTGAGGTTGGAGGATCACTTGAGCCTGGGAGGTCAAGGCTGCAGTGAGCCATGATCGTTCCACTGCACTCCAGCCTGGGTGACAGAGTAAGACCTTGTCTAAAAAGAAAAAGAAAAAAAGACACCCTTCACTTTGGGAGGCAGAGGTGGGTGGATCACTTGAGGTCAGGAATTCGAGATCAGCCTGGCCAACATGGCAAAACCCCATCTCTACTAAAAGTACAAAAATTCGCTGGGCATACTGGTGTGCACCTGTAGTCCCAGCTACTCGGGAAGCTGAGGCAAGAGAATCACTTGAACCTGGGAGGCGGAGGTTGCAGTGAGCCGAGATGGCACCACTGCACTTCAGCCTGGGTGACAGAGCAAGACTCCATCTCAAAAAAAAAAAAAAAGAAATACAAAGTTTTGGGAAATATCAAAATGAATTAGATATTATGAAAAAAAAAAAAAAAAAAAAAGCAGAGTTTCTGGTTAGAGACCGCAGAATAAACGCAGGTATTTATCCCTGCTACCTCCCGAAACTCCTTTAAAATGGCAGAAAAGGCATTTTCAAAATATCACAATGACAAAGAAAATGGGATGTGAGGCAAGAGAAACAAAATTTTGAAATTGGAAAGCAGACGAATGAGTGAGAACCACCTCAGTGGATGAAAACCACTGAATCCTAAACTGGCAGTGAGGAAAGCCTAGACACAAAAGAAACCCCCAGAGGCTAGGAATTTGAGTACCAGGTGCTTCTGGCAGCAGAGGTAAAGAGCATATTGAGCCACAGGGGATTTCCACCCCAGCAGAAGACAGATGGTTTATTCTGCAGAGTGGCTAAAGCCAAGGAGGGTCTCTGGACTGAGGAAAAGTAAGTCCAGCTGGGGACAGGGGCATCTCATTGAAAACAGAGGAATACAGTGAGAGGGTCTTTATACTGAATATGAACACTCCAAGTTGGCATCAGGGCTTAGTATGAACCTGTAGGCAGGAGATTCAAACATAAGTCCCTGGGGATCTGAGAAGCCCAAGAGCAAAGACCTAAAGACACTGACATTGTGAGCTCACTGATGAAAGAACCCAGCCAGATCACCCAACAGTGAAGTTCTTGGTGGGCAGCAAACTGAGCTCTCAGCTTCCTAGCAGCCTCTATGCACAGAAGCCAATGGTCACCAAGGCACTTGGGGGAGCCTTCCAACAGAGACAAACAATAACAAATAGATCTTTCTTAAAAGAGAAAAATTTAGGGGAAGAGATAAGGAGAAGAAAATATTTTTAAAAAATTATCATTAGTAGTACCAAAGATGAGCTATAGCACACATTAAACAAGAACAGGATGTTATTAAAAAGGAACATTCTGGGCCGGGCACGGTGGCTCATGCCTGTAATCCCAGCACTTTGGGAGGCCAAGGCGGGCGGATCATGAGGTCAGGAGATCGAGACCATCCTGGCTTATACGGTGAAACCCCGTCTCTACTAAAAACACAAAAAATTAGCCAGCGTAGTGGCGGGCACCTGTAGTCCCAGCTACTCGGGGAGCTGAGGCAGGAGAACGGCGTGAACCCGGGTGGCAGAGCTTGTAGTGAGCCGAGATCATGCCAGTGCACTCCAGCCTGGGTGACAGAGTGAGACTCTGTCTCAAAAAAAAAAAAAAAAAAAAAAAAAAAAAGGAACATTTCTGGCAGGGTGTGGTGGCGTCATGCCTGTAATCCCAGCACTCTTGGGAGGCGGGATGCAAAGCACGATCACTTGAAGTCAAGAGTTCTAAACTAGCCTGGCCAACATGGTGAAACCCCACTTCTACTTAAAAAATAATAAATAAAAATTAGTCCCAGGCGTGGTGGCACACACCTGTAAATCCCAGCTTACTTGCGGAGGCGGCCGCCGAGGCTGAAGCAGGTAGAAGTCGCTTTTGAGCTTGGATGGCGAGGTTGCATGTTGAGCAGTGACGTTTTTGCCAGCTGCCAGTCCAGCTTTGTCGGGTGACAAAGGCGAATGCATCATGGTTTCTCAAAAAAAAAAAAATAAAGTAACATTCTGGAGAAGCAAAAAATATCTCTTGGATAGCACAAATTAGAAAAGCTTTAGGTGGAAGGGTTGGGGAGATAGGAGAGATCAAAAGATCGAAGACATAAGCAGAACAGCAGAGGCAAGGAAAAAGGCATAGGAGAGAAAAGACATTGAAAGTTATTAGAGTTTCATCCTTGGGAGGATCTAACATCCAAGTATTGAGGAATCTGAGAAATGAGAATATGAAAATTTAGGGCCGGGCGCGGTGGCTAAGCCTGTAATCCCAGACTTTGACGACTAGCCGAGCACGGGTGGATCACGGGATTGGTCTAGGAGTATCAAAGACGCATCGCTGGTTTAACATGGTGAAAACCCGCCGGGGTTCTACTAAAACAATACAAAAAACTTAGTCCGGGCTGAGTGGTGGCGGCGGCGCCCTGTAGTCCCAGCTATCCGGAGGCTGAGGCGCAGCGACGATGGGGCGTGAAACCCCGGGAGTGGAAGGCTTGCAGTGAGCTGAATTCCGGCCAACTGCACTCCAAGCCTGGGCGACAGAGCGGACTCCGTCTCAAAAAACAAAAACAAAAAAGAAAAAGAATTATAGAAGATAAAGGAGGAGGGATCATCAAACAAGTTTACTAAAGGTGAATTTTCTTTTTTAAAATTTATTTTATTGTATTTTGTTGGTGTGTTATTGTTTTTTTGGCTCCTTGTTGAGGACAGGAGGTTTCTTGTGCTGTCTCGCAGGCCTGGAGCGGTGCAGGTGGCACCATTTCAGCTTCACGGCAAACCTCCGCCTCCTAGGGTTCAAACTGATTCTCCTGCCTCCAGGCTGTCTGAGTAGCTGGGGATGTATAGGCATACACTTATCCATGCCTGGGCTAATTTTTTACCCATTTGTAGTACAGGATGGGGTTGGCAGTTGTTGGCCAGGTGGGTCTCAACTTTCCTGACCTCAAGTGATCTACTGCCTCCGCCTCCAAGTGCTGGAGCTACAGGCGTGAGCCACCCATTGGTTGCTTGGCCAATTCTCTTTAAATTAAATTGTGGGGCTGGGGCCAGTGCGCTGGGTGAGGCGCCCGCGTGAGGCTGCCGACGTCGCGGGCGGCGTTCTGTGAGCGGCCGAGGGAGGGAGGACTTGTTTGGCCCAGAGGTTTGGAGACCACATGGAGGTCAAATGTAGTGAGGACCCTCCTGTAGAAGAAAAGAAATTTTTAGATAGCGCAGGCCGCGTCAGTGAGGCGTGAAGTGCGTGCGGTGGTCCAGTACCTGGGACGCTGAGATGGGGAAGTTCAGCTTGAGCCGCAGGAGGTTCACAGGGCTGCCAGTGACGGGGCCCTGATCCATTGAGTACCTGGCCACTCCAGCCGTGGGAGACAGAGGCGAGGACCGGCTCGTGTTTCAAACAGAAACAAACTGAGGGCAGACAAACCAAGAAACCGAACAGCAGATCGGACATAAAGACCTTGGAGTTTCCAATTCGTAAAATGCTGTAACAAGGTATCCTGAACAAAATGGGATTGAAGATATGCCCACTAAAAGACGCGCGGAGGTGGTACCTCTTTTTTTTTTTTGTTTTGTTTTTTTTTTCGAGACAGATTCTCACTCTAGTTGGCCCCGGAGTGGCGGTGCAGCGGAATGACCTAGGCTTGCACTGGCAAACTCTGCTCCTGTGGTTTCAGAGTGCATCCTGCCACTTTCAGGCCGGCCGGTCGCCGGCGGAAGAGTGGCCGTGGGCGATTACACGGCGGTGAGGCCACAACCAGTTAAGGTTCTTTGTGTATTTAGTTAGAGAGGGGTTTCCACCATGTTGGCCAGGCTGGTCTTGAACTCCTGTGACCGGCAGGTGGTCCAGCGCCACCGTTGTGGCCTCTTCAAAGTGGCTGGGATTACATGCTTGAGGCCCACTCTACGAACCCGGTGGCCTAATGTACTATTTTTTAAAAGTATAGCTCATGGAATTGTCACGAGGTCACTGGGGAACAAATTGAAAAGTCATAACAAAGGATTTCATATTAGGGAAAAAAACAGCGGTTGCACAAATAATCAGAATGACATCAGACTTTTCAATGGCATTCCTGAAGCTAAACCACCATGGAGTAAATGCCTTCAAAATCCCAAGGAAAAAATCTTTCAAAATACAGAATTCTATATCCAACCACATTATCAATCAGTTGTGAGAATAGAATAAAGACATTTTCAGGGCCAGGCGCGGTGGCTCAAGCCTGTAATCCCAGCACTTTGGGAGGCCGAGACGGGCGGATCACGAGGTCAGGAGATCGAGACCATCCTGGCTAACATGGTGAAACCCCGTCTCTACTAAAAAAATACAAAAAACTAGCCGGGCGAGGTGGCGGGCGCCTGTAGTCCCAGCTACTCAGAGGCTGAGGCAGGAGAATGGCGTAAACCCGGGAGGCGGAGCTTGCAGTGAGCTGAGAACCGGCCACTGCACTCCAGCCCCGGCGACAGAGCGAGACTCCGCCTCAACAACAACAACAACAAAAAGACATTTTCAGAAATGAACACAGAAAAAGTTCAGCTCCCATGCATGCTTTCTCAAGAATTTACTAGAGGACAAGCTCCACCAAAACAAGAGAATAAACCAAGAAAGAGGTGAAAGTGGGAAACGAAGGCAGAAGAGAGATAGTGAGAATTCCCAAAATGGTGGTGAAAGGAAATCTCAGCAGGCCTAGAAAGCAGCCAGAGAGATTGAAACAAACCAGAAGGATCTGCAAAAAAATGTTTCCAAGAAGATGCAACTGAAAGATTAACTGATGTGCTTGGATGTACCAAGCAGCAGTTTGTGCTGCTGAATAAGAGTTTGGGATGAAGTGAGATAGAAAACCAAGAAGTCAAATAAATAAAAATAGGACAATATTATTACAAGGAAAACAAAAGACTGTGGAAGAAAAAAAAAAAATAATTGTAGTGTTTTACTTAGCACAGGAGATGAAGAGGATTTATACAATCACAATATTGTAAACTTTCAATATCGAGTTAGCCCAAATTATGATTGAAGTATGTTGGAAGAATGATGAAACAGGAAGTAGGGTGAGGGTAGAGGGAGTAGTGGTGCTGGTGAAAGTCAGACAGTTTATTTATTTATTTATTTGTTTTGAGACGGGGTTTCACTCTTGTTGCCCAGGCTGGAGTGCAATGGCGCAATCTAGGCTCACCACAACCTCCACCTCCCGGGTTCAAGTGATTCTCCTGCCTCAGCCTCCTGAGTAGCTGGGATTACAGGCATGCACCACCATGCCTGGCCAATTTTGTATTTTAGTAGAGATGGGGTTTCTCCATGTTGTTCAGGCTGGTCTCGAACTCCCGACCTCAGGTGATCTACCTGCTGCAGCCTCCAAAAGTGCTGGGATTACAGGTGTGAGCCACTGTGCCCGGCACAGTTTTTTTCTTTTGTGGAAAGTTGATACACAATGCTTAAGACTAAACACACACACGCACACAAACACACAGTTATTTAGTGATATAGAGGTAAATTTCAAAAGCAACAGCTAAAAGAGTTCAAAGAGTTTGCAACTAGGAGCAAAAAACTGAGGAATTCAGGGATGGGAGACAGGAGACTGTAGTTTCTCATAATAAACTTTGTGGACCTACTTGATGCTTTAAACTGCATACATGTATACAAATGAAAATCGAAAAGCAGTTGAGAAAGATTTAAATTTGGATAATAGGTTTCCCATATAATCATATGTGCCATCTTGAATTCTCTCAGCTCCATCAGTTTATAAGGGTCTTGGCTACTTGTTCTGTCCCAACCAGTTCCACATGGGCAGAGCTCCGTGTAGGCACAACCCGACAGCATTCTAACCTCCGGTCCCCACGGCTGCTCCATGCTTGCTTGTGCTCAGAATGCTATGGGATCCACTCAATGCCCATGCATGTGCCAGATGGTTCCCCAAGACCAAGAAATCAATTGTGATGAACATCAAGCAGTGGTCAGATCAATAATATACTTTCACATGGGCTCTCCCTTTTTTCAAGTTTTCTTCTAGCTTTCCTGTGGTTGCGCTCCCTACCACATCACTAACCTTCACTTTTACCTCAATTCTCAAGCCCTAGACAGTAGCCCTAGAAAGCAACCTTTGGTTTGAGATTTGGTGTTGGATTGTCCAGATCAGATTTAATAGTGAAAGACTGAATGCTTTCTCCCTTAAAATCAGGAACAAGGCAAGGATGTTTTCTGTTGCTGCTGCTAGTCAACACCATAAAGGAATTCCTAGCCAATGCAATAAGGCAAGGAGAAAAGACATACAACTTGTTAAGAAAGACAGAAATCTGCCTCTCTTCACACACAACAAGACTGTATACGTTGGCTGGGTGAGGTGGCTCAAGCCTGTAATCCCAACACTTTGGGAGGCTGAGGCAAGCAAATCACTTGAGCTTAGGAGTTCAAGACCAGACTGGTCAACATGGTGAAACCCCATCTCTATTAAAAATACAAAAATTAGCCAGGTGTGGTGGCACATGCCTGCAGTCCCAGTTACTTGGGAGGCTGACACACGAGAATCACTTGAACCCGGGAGGTGGAGGTTACAGTGAACTGGGAGCATGCCGCTGCACTCCAGTCTGGGTGATATAGTGAGACTCTGTCTCAAAAAAAAAAAAAAAAAAAAAAAAAAAAAAAAAAAGATTGTATAAGTTTAAAATCCCATAGAACTAAAAGTTTAGCAAGGTCACAGAATGTAAATCAATATACAAATATAAAAAATAAATACTATATTCCTATATACTCCCAATCAATGACTAGAAATGAAAACTAAGAGATAGTGCTAAAAAAAATAAATATTTGAGTAAGTATTCTGAAGGCTATGGAACATTAATGAAATAAATCAAAGAATACCTAAATAAATGGAGACATATACCATGTTCATGGATTAGAAGACTCAATATTGTTAAGCTATCAATTGTGGTCAAGTTGATCTACAGATTCAATCCAATCCCAAAGAAAATCTAAGGATAATTTTTAGTAGAAGTCAACAAGCTAATTCTAAAATTTATACAAAAGAGAAAAGGAATTGGACAAAAAGAATTTTTAAAAAGGACAAAGTTAGGAGACCGACATCATCTGATTTCAAGACTTAGTATTAATATAAAGCTACAGTAAGCAGACAGTGTGGGAATGGTAAAGGGACAGACATACAGGTCAATGGAGCAGAGAATTCACAAATGGAACCACACAAATGTGGCCAAGTGATATTTGTTTGTTTGTTTGTTTGTTTATTTATTTTGGAGACAGAGTCTCGCTCTGTCACCCAGGTAGGAGTGCAGTGGCGTGATCTCAGCTCACTGCAACCTCCCAGGCAGGAGAATCGCTTGAACCCAGGAGGCAGAGAGGTTGCAGTGAGCCGAGATCTTGCCACTGCACTCCAGCCTGGGTGACAGAGTGAGACTCCGTCTCAAAAAAAAAAAAAAGAAAGAAAGAAAAGAAAACAGATTAATAAGAGAAGAACATAACAGTTTCACCAGACGGTGAAACCCCATCTCTACTGAAAATACAAAACTTAGCTGGGCGTGGTGGCACATGCCTGTAGTCCCAGCTACTCGGGCGGCTGAGGCAGGAGAATTGCTTGAACCAGGGAGTTGGAGGTTGCAGTGAGCAGAGATCGCACCACTGCACTCCAGCCTGGTGACAGAGTGAGACCCTGTCTCAAAAANGATCACCTGAGGTCAGGTGTTCAAAACCAGGCTGGTCAACATGGTGAAACCCTGTCTCTACTAAAAATACAAAAATTAGGGTAGAGCATGAGACTCTTAATCTCAGGGTCGTGGGTTCGTGCCCCACGTTGGGCGCCAGATATCAGGAGAACCCGCTCCCAGTGTTTAACATGGGTTCTTTTCTATTTCCCAAGTGTCTCGGCTGGTTTGAGAAATAAAGGGAAAGAGCACAAGAGAGAGAAATTTAAAGCTGGGTGTCTGGGGGAGACATCACATGGTAGCAGGATCCATGATGTTCCCCGAGCCGTAAAACCAGCAAGTTTTTATTAGCAATTTTCAAAAGGGAAGGGAGTGCACGAATAGGGTGTGGGTCACAGAGATCACATACTTCACAAGGTAATAAAATTTCACAAGGCAAATGGAGGCAGGGCGAGATTACAGGACCACCAGATGAGGCAAAATTAAAATTGCTCATGAAGTTTCAGGCACGCATTGTTGTTGTTAACATCTTATCAGGAAACAGGGTTTGAGAGCAGACAACCTGTCTTACCAAAATTTATTATGTGGGAATTTCCTCGTCCTAATAAACCTGGGAGCACTACTGGAGACTGGGGCTTATTTCATCCCTTTGGCTGCGACCATAAAAGACAGCACACCTTAAAGGGGCCGTCCATAAGCCTACCTTCAGGGCGCATTCTCTTTCTCAGGGATGTTCCTTGCTGAGAAAAAGAATTCAACGATATTTCTCCTATTAGCTTTTGAAAGAGGAGAAATATAGCTCTGTTCCGCCCGGCTCACCGGCGGCCAGTTCAAAGTTACCTCTCTTGTTCCCTGAACATCGCTGTTATCCTGTTCTTTTTTAAGATGCCCAGATTTCATATTGTTCAAACACATATGCTCTACAAACAATTTGTGCAGCTGACACAATCATCACAGGGTCCTGAGGTGACATTCATCCTCCTCAGCATAAGAAGAAGATGATAGGATTAAGAGATTAAAGACAGGCATAGGAAATCACAAGGATATTCATTAGGGAAGTAATAAGTGTCTATGAAATTTTCACAATTTATGTTCAGAGATTGCAGTAAATACAGGCATAAGAAATTGTAAAAGTATTACTTTGGGGAACTAATAAATGTCCATGAAATCTTTGCAATTTATGTTCTTCTGCCACGGCTTCAGCCGGTCCCTCCGTTCAGGGTCCCTGACTTCCCACAACAACAACAAAAAAAGCCAGGTGTGGTGGCTCACACCTGTAATCCCAGCACTTTGGGAGGCCGAGGCGGGTGGATCACCTGAGGTCAGGTGTTCAAAACCAGACTGATCAACATGGTGAAACCCTGTCTCTACTAAAAATACAAAAAATAGCCTGGTGTCGTGGCGCTTACCTGTAGAACCAGCTACTCTGGAGGCTGAGGCAGGAGAATCACTTGAACCCGGGATTGTGCCCCACTGCACTCCAGCCTGGGCAACAGAGTGAGACTCCATTTAAAAAAAAAAAAAAAGAAGAAGAAGAACATAATAAATGTATTTCATCATAGTTTTACTTGATTATGGGAGTTTTCAGAATGAAGACCCAAAGACCCAGGGTGAATTGTGGACTTTTATACTTAGGTTCAATCAAGTATGGAAAACTGCATAGAAATATGATTGGACCAAAAGGGTGTGATCTAATAGTAAGAGGCTGAGTAGGGAAACCCAGCAAGGCCAGTCTGTTTAGACTTTTCTTGGCCTCTCTGTGCATGTTCCTTCCTTCCAGGTATGGGGCAGGACCTTCCCTGGAATGAAGCTCCCATGATCTACATCAAACAAATTAGGTCAGAGAAACTTCTTTATGGCCAGCTGTTACACAGAAAGGTGAAGGAGGGTTAGGGTCATATTTGCAGGCATTGTGCCTGGCTTCAGGGAAGAGGGTTCTGGTTTCTATGATCCACCTTGGGGAAGAGGATTGTAGTTTCCATGGCTAGCCTTGGGGGAGAATGAGGGGTGAGAGACAGAAGGGCAGGGCAAGGTCAGAGAGAAACTTTGCTTCTGAGGCCTTCACTTTGAGGTATTGTTTTCTGAGCCCCAACAACCTCAAGCCAGAAACAACCCAAATATCCAATAGGAGAATGTGGAGCTAAATTGTGGGGTAGTCACACAATGGAATACTAAACATTAAGAACAAGTGAACTGGCTGGGTGTGGTGGCTCATGCCTGTAATCCTAGCACTTTGGGAGGCCGAGGCAGGTGGATCATCTGAGGTCAGGAGTTCAAGACCAGCCTGGCCAACATGATGAAACCCCATCTCTACTAAAAGTATAAAAATTGAGGCTAGGCATGGTGGCTCACGCCTGTAATCCCAGCACTTTGGGAGGCCAAGGAGGGCGGATCACAACATCTGGAGATCGAGATGAGCCTGGCCAACATGGTGAAACCCCGTCTCTACTAAAACTACAAAAAATTAGCTGGGTGTGCTGGCAGGTGCCTGTAATCACAGCTACTAGAGAGGCTGAAGCAGGAGAATCTCTTGAACCCAGTAGGTGGAGGTTGCAGTGAGCTGAGACCATGCCACTGCACTCCAGTCTGGGCAACAGAGTGAGACTCTGTCTCAAAAAAAAAAAAAAAGTATAAAAATTAGCCGGGCACGGTGGTGCATGCCTATAATCCCAGCTACCTGGGAGGCTGAGGCAGGAGAATTGCTGAAACACAGGAGGTAGAGGCTGCAGTGAGCCAAGATTGTGCCACTTCACTCCAGCCTGGGCAACAGAGCAAGACTCCATCTCAAAAAAAAAGAACAATTGTACTTCAGAATATCACATGTACCCCATAAATATATATACCTAATATGTACCCACACAAATTAAAAATTAGGCCAGGCACAGTGGCTCATGCCTGGAATTCCAGCACTTTGGGAGGTCAAGGTAGACGAATTGCTCAAGCCCAGGAGTTCAAGGCCAGCCTGGGCAACATAGTGAAACCCTGTCTGTACCAAAACTACAAAAAATTATCTGAGTGTGGTGGCATATGTCTATAGTTCCAGGTACTCAAGAGGCTGAGGTGGGAGGATTGCTGGAGCCCAGGAGACGGAGGTTGCAGTGAGTTGAGACTGTGCCACTGTACTCCAACCTAGGCGACCCTGTCTCAAAAAAAAAAATTAAAAAATGTAAAAAGAGAATGATTGAACTATTGTTACACAGTTGCACTTCACAAACTATAATGAATAAGATAAGTCAAATACAAATGAATATACCGAATGATTTCATTTACAAAAATCCCAAAACTTATCTATGATGATAAAAGTTGAATCAATGGTAATCTTCCGAGGAGTTAATGACTTGGAGGATATGAGGAATGCTTCTAGGATGCTGACCATGCTCTGTTTTTTTTTTTGAGACGGAGTCTCGCTCTGTCGCCTGGGCTGGAGTGCAGTGGCCGGATCTCAGCTCACTGCAAGCTCCGCCTCCCGGGTTCACGCCATTCTCCTGCCTCAGCCTCCGGAGTAGCTGGGACTACAGGCGCCCGCCACCTCGCCCGGCTAGTTTTTTGTATTTTTAGTAGAGACGGGGTTTCACCGTGTTAGCCAGGATGGAGACCATGCTCTAATCTTGATGGTAATTACATAGGTGTGTTCACTTTGTAAAAATTTATCAAACTGAACATTTAAGATTTCTGCCATTTTCTGTATATTATTATTCATTAATAAAATGTTTGCTTGTCTGGGCACAGTGGCTCACGCCTATAATCCCGGCACTTTGGGAGGCTGAGGCAGACTGATCACAAGGTCAGGAGTTTGAGACCAGCCTGAACAACATGGAGAAACCCCGTATCTACTAAAAATACAAAATTAGCTGGGCATGGTGGCGCATGCCTGTAATCCCAGGAGGCTCAGGCAGGAGAATCACTTGAACCCAGGAGGCAGAGGTTGCAGTGAGCCGAGATCGTGCCATTGCACTCCAGCTTGGGCAACAAGAGCGAAACTCTGTCCTAAAAACATAAATAAATAAAAATAAAATGTTTAAGCGAACAGCTTTGGCTTCTTTTATATAGATATCATTCCAAAATACTTGATAAATACTAAAAGGTGTAGAAGAGAATAAAAATGACCCATATTCTCCCACTCCTGTTCACACTTTGGTGGACCACCCCGTTCAGTGTATATACATCCTAAAAGCCTCACTCACTGAAGACAAAATTTCACAAGCCATAGATCAAATTCTAAGGCTACAAGGACACTGATATAAAAGCTGAAGGCACCAGGCACAGTGGTTCACACATGTAATACCCAGCACTTTGGTAGACTGAGGCAGGAGGATCACTTGAGCTCAGGAGTTCGAGACCAGTCTGGGCAACATAGTGAGACATGTCTCTACAAAAAAATTAATTTTCTATTTTTGAGACAGACAGTCTCACTCTATCGCCCCAGCTGAATTGCAGTGATGCAATCGTGGCTCACTGCAACCTCTACCTCCCAGGTTCAAGCAATTCTCATGCCTCAACCTCCTAAGTAGCTGAGATTCAAGGCATGCACCACCATGCCCAGCTAATTTTTGTGTTTTTAGTAGAGACAGGGTTTCACCATGTTGGTCAGGCTGGTCTCGAACTCCTGGCCTCAAGTGTTCTACCTGCCTCAGCCTCCCATAGTGCTGGGATTACAGGCGGCACCACCATGCCTGGCTTTTTTTTATTTTCATATTTTTTATTTGGACAAAACTTTTTTTTTCAATTAGCTGGGCTACTCAGGAGACTGAGGTGGGAGGATTGCTCGATCCTAGGAGGTTGAGGGTTCAGTGAGCCATGATTGCACCACTGCACTCCAGCCTGGGCAACACAACAAGACTTTGTCTCAATAAATAAATAAATAAATAAATAAATAAATAAATAAAAGCTCAAGAGATGGAATAAACTCTTGACTAGACACAAAGAGAGAAGTGGATAATAGAAAGCTAACACTGAAGAATCCACATAGAAGGCAATAGAGCAAAAGTGATGAAAAATATCAAAGAGAAATTAGGAGGAAATAGAGGATAATATTAGAAGGTCAGACATCCATACGATAGGAATTTCCAGAAGTACTATATAGAGGGAATGCCAAGAGAGGCATACTGAACATAGAAGCTGAGAATTCTCAAAAAGTGAGTAAGTTCTCAGAATAAAGAGACATGAGTTCTCAGAATAAAGAAGCTCAAAGAAAGACAAGCTAAATAAGTAAAAATACACATTTTGCCTAGATATACTGTAATTCAGAATGCCAAAAATAAGGATAAAATCTTAAAAGCAGCTCTGAGGGAGAAAAACAATTACCTACAAAGAAATGACAAATAAACCAATAGCAGAATTCTCCTGAGCCACAAAAGGAGCAAGAAAACAATGGAATTACACCTTTAGGGTGTTGAGGAAAATTAACTACCAACTTAGAATAACATACCTAGCTAGACTATCAGTAAAGAGTGTGAGCAGGCTGGGTGCGGAGGCTCACACCTGTAATCCCAGCAGTGTGGGAGGCCAAGGTGGAAGGATCGCTTGAGCCCAGGAGTCGAGACTAGCCCTGGTAACTTAGTGAGATCCTGTTTCTACAAAAAATGTAAAAATTAACTGGGTGGGGTGGCACATGCCTATAATGTCAGCTACTTGGGAGGCTGAGGTGAGACAATCACTTGAGACAGAGAGATTAAGGCTGCAGTGATCCGGATCATGCCATCCAGTCCAGCCCGAGTGACAGAGCAAAAAAACAAACAAACAAAACAAAAAAGGAGTAAGAGCAAAAGGAAAGGAAAATGTTTTCTTCTCCTCCTTCTTCTTCTTCTTCTTCTTTTTTTTTTTTTTTTTTTTTTTGAGACGGAGTCTCACTTTGTTGTCCAGGCTGGAGTGTAATAGCGCCATCTCAGCTCACTGCAACCCTCTGCCTCCCAGGTTCAAATGATTCTCCTGCCTCAGCCTCCTGAGTAGCTGGGATTACAGGTACCTGCCACCACACCCGGCTAATTTTTGTATTTTTAATAGAGACGGAGTTTTACCATGTTGGTCAGGCTGGTGTCATACTCCTGACCTCATGATCCGCCCACCTTGGCCTCCCAAAGTGCTGGGATTACAGGAGTGAGCCACCACGCCTGGCCCAATGTTTTCTTCTTCTTCTTTATTCTGACACTATCCACTTGGAGAGGAAAGCATTTTCAAACCTACAAATCTCAAGATTTTTCACCCCCAAACTTTTGCTGCAAAAACTCTTAAGAGAGATTTTCTGCCAAGAAGAAATATAAATTAAAAGGGAAGGAGTGTCAAGGAGCGGTAGTGAACAAATAATTTAGTAAATGATATTGGTAAATCTAGTTATTATACTAGGATAGAAGTTCAGCTGCTCTGACAGAGATCCAAAATACTAGCAGCTCACAAAGATAGAATTTTATTTCTCCCTAAGTAACAGTCTGGGCATAAATAGTCACACAGCAGCTCCGAGTTGTTGGAGACTCAGGTTCCTTATGTTTTCTTTTCTTTCTTTCTTTCTTTCTTCCCTCTCTCCCTCCCTCCCTTCCTTCCTTCCTTCCTTCCTTTTCTTTCTTTTTTTTTTTTTTGAGACGGAGTCTCACTCTGTCACCCAGGCTAGAGTGCAATGACATGATCTTGGCTCACTGCAACCTCCGCCTCCCGGGTTCAAGTGATTCTCCTGCCTCAGCCTCCTGAGTATCTTGGATTACAGGTGCCTACCACTACACCAGCTAATTTTTGTATTTTTAGTAGAAATGGGGTTTCACCATGCTGGCCAGGCTGGTCTCGAACTCCTGACCTCGTGATCGACCTGCCTTGGCCTTCCAAAGTGCTGGGATTACAGGCATGAGCCACTGCACCCAGCCTGGGGCCTTTTTTTTTTTTTTTTTTTTGAGACAGATGTTTGCTCTTGTTGCCCAGGCTGGAGTGCAGTGGCACGATCTCAGCTCACTGCAACCTCCGCCGCTGGGTTCAAGTGATTCTCCTGCCTCAGCCTCTCAAGTAGCTAAGATTACAGGTGCACATCACCATCCCCGGCCAATTTTTGTGTTTTTAGTAGATATGGGGTTTCACCATGTTGGCCAGGCTGGTCTCAAACTCCTGACCTCAAGTGATCCAACCGCCTCGTCCTCCCAAAGCGCTGGGGTTATAGGCATGAGCCACCGCACACGGCCCCTTATGTTTTCTTGCTTCTTGATCCCTGTAGTGTTGCTCTGAGCCCCCTTGTTCAAGATGGCTCACCACTGCACCCTCCATCCCATCAGCAGAAACAGGGAAAGGGCAGGGCATGCTGTTTCCTTTCAAGAGTAGGATCTGTAAGGCACACACACTGTATCACTCCTACTTACATCCCATAATCCATAGCTAGCTCCAAAGAAGGCTGGGAAATATAGTTCTTATCGGGTCTACCACATGTCCAGATAAAAAATTCTATTACCTTGCAAGACAGGAAGAGTGGATATTGGGGGACAACCAGCAACTCTGCCACAACTATTGTCTGTAAAAACGATATCATCCTAACGAAATTTTTGACATTAAATAATATAATTAAATCAAGAAGGAAATGTATCTAGGCAAGAAAGCCTGGAGTAGGGACATGTATTGAATGATCACTTGTGCAGTTTGCCAAATGACACTCATTCAGTGTCAAGTGTCTGCAAAAGAGTGAAATTTCCCCTTAAAATCAAGAAGTTCCATCTAAAATAAAAGAAAAGACTAAGACTTTCACAAAGATGGAAGATCACACAAGCGACAATGTTAAGAATTAGATTGAGGGCCGGGTGTGGTGGCTCACGCCTGTAATCTCAACACTTTGGGAGGCCGAGGCAGGTGGATCACGAGGTCAGGAGTTTGAGACCAGCCTGGCTAACATAGTGAAACCCCGTCTCTACTAAAAATACAAAAAATTAGCCGGGCGTGGTGGCAGGTGCCTGTAGTCCCAGCTACTCGGGAGGCTGAGGCAGGAGAATCGCTTGAACCTGGAAGGCAGAGGCTGAGATCGCGCCATTGCACTCCAGCCTGGGCAACAAGGGCGAAACTCCATCACAAAAAAAAAAAAAAAAAAGATTTAGATTGATACACTAAGATATGTCAAATCACATTCAGAAGATAGGCAGTAAATTTATACATTATCTACCTCTTAAAAACAAAAAGGTGGAATTAAAATTTCAGACAAAAGTAACAAGGGTTATTTTTCAAGATTTACGATATTTCCAGGCTTACTATAATGCTACAGTAATCAGGACAATGGGATGCTGGCCTCAGGACAAAGAAATAGATCAATGGAGCAAAGAATCTAGAAATTGACCTATACATATATTTTTTTAAAGGCAACTTAAAATAACAACTATATCTTCTTTTTTGGTTTTTTGAGACAGGGTCTTGCTTTGTAGCTCAGGCAGGAGTGCAGTGGCATGATCACGGCTCAGTGCAGCCTCTCAACCTCCCAGACTCAAGCAATCCTCCCACCTCAGCCTCTCGAGTAGCTGGGACTATAGGTGTGTGCCACCACACCTGGCTAATTTTTAATTTTTTTTTTATAGAGACGGGGTCTCGCGTTGTTGCCCAGGCTGGTCTGGAAGTCCTGGGCTCAAGCAATCCTTACCTCTCAGTCTCCTAAAGTGCTGGGATCACAGGCACGCACCACCACACCCAGCCAACAACTCTGTCTTTGAAAACTAAGAAGCACACTTCTATTTCATAGGTTCAAGAGGAAATTGTTGCAGGAACATTTATTTCCTAATCCTGACGCCTCCTTCCATGTAGCGGGAGCTAAATCTGTGTGACACGCCCAGCCTCTCCCTTCTCCTTTCCACCCTCAGGCCCAGAGAAAGAGTGACTTACCTGATTGGTGAATGTGAGAACCATAAAATGGGCCCACTTGACTCATCCACTCCCTTTCTCTTCCTGGGAGTCAATGAGCTGCCCACAGGCAGTCGTCATTCTCTGCTCCTACACCTGCCACCTCCAGCATCACAGTGACCAGGGGTTAAGGTGGCCAAATCCCCTTTTCAGAAGCCCATTTGGCTGTTTTACCGACCCTCATCCTCCAATCTTATTTCTATCCATTTTTTTAAAAATGATTTTTTTTTTTTTGAAACAGACTCTGGCTCTGTCGCCCAGGCTGGAGTGCAGTGGCACGATCTGGGCTCACTGCAAGCTCTGCCTCCCGGGTTCCTGCCATTCTCCTGCCTCAGCCTCCCGAGTAGCTGGGACTACAGGCGCCGCCACCACGCCTGGCTAATTTTTTTGTATTTTTTTTAGTAGAGACGGGGTTTCACTGTGTTAGGCAGGATGGTCTCGATCTCCTGACCTCGTGATCCGCCCATCTCGGCCTCCCAAAGTGCTGGGATTACAGGCTTGAGTAAAAATGATTTTTTAAGGCTGGGTGTGGTGGCTCACATCTGTAATCCCAGCACTCTGGGAGGCCAAGACAGGAGGACCCCTGGAAGCCAGGAGTTTGAGACCAACCTGAACAACAAAGCAAGACCCCCATCTCTACAAAAAAAAAAAAGTTTTAACGCTCCCCCCCCCAAAAAAAAAAATTGCCCTCCTCTGCTGACTCTTGTCCTACCTCTCAGTTAGTTCAGAATCCAGGAAGGAAAAGGGAAGTTATTCACTGAGCCCACTCAGAGACAACAGAAATCCCAGTGGGAATTATGAAATATTTGCTCAATATGAAATATTTGCTCAATACAAAACAAAATTTGCAGAATGCAACTAAAAGGACATTTATGGAGAAATATATAATCTTAAGTGCATTTACTTTAAAACAAGAATGATTGAAACCATACATGTGTAAAGCTTTCAACTAACTAAAGAAGCTTCAAAAACAAAAAAAGGAAACAACAGTGGAAGGAAATAAACAATAAAGATAAGAGCGTCAATGAAAAGGAAATCAATTACAAAATGTTCAATAAAGCCCAAAGCTGGTTCTTTGAAATGACAAATAAAATAGAAGAACATCTAGCGGCCGGGCGCGGTGGCTCAAGCCTGTAATCCCAGCACTTTGGGAGGCCGAGGCGGGCGGATCACAAGGTCAGGAGATCGAGACCGTCCTGGCTAACACGGTGAAACCCTGTCTCTACTAAAAAATACAAAACTAGCCGGGCGCGGTGGCGGGCGCCTGTAGTCCCAGCTACTCGGGAGGCTGAGGCAGGAGAATGGCGTAAACCCGGGAGGCGGAGCTTGCAGTGAGCTGAGATCCGGCCACTGCACTCCAGTCCGGGCGACAGAGCGAGACCCCCCCTAAAAAAAAAAAAAAAAGAACATCTAGCAAGATTAATCAAGGAGTAATAAAGACACAAATATTAGGAATTTTTAAAAAGTATGAAACTACAGATAGAGTGGAAGTTTTAAGAATCATAAATGAAATAGAGAATTTACAGGAAAGTATAAATGATCAAAGTTTATTCAAAAACAAGAGAACCCCTAAATAAATCAATGGCATTAAAGAAAAGAAATCGATATTTTAAAAAATCACTGCTTGGCCAGGCGTGGTGGCTCACGCCTGTAATACCAGCACTTTGGGAGGCCAACGTGGGCGGATCACAAGATCAGGAGTTCAAGACCAGCCTGACCAACATGGTGAAACGCCCATCTCTACTAAAAATACAAAAATTAGTCAGGCATGGTGGTGCACACCTGTAATCCCAGCTACTCAGGAGGCTGAGGTGGGAGAATCGCTTGAACCTGGGAGGCAGAGGTTGTAGTGAGCCAAGATCGCACCACTGCACTCCAGGCTGGGCAACAGAGTGAGACTCCATCTCAAAAAAAAAAAAAAAAAAAAATGAGCCAAGTGTGGTGGCACGCACCTGTAATCCCAGCTACTCGGGAGGCTGAGTCAGGAGAATCACTTGAACCCAGAAGGCAGAGGTAGCAGTGAGCCAAGATCATGCCACTGCACTCCAGCCTGGGCAACAGTGAGACGTCATCTCAAAAATAAATAAATAAAACTTAAAAAATAAAAAATCACCCCTCCCAGTCTCCACCTCCCCAGAGAAACCCCAAATGCAGTGGACAGAAATGAGATCGAGATGTTTCTCAGAGGCAGAAGGAAGACAGGAACAGCTAGAGGTCGAGAAGAATTTGAGTCTCATGACCTCATCCTTACTCAGGGCTGCTCCAGTCCTGTCCTTATCCCTGTTTTGCTTCACGTGGACTCCGAAGTTCTCCTTTTCCTTAGGCACATTCGGTTTGGTGTCTGTCATTGTATGTAACCCGAATACAAGCAGGGGTACCAAATGTCCCAGCCATTTTCAAAAAACGATGGAGTGGCACAGCGTCTCACACAGTCCCAGGGTTTCCCTTTATATAAATACTCTCAAAATTCCACATTGGTGGCCACTGCTGAAAACAAACTTTCCTTCTCTGTCTGCTTCTGAAACACCTCCCTAGCAGCTGATCCTATGTGCTTCCTTCCTTTGTGCCACATCAGCCCGGTCTTGGGTGAGGGGCTTCTGGTCCCACCTGCTGTTCTGCTCTCGAAGGGCCAGAAAATCCTAGATCTCCATGCCAGCCACGCAGCCCCCATCCTCCCCAGTCCCTGGGGAAATCCTGGTGAGGAATTTCAGGTAACTAAGGTTTGCCTCCCTGTTGTACTGGAACCCATTCTCTGCCTCTCAGAGCTCTTAAGAGGAATCAGTGCAAGTGTTCAGCCCCTGTCTGACATAGGGCTGGGCCTTGAGGATTCAGTATATGATATATGTCCTTCATCCTCCACCCCAATGCCAACACAGAGCCTGGTCAAGCAGCACTTTCTCCAGGGGGAAGTTTCCTCTAGCAGGAGGCAGAGAAAGGAAGGAGCTCTAGACTGCTGAGTAAGAGACGTCGGGGGCTACCGAATGGCAGAGTTAAAAGGGACTTCAGGGCCGGGCGCGGTGGCTCACGCCTGTAATCCCAGCACCTTGGGAGGCCGAGGCTGGCGGATCACTCGAGGTCAGGAGTTCAAGACCAGCCTGACGAATATAGTGAAACCCTGTCTCTACTAAAAATACAAAAATTAGCCGGGTGTGGTGGCGCATGCCTGTAGTTCCAGCTACTTGGGAGGTTGAGGCAGGAGAATCGCTTGAACCCGGGAGGCGGAGGTTGCAGTGAGCCAAGATCATGCCACTGCACTCCAGCCTGGGTGAGAGAGCGAGACTCCATCTCAAAAAAAAAAAAAAAAAAAAGGAAAGGGAAGGACCCACACTTCAGGCGTGAGCAACCAGGTTATTGCTCGACCTTGAATTTTTCTTCTGGAAGACTCTGGCATACAGGGTCCCTTGTAGTAAGCTCCCAGCATGGAAGAAAGCACCAAGACAGAGACTGGATAAGAACCGAGGTTCCATTCAAAGTCTTTAGACTCGATGCCGTTGAGCAGGCAGACTCCCCAGCAGCCCTGCAGGCATTGTCAGAGGATAACCCGATGTTCTAACCGCCCCCCCGCCCCGTCAGGCCACCATTATTCAAGCACAACCACACATGTGGAGGCCCAGTCGGGAAACCAGTAGCTAATCAAATGTGTTGCAATAAATGTATTTTCAGCCAATGATAACTATTTAATTGGGTCCTAATTAATGAATGTTCACGGAGCATTTGTGATGCTTGAGTGAACGGTCCCCTGAAAGACACAAGTGCTATGAGTCTATTAACGGTGGCATTTTAAGGTACTCAAAGTCATAGGTGTGCTAGATCCCAGAAGATTAAATTCGCTGAAAGTGAATATTAAAATTAGTGCCCTTGCGTGACCCCACCTTTCTCCACTCCTTCTTTCCTCCTTCCTGCTTCCAGAAACATCACGGGTCTGACAGAGCCACGTAGTGTGAATAAGGCTCTTGTAGACTGACAACATTTGACTCTCAGGCTGAGAACTAGACCTTCTCACCAGGCACTCCACGGGGACAGGTGTGGGTCTCCTTCACAGCTGCACCCCAGCCCCTAGTGTAGGGCTGGCCTGGCACCAACAAGGGGCCTCAACTCTCAGTAGGATGAATACACGAAATGTTAGCCTCACTTTGTCAGAGCGCTGGGCTCCCAGCCTGTCCATGGCGGGATCACAGACTGCTGGGCTCCCAGCACCCTAGACTGAGAGACGTGGAGCGAGGCAGCATCCCCATTCTGCAGATGCAAAACCAAGAAGCTTCAGGGCTTCTGCCTCGCACTTCTGGTTGTTGGAGCAGGAGAGGAATGGAGAGAAGGAAGGAAAGGGGGTAAAGGAAAAGTCTTCTCTCCTGGTTATCAAAGGACAGCAACGTGAGCTGGGACAGCAACAGAAACCCCCTCTCCCCGAAGGGCCCCAGGACGCTTCCACTCTCCCTGCTCTGCCCTCATCCTCCCCTCCACAGGGCCAGGGAAGGCAAGGCAGCTCTGGGAGCTGGGAGGACGCTGAAGGAAGAGTGTAGGCTGTGACCTGCCCCCATGGGCTGCACGCTCCCTCTCCTACCCTGGGGAATTCCACCAGGGCTCAGGGAGTTCTTTCGTCGGCCCCTGGATGAAACTTGGACTATATTTTTGTGATGGAGTTTCATTTTTGTTGCCCAGGCTGGAGTGCAATGGCACAATCTCGACTCACTGCAACCTCTACCTCCTGGGTTCAAGCGATTCTCCTGCCTCAGCCTCCCAAGTAGCTGAGATTACAAATGCACACCACTATGCCTGGTTAATTTTTGTGTGTGTATATTTTTAGTAGAGATGGAGCTTCATCATGTTGGCCAGGCTGGTCTCGAACTCCTCGAACTCCTAACCTCAGCTGATCCACCTGCCTCAGCCTCCCAAAGTGCTGGGATTACAGGTGTGAGCCACCGCGCCCGGCCAAAACTTGGACCCTTTTATTGAGTTGTTCTCCCCAGTCCACCTTCCATTTCCACTCAGTGGGACTCACTAGTTAGCAGGCTATCAATCCACTGGGGAGGGTTGGGTGGCGCAAGATGATAGAGAAAGAGCTCCAATCGGTCCCAGGAGGCCTCAGCCTTTTTTGGACCACAGTTTCCCTGAGTGGAAAATTAGCTTTGATTGGAAGAGATCTGAGGCCCCTTGCAGCTCGTCTGCTCAGATTTTATTTTTTTTATGGACTCCATTATTGAGCAGTGCGGCTTTGGGCAAGTCACCAAAGCTAGACCCTTGTAGCTCATCTGTATAATGGGCACATTACTGGAGGAAGCCTGGCAGTGGGAGGAGCTTCTCACCACCGCCCACTCCTTGCTACACATCTCTTGGGTCCACCTTGGACGGGGTTCGCAGCTCACAGTTAAGAGCTCAGACCTGGGTGTCTGGCAAGGCTGGCTTTGAGTCCCAGCTTCACCGGTGACTGACTGCGTGTCAGCAGCTCTGGCCCTGCCTCTCAGTCTCCTCATCTGTAGAAAGGAATGTAATGAGTACTAACTCCCTAGGATTGCTGGGAGACAATACCTTTAAGCTCATGGCAGGCCCTAAGTGCCAACTCAGTGCCAACTGTCACTTTGTGATTGGCTGAGGTTTCCAAGGCTCAAGGCCTGGAGAGAGCCACTGGCTCAGAGACAGAGCCAGAACCAGATCTTGAGGTCCCAGGGAGTGACGCACATGCGGCAGTGAGCACAGGCTGTTCCTGGTTGCCCTGTCCCCTCCCCACTTGCTACAAACCTTTCTCTGAGAAGCCCAGGATCTCAGGGGGGCTCTAAGATCTGCAAGGGCCTGACTCAACTCTGGAAGAGCCCTATGTGACAGGCCTCCCTCCCTCGTCTGCCCCTTCCCAGGCTCTGCAAGGCCAACTCTCCCAGGAGGCAGCAGCATGTCCTGCCAGTTGCTTTGCTGGGCTCAGAGGAAACCCCTGTCCCAGCTCGCCGGAAGGTGGTGACTTCCTGGGCTGCTGTCTCCAGAGGCAAGCAGCCAGGCTCCACCAGGACCTGTGAAAGGAGAACTGGAGCCTTGACCCTGGTTGGTCTGAGTGTGTGTGTGTCCTTGTGGAAGTCATGCTTTGGACCTTTGCCTTTGCCTCCGTGTTTGTTCCTGGAGCGCCATGATACACCCACCAGGCCCGGCCCAAATCCCCCTGCCTGCTGGACAGTTAGCTCAGGCGTCTCAGCTGAGGCTCCCTCTCTATTCACGCCCTGGGCTCCAGGTATATGCGGGCTTCTTTTAGAGCCTTGATGCAAACTTTCCCGACTGGGGCTCACACCCATGGTTGCGTTTGAATGACGGTGGTCTGACATGAGGGCATTAGAAAACCGGTTATTCTCTGACGATGCCTGCAGGACTGCTAGGGGGTCTGTCTGCTCAAAGGCATCATTCTAAGGACTGCAAATGGACCCTTGGTTCTCGTCCAATCTCTGTCCTGGTGCTTTCTTCCATGCTGGAAGCTTACTAAAAGGGACTCTGTATGCCAAGAGCTACTGGTGTTATCTCTTTAAACCCTCCCAACCAAGCCCCATGATGTCGTCCTGACTGCTATTCTATCCCCATTTGACAGCTAGGCAAGCTGAGGTTCCAAGTATAACTTGCCCAAGGACACACCCAGCCAGGAAGTGGAAGGGTGGAATTTAAACCCAAAGCTACTGACTGGACTCCAGAATTCAGCTCTTACCCTCCTCCCTGGGCAGCCTCCACTCTGCCTGCCAGGGCCTGAGTTCCTAGAGGGCAGGGGCTGTTTCCGGCTCAGCCCAGGTGCCTTCCAGGGCCCAGTGCAAGGCCCAGGACCTGGTTGGTATCTAGGTGGCACCAAATGTATACAGTCTACTGACAGTAGCAATACAATGTGTGAGTGTGTGAGAGAGGCTGTCAGAGAGACACAGAGGAACAGAGGAAAAGGAGAGAGAAAAAGAGAAAGAAAGAAAAATGGGAGAAGGAGGCTCACGGGGTAGGCTGGTGTCTGGTCCAGAGCCCCTCAACCCCCAGCCCAACCAGACAGGAGGACCCCCGGTGCTGGAGAGTTGGACACCTAGCCTACCTGCAGTGCTGGGCCCGACTCAAGGGTGTAAACCGAAACGTAGAGGCGGCAATAGGGAGCCGCAGATGGTCCGGGAGCAGGGGAGTGACGCAGTGCGGTGCCCACACCGCCTGATTGGGTGCAAGAGACACAGCCCAATCCCACGAGAGCTGGGCGGACCCAGCGGACCTCTAGGGAAGGAGGGGGTGGGCGTTAAGTGGCAGCCCTCCTGCCCATGTCAGAGCCAACGCGACTGCTCCAGGCGGGCTCCGTCCATACCCGGGCGTTCTGGGGGGAGAGGCGGACGGCCTGCGGGAGGCACCGGACTCTGGGATTTGGGGAGGCCGTGGGAGAACGGTTCACTCGCCTTCCGGGGCCGAAAGCGAGCGAGGCGACCCCCAAGAGAGCCCCGGCTGGCACACGCGGATCCCAGAAGCTCGGGCGGGGGCGCCCCTCGGCGGAACGTTTCCAGGGCTCGGGCAGCGCCGCCGCCGCAGCCTTTCCACCCTCTCCCCGCCCGGCTCGCCGGCCGCCCTCGCGCCCCCTCCAGGGCTCCCCATCTTCCCCCACCCGAACCCCACATCGCTGCCCTCCGGGCCGGCTGCGTCCAGGCACTTGGTGCAGAGTAACGTCTCCGCGGGCCCCGCCTCCGCCGGGAAGCCGCGCGCGGTTGCCAGGAACGCGGCAGGCGCTCGGAGCTGGACGGCGGCCCGGGCATCTCGGCACTGGCGGCGCTCGGCCCTCCTGGGCGTCCCCGGCCCAGCCCGGCCCTCTCCCCACCGGGGCCGCTGGGCTCGCTCCGGTTCCCTCCGCCGGGCTGAGCCTTCCACCGCGCCCCTGCCCTCCGATTCCTGTCTCTTCCGCTGCCGCGGATTCTTTCCCTCCGGTGTTCCCGCTCCTCCCCATCACCTTCTACTCGCCCTGTTTCCTTCTGCAACAGAGAGTACAAGAAAAGGGGTTCACCACCCCACTCTTCGCCAGCCCGCTGTGGGGTGGTTGGGCTCCCCATGTCCCCCTTGGTAACACCCACCGTCTCCCTGGCATCTCAGGAGCCCCCTTTCCCTCACACAAACAGATCTTAAGCTGGGCTTTGTGAATGACCTCGGGTGAGGGGTGTCCCTGAAATTCTGTGTCACATTTGGGGTGCATTTGCCTGGGGAGAATCCAAACGTTTCGTAGTTACTCAAAGACACCAGTGGTTGAGAAAGGTTAAAAAAAAAAAAAGAAAGAAAGAAAACAGCCCCAGGCCGGGCGCAGTGGCTCACGCCTGTAAACCCAGCACTTTGGGAGGCCGAGGCAGGCAGATCACTTGAGGCCAGGAGTTCAAGACAAGCCTTGCCAACATGGCAAAAATGCCGTCTCTACTAAAATACAAAAATTAGCTGGATGTGGTGACCCTCACCTGTAATTCCAGCTACTCCGGGAGGCTGAGATGTAAGAATCACTTGAGCCTAGGAGGCCGAGGTTGCAGTGAGCTGAAATCTCATCACTGCACGCCAGCCTGGGCGTCAGGGGGAAACTGTGTCTAAAAAATGAAAATAGGCCAGGTGCCCTGTTTTCTAATCCCAGCACTTTGGGGGGCTGAGGCAGGCGGATCACTTGAGGTCAGGAGTTCAAGACCAGCCTAGCCAACATGGTGAAACTCTGTCTCTACTAAAAATACAAAAATTAGCTGCACGTGGTGGTGCACACCTGTAATCCCAGCTACTTGGGAGGCTGAGGCAGGAGAATCGCTTGAGCCTGGGAGGAGGTTGCAGTGAGCTGAAATCGAGCCACTGTACTCCAGCCTGGACGACAGAGTAAGGCTCTGTTTCAAGCAAACAAACAAACAAACCAAAAACCACAGCCCCAGTGATGCCTCCCATGCACCTTACTAATCTATGCAGCACTTATTTATTGAGACCTACTATGTTCCAGGTGCATGCTTAACCCTAGGGCTGCAGTCAGGAACGCTAGACAGGGACCTCACAGGAGACGACGGGGTCGTGACAGGTGCTCTGGGGCTGAGAAGGAACCAGGGAGAGGCATGAGAAGGAATGACAGGTGGGCTTCACCCAGGGCTGAGGTGTGGGGTGTCTCTGAGGGCTTTGCAGGTGCACTGGCACCTACCTGGCCTGCCCCTAGCCTCCCCACTTCCAGAACTTACCTTAGGACTGCAGCCCTTGTTCACTCTGTTTCTATGGCTGTGGTAAACAGGACTCAAAACATACCTGGGCTGGGTGGGGGTGGGGGTCCCCGACTCTACCCCACCCTCTGCTCTCAGTGAGCTGAGATCAAGTCACTGCACTCCAGCCTGGAGTAGAGCCCAGAGTGGCCCAAAGGTCTGTTATATGGAGACAGGCTCCAATTTTGAGTGTGTTTGTTTTGTCGTAAGAACAATAGCTAACATGTATTGAGCATTTTCTATGCAGCAAGCACTGCATTAAGCATTTTTTGTGCCTTTATTCACCACTTGAGCAAGTTTTTTACGGAGCCCCTCCCCTTGTCAGGCACTATGCCAGATGCTGGGGCTATGCAGTGGGGAGGCAGACAGGCCCTTGCCCTCATGGAGCTTACAGCCTGGTAGAAGAGACGACGAATGAATTCAGAACTAAGTGCAGCCTGTGATAAGGACCAGAAATGAAATCAGCGAGGTAATGAGATGGATGGCAACCAGCCAGGGAGGCAGGAGGGGACGGCTGCTTTGGATAGGGGTGGTGTCTTGGGCTATAACAAAATGCCTTAGACTGGGTCATTTATAAACAATAGAAATGTATTTCTCATGGTTCTGGAGGCTGGGAATTCCAAAGTCAAGGCACCGACAGATTTGGTGTCTGGTTAAGAGCTTGCTCTCTGCTTCCAAGATGGTACCTTTTAGCTGTGTCCTCACATGGAGGAAGGGCAAAAAGGTCCAAGCAGACCGCTTCAAGCCCTTTTTTTTTTTTTTTTTTTTTTTTTCTCCCGAGTACCTCGTACTGCAGGCGACGGGCACTTTTTTTTTTTTTTGAGACAGAGCCTCTGTTGCCCAGGCTGGAGTGCAGTGGCAGTCACAGCTCAGCGCAACCTCTGCCTCCCAGGTTCAAGCAATTCTCGTGCTTCAGTCTCCCAGGTTCAAGCAATTCTCGTGCCTCAGCCTCCCGAGTAGCTGGGATTACAGACGCCTACCATCATGCCCAGCTAATTTTCGTATTTTTAGTAGAGGTGGGGTTTTACCATGTTGGTCAAGCTGGTTCTCAAACTCCTGACCTTTCAAAAAAAAAAAAAAAAAAAAAATGTTGATCCTCCCGCCTTCGGCCTCCCAAAGTGCTGGGATTACAGGTGTGAGTCACCGCACCTGGCCCCCAAGCCCTTTTTTTTTTTTTTTTTTTTTTTTTTTTTTTTTTTTTCTGGAGCGGAGTCTCGCCTCTGTCGCCAGTCTGGGAGTGCAGCTGGGCCGGATCTCAGCTCACTGCAACTCCGCCTCCCGGGTTTACGCCATTCTCTCGCCTCAGTCCTCCCGAGTAGCTGGGACTACAGCCCCCCGCCATCTCGCTCCGGCTAATTTTTTGTAGTTTTTTAGTAGGGAGACGGGGTTTCCACAGTGTTAGCAGGGATGGGTTCGAACCCCCTGACCTCGAAGTGATCCTCCCGCCTCGGCCTCCCAAAGTGCTGGGATTACAGGTGTGAGCCACCGCACCTGGCCCCCAAGCCCTTTTTTAAAGGGACTAATTTGCTTTGTGAGGGCAGAGCCCTCACCACCTAATCATCCCCTAAAGGCCCTACCTCTAGTGCATTGGGGATTAAGTTTCAATGTGAATTTTGGAGGAACACAAACATTCAACCCATAGCAGGTGGGCAGGGGGCACTGGAGCTGAGACCTGAGGGTGAGAATGAGCTGGTCTCTCCAAAAGCCAGGAAGAACTTCAGAGGCAGAGGAACAGCCTATGTAAAGGCTCTTGTCATTTTCACAAAAATCTTGTCAGGTGGACACCAGTACTGTGCCTATTTTACAGATTAGGAAATTGAAGCTTGAAAAACTGAAACTCCTTCTTGGCTGGAGTCATCCCTCTGGGATGAGGTGGAGCAACCCCTGGAACCCAGAGCTCCCCTCCCCTTTTCCCTGCCCCCTTTCCCCTACCTCGATCCTAAGAACTGGCCAGCAGGCCCTCTGCAGGCAGCAGTGTGTGGCAGTGTGCAGAGGAACGTGCTCAAGTCTGGATCAGGAGGTCTGAGTTCTAATCCTGTTTCTGCCGCTCCCAAGCAGGGTGATGTTGGGTGATTCACCTACCCTCCCTGGGCCCCACTTTCCCCTTCTGTGTCATCACCCCGGCTAGCTTACGCAATAAGGATATCCTTATCCTAAGACTAATATACAGCATGCCTCTCACAAGGTCACAGTCCAGCAAAGTCAAGGACATAGAGTGTTTAACAGAGGATGCACACCCAGAAAGTGCTTGATGTAATCTGATCATAACTGTCATCAGATTACATCACGTGTTGCTATAGAAGTGGTTTTTTGTTTTGTTTTGTTTTGAGACGGAGTCTCGCTCTGTCGCCCAGGCTGCAGTGCAGTGGCGCTATCTCCACTCACTGCAAGCTCTGCCTCCCGGGTTCACCCCATTCTCCTGCCTCAGCCTCCCGAGTAGCTGGGACTACAGGCATTCGCCACCACGCCTGGCAAATTTTTTGTATTTTTAGTAGAGATGAGGTTTCACCGTGTTAGCCAGGATGGTCTCTATCTCCTGATCTTGTGATCTGCCTGCCTCGGCCTCCCAAAGTGCTGGGATTACAGGTGTGAGCCACCACGCCCGGCAGAAGTGGTTTTTAACTTGGCCAAAATGAGACAGGATTTTTTGTTGCTGCAGGGCATCAACAGAAAGGGCATGAGGGATTGCCTTCAGGGTCTAGCTCTGTCACCCAGGCTGGAGTGCTGTGGTACAATCATGGCTCACTGCACCCTCAGCTTCCTGGGCTGAAGCTAATCCTCCCTCCTCAGCCTCCTGAGGAGATAGGACTACAGACACACACCACCATGCCCAGCTGGTTATAGTTTTTGTAGAGTTGGGGTTTTGCCATTATCTCAAACTTTTGCTAAAGGTTCTCTGGCAGCATGGCCTGATGCGCCCTTTCACGCTCTTCCCCAAGCACCTGACCCCTGTGTGTCTCTTAAGGACGTAGCTCTAGCAGGTGCCATCTGCGCCTTTGCCCATCAGGTACAAGGAGGAGATTCTGCTCACTTGGTCCTTTCCTCAGTAGGAACCTGACTCAGACCCTACTGTGTTCCCCCGCTGAGGTGCAAGAGATGGGGCCAGAAACACTGAGCTGAGAGAATGGAGAATCTCACAGCTGGTGGTAAATTAGCAGTGAGGGCCAGGCAGATGGCTCACACCTGTAATCCCAGCACTTTGGGAGGCCAAGGTGTTTGGATCACTTGAGGCCAGGAGTTTGAGGCCAGCCTGGCCAACACAGTGAAACCCCGTTTCTACTAAAAATAGAAAAAATTAGCCGGGCATGGTGGCGCACACCTGTAATCCCAGCTACTTGGGAGGCTAAGGCAGGAGAATCGCTTGAACCTGGGAGATGGAGGTTGCAGTGAGCTGAGATCGAACCACTGCACTCAGCCCAGGTGACACAGTGAGACCCCATCTCAAAAAAAAAAAAAAAGTAAAGAGAAAAGAAAAAGAGGGTGGGACCAGAGTCTTCGAAGCCTGAGGGCCACACAGGGGAGTCTGGTTGGATGGCATGGCTTCCTTTTCCGCACGCTGCATCAGAGGGGATGCTTTTGGCTGTAAGTAACAGGAAATTTGACCCCAGTTAGCTTAAGCAATAAGGATATCACATGGCACAACACAACAGGAAGCCCAGAGGCGGGTGGTCCTCTGGAGTCCCTTCTTCAATGGGAGCTTATTCCTCAGGGAGCAGCGGAGGCCACCTGCTTCCTTCCTTGAGTCCAGCAGGAGGGGGAGAGAGGGCCTCCTGGGTCCAACCTAGGCCAACCTAGAGCCTCAGAAGATGCTGCTGTGTGCTGATTGGCTTAGACCAGAGCTCCTGAACCAATCAACTGTCAAGGAATTAGCCGAGCTAAAACAAAGCGGGCACCTACAGCTGGCTCATTCCCCAATCCAGTGCCTGCTACACACTCATAAAAAAGAAGGGCAGGCCTCCCAGGTTCATGCCTGGGAGGCTGAGGTGGGAGGATCACTTCAGCCCAGTAGTTCAAGACTATCTGGGCAACATGGCAAAACCCTATCTGTACAAAAAATACATAAATTAGCCAGGTGTGGTGGCACATGCCTGTAGTCCCAACTACTGAGGAGGCTGAGGTGTGAGAATCCCTTGAGCCTGGGAAGTCGAGGCTGCAGTGAGCTGTGACTACACCACTGCGAGCCCGCCTGGGCAACAGAGCAAGACCTCATCTCAAAAAAAAAGGAGAATGTTTTGTTCTTGTTTGGAAAAGACCATTCACTGCAGGGAGAGGGACAGGGACAGGGGCTTGGAGACTGAGCCCTCCCTCAGCCAGGCTTGGAGTGTGAGGGGCTGTGTCCACCTCTTCCTGGTGTCTGCCGCATCTAGCAAGCACAGGGCCAGGCACAGCCCAGCATAGTCTGCACCTCCCAATGCCTACAGATCTGCAGATGCACCCACAGACTGATCATCCCATGCCAAGTTCTGTGCTGGGCACTGGGATGCAAAACCTCTGGTAGGGGCCACAGAAAAGAAATAGCACAGGGATAAGATGGCAGCAAATGGCAATAAGGGCCCCATTGTCAGAGGCATGTGAACCAGAGCTACTCCATCTTGAATGGGGCTGGGTAAAATGAGGCTGAAACCTACTGGGCTGTGTTCCCAGATGGTGAAGGCATTCTGAGTCACAGGATGAGATTGGAGGTCAGCATAAGGCATAGGTCATAAAGACCTTGTTGATAAAAACAGGTTGCTATAAAGAAGCTGGTTAAAACCCAAAAAACTAGAATAGCAACAAGAGTAACCTCTAGTCGTCCTCACTGCTACACTCCTACCAGCGCCATGACAGTTTACAGACGCCATGGCAACGCCAGGAAGTTGCCCTATATGACCTATAAAATGGGAGGCGTGAATAATCCACCTTTGTTTAGTATATCATCAAGAAATAACCATTAAAGTGAGCAACAAGCAGCCCTGGGCGTCTCTATGTATAGAGTAGCCACCCTTTTTTATTTGACAGAGTCTCGCTCTGTCGCCAGGCTGGAGTGCAGTGGGGAGATCTTGGCTCACTGCAACCTCTGCCTCCCGGGTTCAAGTGATTCTCCTGCCTCAGTCTCCCAAATAGCTGGAACTACAGGCACCTGCCACCACTCCCAGCTAATTTTTTGTATTTTTAGTAGAGACAGAGTTTTACCAGACTGGTCTTGAACTCCTGACCCCACGTGATTCGCTCGCCTGGGCCTTTTGCCTAAAATCCAAGAGCCCTCTCTTGGGGTCTGGATCGGGATCCCTTCCTGTAACACCATGACAACAGAACCAAAGAACAAGATCTGGGGTGAAGGGGTGGGAGATGCTGTGAGACCAGGTGATCAGGGAGGGCATCTCTGAGAAGGTGACAATTAGGCTGAGACCTGAAAGCTGAGAAGGAGCCAGTCACTCTGAGGACAGGGGGCAGAGTGGCTCCCAGCTGAGGGAACAGCATATGCCAGGGCCCTGTGTCAATGCCTGCTCCTGGTGGGGTATCGGGGAATAAAAAGTCACATCAGTCCCTGCTTCTCTTCAAGACAGGTGACCCACAGCAGCTTCACCCATCATTGCCCAGGACCAGCAACAATGGGCCTGGCCATTAGCAAGAGGATGAACAGACAGGGAAATACTACCGAACAATGGCAGGGGAGGGCTATGGAGACACACGTGGACAGGGACAGGTCCCAAATAGTCCGCTGGACAGAAGCCAGGCGTGGCAGAGTGCATGCTCTGATTCCAGTTAGGTGAAAAGGCAAAACTGTCGGTGGTGATGGAGGTCAGGCTGGTGGTTCCCTCTGGGGTGTGTGACTGGGAGGGGCACGAGGGAACCGTCTGGAGGGATGGGGGCCATCGGCTGTCTTGCCGACAAACATGTAAGAAATCGTGGGCTATATGCTGAAGATCAGGGCATTTTACCAAATGTAAAATACACATCAAGAAAGTACTAAAAGAAAAGTACTAAAATAAGAGAAGATACTGTGTGGCCTACAAGGAAAGAAAGAATCCCCTCTCCACAACCCACCCCTTCAGACCAGGAATCTCCTTGCAAGCTTTGGTCTGAGGTCAGATTCGGGGCAGAAAACAACAGTCCCCGCTGCCTTCCAGAAAAACAACTCCAACCCCATCCCCCATCATCTACAGAGGATGGGGCTGGGGCCTTCCCCCTTCTCTTCTCCTCCCAGTTCCTTCCTCCTCCTTCCTAAAGCCCAAGGTCCAAGAGGGGGTCCCAGGGTGGGGACAGGGTGGACTGGGGAGCAGGGCTGGTAGTTGAGAAAGTCTGGGCGGCCCTCGGTGTCAGGCTGGGAAGGTCCGGGCCTCGCCCACAGCTGGGCTGTAACCCGAGCCTCTGGCTAAGCGGATTTCTCCCAGGGCAGGACCCCCTCCGGTTCTGGAATGCAGCCTGGGGCGGGAGGTGGAGCCGAAGAGGGGGTAACAAAGGGTGAAACCGCTTTGAAACTCCGCTTCCTGTCCCCCACCAGCCCCCAGCCTGAACAAACACGCCCTCTCCTTGCTGGGCCTTTGTTGGGAGAGGTGAGGCTGGCCCAGCGCTGCGGTGGCAGCTTCCGCCCCTGCCAGGGAAAGCCCAGCTAGGCTGGGGTCAGGGCTTCCACCCTCACCACCACCAGCCATCCTCCAGGCCCAGCAGCCCGAAGCCCACCTCCCACTCCACTCTCCCCTTGGCTTCTCGAGGGTTCCGACTGGAGTGGGGGCGCCAGTGCTAGGTCCACCCAGTTAGGATCCAGATTGGCCCCCTACACTGGAGACCTGGCTGTCATGGGATCGCACCACCTTCCCAAGAGACACCCTGTCCCCACACCACCACCATGGTGGTCCCGGCCTCACCCCCTGTCCGCTGGGGCTCAGTCTAGCTTTTTCCCTGTCTCCTTCTTACCCTGCACACCCTGAAAACTCATCTCCATCCAACTCCTCCCCACTCTCCCCTCCCAACCCACCATTCCCATGTGCACCCCGGGACCCTAGCACACAAAAGCCCCAAGCCCAGGCTGTCCCATCCAAGTGCCAGGACAAGACCACCAGCCCTGGTCCTCAGAGCCTCCCTGTTCCCGACCCCCTCTGGGACCCTCCCCTCGGCTGCTCACACACCCAGTGACTGTCCTCTGGCCATCTGGCTCCAGCCTCCACTGCAGGGACCCTCAGTCCCCTCCTCAGCCACCAGGCCACAAACCCTGCAGGACAGCCAGGCGCAGCGGATGGGATGGCCTAGCGGCCAGGCCACCAGAGGCAGTCCCAGGGAGCCCCAGCGAAAGGGAAGCAAGGATAGAAGTCATCTTGATGGTAACAGCCCTGAGAAGTAGGGGGTGCCACCGAAGGTGAGCCGAGCTGGAGTGGGCTGGGAGCCTGCCAAGGACCCTGATGGCACCAAACCAGTGGGATATGGCCCAGTTGCGCGGGCCCTGCAGGGCTCCTCAGGACGTCACCCCTCCACCAGCTGTGCTGATTTTACCCACACTGCCCAGGGGTCTCCCCTGGCCTCCGTAGCACTCCTGTGCCATCCCTGCCATGCACTGACCACTTTGAGCTGTCCTTGTCTCCATTGCCCCGCTCCCCTCCCCTGCCCATCTGGACTCCAGGGCCCTGCTAATTGCCAGGCACAGGGTGAGAAAAGAAGGAAGGGAGGAAGAGAGGGAGGGAGGGAGGGAGGAAAGAAGGAAGGAAGGGAAGGAAGGAAGGAAGGAAGGAAGGGAAGGAAGGAAGGAAGGAAGGAAGGAAGGAAGGAAGGAAGGAAGGAAGGAAGGAAGGAAGGAAGGAAGGAAGGAAAGGGAAGGGAAGAGAAGGAAGGAAGGGCTGCTCTACCAACTACCAGGTGCAGGCTGCCCTACCCTTGCAGGTCACGCCAACCCTCTGGGCAGGAACAGGCCCCAGCCTGGTGCTGGTCATTAACTCAATGCCCGGACTCGCCTGGTTAATGAATAATTAAGCTGGACAGAGTCTGACCTCGGGATGACCTTGAGCTCTCCGCTGCAATGTCCTCCCCCAGTTGGATATATGACCCATTGAGAGCAACCCTGCTCTTCTTCCTCCCTATGAGTAGGTTCTGAATCCTGGGGAAGGACCAGACAGGAGAAGTCCTGACCCCAACCCCTGAGGGCCCTGGCCAGCCCAAGAGGCCACCACTCCAGCACACAGGGCGTGGGGGACTCCTTTCTCTCCACACTCCTTGCATGTGGGCCTCCGGCGCTGAGCGACCCTGGGTCCAGCTCTTCCCCTACCCACAGCCACCCCACCCCTGAGTTTCAGTTTCTCCATCAGTCACCTAAGGAGGATGCGCTCAGCATGACTGTGATTCCCTCCATGTGGCTGTGGAAATGGGTGAGCATGTGGCAGCTGGAGCCAGATGCCTTGGAGACCACTTTGTCATACATAAAACAGACCTTCAGAGCCGTAACCAGCTAGAAAGAAGCCCATAGCAAGCTGGGGGGACTGGGAGGAGGATAGGGTCTGCTGACCCACAGTCCTGGCCTCTTTCCCCTTTATGCTAACCCTCCCTGTTGGGCTTTGTCCATTATTCAATTCATTTATTCATTCATTCATTCAGCAGTTATGTTAGGCAGGCCTCTGCATGAGCGGCCAGGGTGAACCAGGGAGGGTCTTGCCCTTGGGGAGGCCCAATCCAAGGGACAGAACCATCCAGAGCACTCAGCACAGGTTTGCAGAGGACAGAGGCCCCTTCCCCTACCTGAGAGGTGAGAGGGCACCTGCAGCAGGGCCTCTCCCATGCTGAGCCTCAAGGAAGGGAAGAGAAGAGGGAGGCAGGAGCTCCTGGAGGAGCAACCGCAGGAGCAAAGGCCTTGCAGAGAGAATGTTCCATTGGGAAAATTCCTAGCAGTTCGGTTTGCTTGGTTGTGTTGAGACCCAATGAGCCACAGATAAGAATTTTTTAAAAAAGACTATAAGAAGCAAAAGGTTTGAAGCCGGGGTTTGAACCTGGGGAGAGTCTTAGTCAGACCTATTAAGTAATTGCGGTTTTTGCAATTACTTTTTTTTTGAGACAGAGTCACTCTGTCGCCTAGGCTGGAGTGCAGTGGCGCAATCTCAGCTCACTGCAACTGTCGCCTCCTGGGTTCAAGTGACTCTCCTGCCTCAGCCCTGCCCCTCCTCGCCACCAGTAGCTGGGATTACAGGCATGCGCCACCACGCCCAGCTGATTTTTGTATTTTTAGTAGAGACAGGGCTTCACTATGTTGGACAGGTGGGTCTCGAACTCCTGACCTCAAGTGATCCACCTGTCTCAGCCTCTCAAAGTGTTGGGATTGACAGGTGTGAGCCACTGTACCTGGCCTACGATTACTTTTAATTGCAAAAGCCACAATTACTTTTGCACCAACCTAATACACTCTGGAAAGACCGCTGTGGCTGCTGCTGCATGAAAAATGACTTGAATGGAACAAAGCCATAGCCCTGGGTAGCTATAGGGATCACCCAGGCAGAGGGAATGGGGTCTGGATCAGTGGTAGGAGGTAGAAGAAAAGTTGACATATTCCAGCATTATTGGTAATTGACTTTCTTTTCTTTTCTTTTTTGAGACGGAGTTTCGCTCTTGTTGCCCAGGCTAGAGTGCAATGGCACAATTTCGGCTCACTGCAACCTCCGCCTCCCAGGCTCAAGTGATTTTCCTGCCTCAGCCTCCCGAGTAGCTGGGATTACAGGCATGTGCCACCACGCCCAGCTGATTTTGTATTT
>NW_016813389.1:1646890-1656869 GCF_001698545.2 Rhinopithecus bieti
AACCTCTTTTTCTTCCTCATGGCCTCCCTTTGTATTAAATAGATATTTCCTAGTGTACCATTATAATTCCCTTGTTGTTCCTTTTGCTATATATATATTTGGATTTATTTTCTTAGTGGTTGCCTTGGAGATTACAAGTAACATATTAATCTAAAACAATCTAGTTTAGATTAATACCAACTTAATTTCTACAGTATGCAAAAACTTTACTTCAATATAGCTCTATTCCCTACCTTCTTCTTGGTGCAATGGTTGTCATAAAGATTACATCTTTCACATTATAAGCCCATCAGAACAAGTTTGTGGTTCTTCCTTTAAGCAGTTGTCTTTTAAATCAGAAAGAATGAACAAAAATTAATACTTTATACTTATCGATGCTGTTATCTTTTTTTTTTTTTTTTTTTTTTTTTTTTTTGAGACGGAGTCTCGCTCTGTCGCCCGGGCTGGAGTGCAGTGGCCGGATCTCAGCTCACTGCAAGCTCCGCCTCCCAGGTTTACGCCATTCTCCTGCCTCAGCCTCCCGAGTAACTGAGACTACAGGCGCCCGCCACCTCGCCCAGCTAGTTTTTTGTATTTTTTAGTAGAGACGGGGTTTCACCGTGTTAGCCAGGATGGTCTCGAACTCCTGACCTCGTGATCTGCCCGTCTTGGCCTCCCAAAGTGCTGGGATTACAGGCTTGAGCCACAGCACCCGGCGGTCAGACTGGTCTTGAACTCCCTGAGAGGGAAGCATGAAGGAGGAGCAGGTGGGGAAGACGGGGGTGGAGGAAACCTGAGTGGTCCACAGGGACACCGAGTGGAGGTGTTCAAGGGCAGCAGGGTCTGGCGTTGGGAAGGTGATAGGACCGGAGACAGAAGTCTAGGAAGCCATGAGTGCGATGGACACTGCCTGGGAGAGCTGAGGTCCAGAACACACCATCAGTTACTCGAGAGCTGAAGCAAGAAGCGCCATGTGGGCAGCCTCAGAATCGACCTGCAGAGAGCCAGCAGGGAAACCGAAGGATGCGTGTCAGAGATTGGGTTAGAGTGACAAGGCCATTGCTTAAAGGTCAAGTCTGGTGAGGCTGGTCTGGGTTCCCCTAGCTGGGGCTGGCACCAGGGCGGAACCATCACAGGATAGTGTATGGAAAGTGGTAGGCATGGGGAGTCCTGGGAGGGTTGAAACCTGTGGGGACAGAGAGTTCTGGGAGAGGAGATTGAGCTTAAAGTGCTTCTCAGGACAGTGGGGGCTAGGTGGCCAGGGGCGGTGTGGAGCTGGCCTTCAGACCTCAGAATGGGGCCGAGGAGGCAGTGATCAGGTCTGGGTGTCTGTGGTGCAGGGGGCAGGGTAGAGGTCCCTGAGGATGATGGGGTGCAGGAAGGGAGAGGCCAGCGTGTTGGCCAGGGTGTCTTTCTGGGTACCCAGAAGGGACGCTCTGAGTGGGGAGAGAGGACTCTGGGTGACCCCAAGTCTTTAGAGGATGAGGGGTCACACCAGAAGGTGAGTAGCTGATCCCCTGTGCAGGGGTGACAGGAACACAGAGGGAGGGCTTTAGGGGTTGGGTGAAGTGTTCTGAATTACTGAGATAGTGCCCGCGAACTGATTTTCTGCACCCGGGACTACACCGCTGTCAGCCAGGACGCAGCCCAAGGACAGACTTGCTTGTGTGTCTGGCTTGCCTGGGCAGCTCCAGTTGCAGAAGAGGAGAGCCCTGGCCCAGCCCCAGCCTGAACTTTGAAGCCAGGGCTGTGAGATGGAGAAAAGCTCGAGAGAAGCCAGGATCCACAAGCCTGGTCATTGGAGCATGGCGCTCTCAGCAGAGAGACCCAGGCGCAGCTGTGAGGGGCGCACACAGTGGACACAGGAGTGCAGCACGGCTCAGTGAGCTCAGAGGCGCTTGAGAGGCTCCCTTGGCAAGGGTCCCAGGAGATCTCAGCCTGCTCGAGGCTGCGGCAGGCTCCTGCCCCTACCAGCCCTGGAGGCCTGTGGGAAGCAGGAGGAGGCCATTTTCCTGAACCCTAGTTGGGCAGTGTGAAGGCCAGGATGAGGGGGGCAGCTGGGTGGCGCTGGATGGCTTCTGTCTCCCTCCTCAGCATCCCCACCAGGCAACCAGCAGCTGAGCCCCACCCCATTCTCTCTGTCCTCCAGAAAACCCGGAAAAGCATGCTCCTCCCCACGGCAGGCAGTGTACTGTGATCCCTAATGAGTGTGCCCTTGCACACACCCAGGGCACCTCTCAGAATGTGCACAGAGGCACAAGCACCCACAGAAATGTTCGTGCGCTCAGAGGAAGATATCCACACAGACACACATGTGAAGGGGAATTACACACATGCATATGTAAAGAAACCACAAAGGTGTGCACAGAGATTGTGCATGGCACTCATGCATGCACATACACATCAAACATACAGATGTACATACAGCCATTACATATGCACCTGTGTAACTCCTGCAGCCACAAAGATGCCTGTTCCACATGCTTATAAACATTCACAGAAACGTTCACCTGCTCACTAATGTGCACTGAAAACCAAGTACAAACGGATAGACATGGGCACACGTACGATGGACATACAAACATCCACAAAGATGCACATATGCATAAATGCTCACATGCACGCGAACATATACATGGTTGTGCATGTATGGAGCTATTTGCGTTTGTACATCTGTACGTGCAGAGTCAGCATTACACAGACACAGCAACGGAGTGCAGCCCGAACTTTACCCCCAAATACGGCTCCCTGGTATCATCTGTGTTTCGAATTAAAGACCCTTAGACATCAATAGATGCTAGAAGAGACTTTTCCCCTCCCTGCCTAAAGACCAGACAGATCCCCCAAGGAGAACAATTGGTCCCCTGCCCACCCCGCTCCTGTCTCCCAATCGTCCACCTCTCCCAAAGCACAGGCTCAAGTTCCCTTATCTGCCTAGAGTCTGGACCGACCAAAGATGAAGACAGAGACCTCTGGGCCCTTCTCTGAGTTTTCAATAACTAAGCCCATATCACAGGAAGGAAGACAAAGTCTATCAACGAATCTGGACAGACTTCTGTCACAAATGATTGTCTGCTCTGCAGGCTCAGTAGACTTACCATTGGGTGTTCTTTGAGCCCATCGAATTCCCAAAAAAATCGTTTTTTGTTGTTGTTGTTGTTTGTTTGTTTGTTTGTTTTTTGAGACAGTCTTTCTCTGTCTTCCAGGCTGGAGTGCAGTGGAGGGATCTCGGCTTACTGCGACCTCTGCCTCCTGGGTTCAAGCGATTCTCCTGCCTCAGCCTCCTGAGTAACTGGGACTACAAGCACGTGCTACTATATCTGGCTAATTTTTTGTATTTTTAGTAGAGATGGGGTTTCACTGCATTAGCCAGAATGGTCTTGATCTCCTGACCTCGTGATCCACCCGCCTCGACCTCCCAAAGTGCTGGGATTACAGGCGTGAGCCACTGTGCCAGACCCTAAAAATCATTTACTATCCCCTTAAAGTCACCCATGCTTCCCCACCTCCCTTTCCCCTAAGAAGTAGGGTATGCAAGCATCTGTATCCCACCGGGATACGGGGCAGTCACTCTAACTTTCCCCATGTACAATGCAATAGTAAATTTATATGCTTTTTTTGTATTAATCTTTTTTTTTCTTTTTTTTTTGAGACGGAGTCTCGTTCTGTTACCCAGGCTGGAGTGCAGTGGCACGATCTTGGCTCACTGCAACCTCTGCCTCCCAGGTTCAAGCGGTTCTTCTGCCTCAGGCTCTTGAATAGCTGGGACTACAGGTGTGCGTCACCATGCCTAGCTAATTTTTTTTGTTGTTTTTGTTTGTTTTTTGAGACAGAGTCTCGCTCTGTCGCCCAGGCTGGAGTGCAGTGGCGTGATCTCAGCTTGCTGCAAGCTCCACCATCCTGGGTTTCACATCATTCTCCGGCTCAGGCTCCCAAGTAGCTGGGACTACAGGCGCCTGGCCACCTGCCACCAACATCAGCTAATTTTTGTTTTTTTTTGTTTTTGTTTTTTTTGAGGCGGAGTCGTGCTGTCACCAGCGGAGGGCAGCCGGATCTCAGCTTCACTGCAGCCCGCCTCCCAGATTACGCATTCTCCTGGCCTCAGGCCTCCAGAGTAGCAGAGGAGCTACAGGCACCGCCACCTCGCCTGGCTAGTTTTTTGTATTTTTAGTAAGAGACGGGTGTTCACCGATGGTCTTGATCTCCTGACCTCGTGATCCGCCCATCTCGGCCTCCCAAAGTGCTGGGATTACAGGCGTCAGCCACCACGCCTGGCCTAATTTTTGTATTTCTAGTAGAAATGGGGTTTCGTCATATTGCTCAGACTGGTCTCGAACTCCTGACCTCGTGATCTGTCCACCTCAGCCTCCCAAAGTGCTGGGATTACAGGCGTTAGCTACCACCCCAGGCCTAATCTGACTTTTTGTGAGGTGATTTTTCAGCAAACCTTCAAGGGTGAAGGGGAAGCTTTCCCTTCACCCTTACAACAGTCGTGTCCATTATGGCCACAATGCACATTAACTTATATACATACGGAGATGTGCGTGCAAGTATGCACGTGTCCTCATGCTTAGAAAAGCCTAACTAGGCCGGGCGCGGTGGCTCAAGCCTGTAATCCCAGCACTTTGGGAGGCCGAGACGGGTGGATGACGAGGTCAGGAGATCGAGACCATCCTGGCTAACACGGTGAAACCCCGTCTCTACTAAAAACTACAAAAAACTAGCCGGGCGAAGTGGCGGCCGCCTGTAGTCCCAGCTACTCGGGAGGCTGAGGCAGGAGAATGGCCTAAACCCGGGGGGCAGAGCTTGCAGGGAGGTGGGACCCGGCCCCTGCTCCCCAGCCGGGGCGGCGGAGGGAGACCCGGCCCCAAAAAAAAAAAAAAAAAAAAAAGAAAAGCCTAACTAGGCCAGGCGTGGTGGCTCACGCCTGTAATCCCAGCACTTTGGGAGGCTGAGGAGGGCGGATCACGAGGTCAGGAGTTCGAGACCAGCCTGGGCAACATAATGAGATCCCATTTCTTAAAACACACACACACACACACAAATTAGCCAGGCATGGTGGCACGCACCTGTCGTCCCAGCCACTCGGGAGGTTGAGGTGGGAGGATCCCTTGAGCTAGGGAGATGGAGGTTGCAGTGAGCCGTCATCCAGTCTAGGCAACAGAGATCCTGTCTCAAAAAAAAAAAAAAGGCTAACGAAAGGTGTACATACACATTCCTTCAGATACTCACCCAGATATACATGTGTCAGCTTCACTGAAAACTATGAGGGCCAGGGCCATGACCCCCCTGGCTCACGGCTGCGTGTCTGATCCCTGCTACAGAGGTCTGCTAGGCAGAGTACCGGGGAACAGTCTAGGAAAAGGCTCGGGGCAGGAGTATGACAGGTGGGTGTGAGGAGTGGCCCAGTGTCCCATGTGGCTGGAAATGAGACACAGGTCGGGGGCCAGGGAAGGAAGGGAAAAACAGGACTGAGGATGGGAAGGGCCTGGTTGGCCATGGCCTTGAGTATGATTCTAGGGAATGGGGTATTCAGGGCCCAGCAGCTCCGTGAAGTTCATCTTCCTCCTACTCTCCTCTTCCTCCTCTCCTTCACTCCTTGCACTCCTCTGCTCACCCCCGTGTGTCATGATGGCAGGTGGAATGTCAGATATTGATGGAGGGGCAAACACAGGGCAGGAAGGTGGTCAGTGCCATGGAAAACATGTGGCTTTGTGGCCTTGTAGCCAGGTAGGCAGGTCTTGTTTGAAATCCTGGCTCTCTCTCCATACTGGAAGACCTGGCCAAGTCACTGATTTTCTGTGTGCCTCAGTGTTCCTAGGGCCAGGGAGAAGACCAGAAAGTTTTTTGTTTGTTTGTTTGTTTGTTTGTTTGGAGATGGAGTTTTGCTCTTGTCGCCCAGGCTGTAGTGCAGTGGCGCAATCTCAACTCACTGCAACCTCTGCCTCCCAGGTTCAAGGATTCTCCTGCCTCAGTCCCTCAAGTAGCTGGAATTACAAGCATGCGCCATCATGCCTGGCTAATTGTTTGTATTTTTAGTAGAGGTGGGGGTTCACTATGTGGGCCAGGCTGGTCTTGAACTGACCGCATGTGATCTGCCCACCTCAGCCTCCCAACGTGCTGGGATTACAGGCGTGAGCCACCACATCCGTCAACCAGATGGTTTGTTTGTTTGTTTGTTTTTAAGACAGAGTCTCATTCTATCACCCAGGCTACAGTACAGTGCTGTGATCTTGGCTCACTGCAACCTCCGCCTCCCAGGTTCAAGCGACTTCCCTGCCTCAGCCTCCCTAGTAGCTGGAATTACAGGTGCCCACCACCACACCAGCGAATTTTTTGTATTTTTAGTAGAGATGGGGTTTCACCATGTTGGTCAGGCTGGTCTTGAACTTCTGACCTCAAGAGATCTGCCCCGCCAGGCCTCCCAAAGTGTTGGGATGACAGGCGTGAGCCACTGCACTTGGCCAACCAGATGGTTTTGATCCTGCGATGCCATGACTAATTCTCTCTCAGAGGCCCCTGTCAGCAGGCGCTTCGTTTTTTTGTTTTTTTTTTTTGTTTTTTTTTTTGAGACAGAGTCTCGCTCTGTCGCCCAGGCTGGAGTGCAGTGGCCAGACCTCAGCTCACTGCAAGCTCCGCTTCCTGGGTTCACGCCATTCTCCTGCCTCAGCCTCCGGAGCAGCTGGGACTGCAGGCGCCCGCCACCTCACCCGGCTAGTTTTTTTGTATTTTTTAGTAGAGACAGGGTTTCACCGGGTTAGCCAGGATGGTCTCCATCTCCTGACCTCATGATCCGCCCATCTCGGCCTCCCAAAGTGCTGGGATTACAGGCTTGAGCCACCGCGCCCAGCCAGCAGGCGCTTCTATAGTTACAGGAATCCCAGAAACCAGCCAGGTGTGCTCTTCAGACCTGGGGAAGCTGGAGTCAGAGCCCTCTCCAGTGGGCACATGTCTGGGCTCCCTGGAGACCCACTGCAGTTAGGTGAGGGCTCAGTTCCCCCAGGGCCTCACTCTGGTCTTCTGCCAAATGGGATGTTTGCTCCTACCTCACAGGCTGCTGTCTGTGAGCCACCAGCAGCTCGGAGAAGTGGCACTTTTTTTTTTTTTTTTTTTTTTTTTTGAGACAGAGTCTTGCTCTGTTGCCCAGGCTGGAGTGCAGTGGTGCGATCTCAGTTCATTACCACCTCTGCCTCCTGGGTTCAAGCGATTCTACTGCCTCATCCTCCTGATCAGCTAGGATTACAGGTGTGTGCCATCAGGCCCTGCTAATTTTTGTATTTTCGGTAGAGATGGGGTTTCACCTTGTTGGTCAGGCTGGTCTTGAACTCCTGATCTCATGTGATCTGCCCGCCTCAGCCTCCCAAAGTGCTGAGATTCCAGGCATGAGCCACAACGCCCGGCCCCCAGTGGCACTTTTTGTTGAAGTGTGACACATACACAGAAATGTATCCCAGGTGTTCAGTTCTGTGAACCTTTACAAAGTGAACTCATCAGTAATACCCATGTCCAAATCAAGAATAGAATAAAGCGTGCTCCCCAGAAACCAGGGGAGGACCAGTTTTTACAGGACATAAGGTATCCCCAGTCCCAACAGGCCAGCTTGCCCCTCTGTCATTTTCTGTGTCCCCTTGCAGCGAGCAGGGGGAGTACAGAGGGGAAGAGGCAGGAGCTGTGACCCCCAGCACTGGCCTCCAGCGCTCCCGCCCTGCCTCTCCTCACCATCAGGCCAGCGGAGGGGCTAGCCATCGCCTCCCCTGTCACCAAGGAGACCTTCTTCTGGATCCTGAGGACGCCTCTAGAATCCCATCTGGGGAGCCAGGAAAGTTGGGAGAGGGAGAACACAGGGCCCCTTTGAGCCGCTTGTTGGACACTGCCCAAGGACTCACGGCTTATAAAAGAAGACTTGAACCCAGGGCTGTCCCCAGCAAAACCCACAGCCACTACAGCATTGGGCGTCACTATCTCCATTTTACAGAATAGGAAACTGAGGCTCAGAGAGGCCAAGAACAAAGCCAGACCTCTGAAGCAGGACTTCTGCATGCAACACCCATGGACGAACAGGAAGACACAGGCTTGCAGCCAAGGGGCCGACTTGAGCCTGTCCCTCCGCGATTGAGTACTTTCTGTGTTCCTCTACCTTCAGGAAGGAGTGTAACCTCCTTCACAGCACGCAAGCCCTCCACAGCCTGGCCCTGCCAGCCTCATCCTCCTCACCTGTCCTCAGCACACCAGCCTTTCTCTGTTTCTGCAATGCTCAGAGCTCCTTTTGAACTTGGGCCTTGGCTCATGTCGTTTCCCTGCGAAGCCTGCTCTTCCCTGCCCCTGCCTCGCCCTACCTTCAAATGTCGCTGACTCTGGGAGTCTTCCTCGTGACCCACCCACCCCACATATCCTGTCAGTCCCTTTGAACGCCCCCCAAGGTGTAGGTGCATGGCCTTACAATGGTTTGCTTAATACCTATCTTGCTCCAAGAGAGCTGGGACCGGGCTGTCTTTGTCCTCAGCTGTATCTGCTGTGCCCAGCCCAGTCCTGGCACACAGTAGATGCTGGATGAAGATGTGCTGAGGGCCGAGTGAGGTGGCTCACGCCTGTAATCCTAGCACTTTGGGAGGCTGAGTGGGCCAATTGCCTGAGCTCAGGGGTTCGAGACCAGCCTGGGCAACATGGTGAAACCCCCATCTCTGCTAAAATACAAAAACATTAGCCAGGCATGGTGGTAACACACCTGTAATCTCAGCTACTCAGGAGGCTGAGGCGGGAAAATTGCTTGAACCGGGAGGTAGAGGTTGCAGTGAGCTGAGATCACACCACTGCACTTCAGCATGGGTGACAGAGTGACTTTTTCTCAAAAAAAAAAAAAAAAAGTTCTGAGACTCTGAGATGCATGAGGCTGTGACTGGCAGGCAGAAGGGAGCCCAGAGGAGCCCTGAGGGACATAAGACCCAATACCGTCTTTGTAGGAGGCCCGGGGAGGGGCAGGGCCTTGCTCAAGGTCACACCACTTAGTGGAGCCTCAGGATTGGAACTCACATCCTCTGCTCTCCAGCCTGGAGCCTCCCTCCCAAATGCAGCCTAGTGCTGGGAAAGGAGAGGGCGGCGGGCTGGCTCTAAGCAAAGACCCTCCCCTTCTCCTCTTTGCTTCCCTCTCCTTCCTCTGCCCCTCCCCACTCTTCCTCTCCAACCAGGAGGCTGCCGAGGCCATGGCTCAGCGAGGGCTGAGGAGCCCTGACCTCCACCCAGGCTCCGGGATCTGTCAGCACCACTCTGCTAAGACCTGCCAAACCTCCGCACCCCCGCAGGCTGACAGGGCTGCAGGTGCCAGCGCTGACCTCCCGCTGCTCCGGTCCCTCCCCTTCCGCAGGCACCCCTCCCCCCCGCCCACCGCCACCTGCAGCCGGGTTCTGGGGTCCTCCTGGGCCACCTGCTTAATGTGTGTCCCTGGACACGGCATCTCCCCTCGCTGAGTTAGTTTCCTCATTTGTAAAACGGGGATATGACCAGTCTCCTAGAGTGACTGGGAAGACCGGTGTTATTAACGCAAACTACAGCCTGGCAGCTTCCAGGCGAACTCACTTCTCAGGATGCCTCTCCTGCTGTCCTCTCAAAGCGGGGGACGAAGCCACCATCACCCGGTTTACAGATGAGGAAACTGAGGCTCAGGGAGATCTGGAAACCTTCCCAGGCAGCTGGGCTCCGAACCCAGGCCTGCGAGCACAAGGGCTGGCTCCCGCCCCTGGCCCTGGTCCCTCCTCCCCCGGGGCAGGGCCCGGCCGTGCCAGGCGCTCGGTGACAGCCCCCGCGGGGGAGGCCAGGCTGGGAAAGGAGAGGGCAGCGGGCGGGGGCGCCTGGCCGCGCGGGGTCGGCCGCGGGTCGATACGGCGGCAGGATGAATGGGAGAGGGGAGCGCGGGCGGGAGGAGGAGGTAGGAGGGGGAGGAGGGAGAGGCCGGGGCAGGGGAGGGCCCGCCCCGCCGCCCCCCAGGCCTCCGCCCAGCCCAGCG
>NW_016813389.1:1657449-1663399 GCF_001698545.2 Rhinopithecus bieti
AAGCGCGGCCCCGCGGCCCCACCGAGGGATCGATAACTAATTTCACCGCGGCAGCCGCCCCAGTTTTTTCCCGATAATTGCGCGCCGGCAGCTGCGAGCGAGGCCCCCAGCCCGGCGCGCAGCCCCGCCCGCGCGCGATCAATTGACACCGCCACCGGGCGGCAGGAAAACTCATTTTTCTCTCCCTCCCTGGCTCCGGGAGGGCGCGGGCTGAGCTCTGCCAAGGGCCCGGGGCTGCGCGGGGCCGGGGCCGGGGCCGGGGCCGGGGCCAGGGCCAGGGCTGGGGAGGGAGGGCAGGGCCCGAGGGGAGGCGGGCGCAGGTTTGGGAAGGAGGCTTTCAGGGAATCCAAGGCTGCGGGGTGCCTCAGTTTCTCCACTCTACCATAGGGGTGTAGCCAAAGGCGTCAGGGACCTGGGGTGCGGGCGGGGCTGTCCCAGCCCTTCTCAGCTGCTGGGGTGGCGGACTGGCTGTGGGAGGAAGGGTTAAGTCAAGCGCCGCGGCGGCCTGAATGCGTGGGTTCGACTCTGGACTCCCACCAGGGACCACAGTGTGAGGTTGCATCCATTCCTTCCCTTCCTCTCTTCCTCTCTGAGCCTCAGTTTCCCCATCTTCCGAAAGGGGCCTGGCATATCCTGGGCAGGTAGATAGTGGATCAGAGGCAGTGAGGTGCCCACAAGGAAGTGCTCCCCACACGGTGGCTTGGAGGAAATCCTCCTTCCTCAGCAGGAAGGAGGCCCCCTGTGGGCCAGGCACTGTTATAGGCCTTCAGGGTGAGGACCGAGCAGTGACCATAGCTGACAAAACCCCTACCCTTGTAGAAGGGACATTCTGCTGAGGCCATGGTCGTACAGTACCCAAGTAAGCAGTGAGAAGATGCCATGTGCCATGGAGAAAAACGAAGCAAGGTCAGCAGGACAGGGCGTGGCGTGCAAAGGCAATGCAGCCCCCAGGACCCACGGTGGGCCTCACCCCAGGCCCTCCTTGCAAAGCTCGGAGCTGCTCACTCCCAAACTGCCGGTTGTTCAAGGTCACGGGAAACCTGCAGACTTGGCATCCTCCGAGGAGGGTGGCCAGGAAGAGGGAGACCAAGAGGAAGTAGAAGCCAGGAGGTGGGGTGGGACAGTCTCCCTCTGGGAGTCCGTAAGAGGGCCAGAGAGAGAGAGACGGGTGGGGACTGGAGGGCACCAGGGGAAAGGAGGTACAGTCAGAGCTCCAATGGACACAGTGTCCTGGGGGGTCTGGTCAAGAGAGACTTGGGTTTGCTGTCCTGGCCCCAGCTGGGCCAGTGAGGCCCAGGGAAGGGCGGGGACTTGCCCAAGGCCACAGTACGTATGGGGGACAGAGATGGGCTCCTAGATCCTGCCACCAGGCACAGAGAAGGGCAAGAGGGGCCAGAGAGGAAAGGAGGAAAGAGACTCATGGAGCAGAGGCGCCATTCTCTGTTTAGAGGGCCAGGAGCCCCAGCGTACTTCCCAGAGGCCAGCTAAAGCTTCCTGGGAGCTCCATGGGAAGTGCTGGGACTTCTATAGGACTCAGCATGACTCAAAGGGCCCTGGGGAATGTGTTCTGTTCCCCAGTCCCCCACCCCCCAGCTACGAGAATGACAGAGGCTCCCTGATGGAGGTGGGTAAGCCGGGCAGAGGTGGGGGCCCAAGACTGCTGGGAACGTGGGGTGTTCCAGGGCTGAGCAGACCTTCTGACTCTCCCCCGCCTCAGTTTCTTCATCTTAAAAATGGAGCTGGTGTTGAGGTGCTGAGGTTCTGTCAATCTTTCTTCCCTCCAAATTCCTGGCACGCCCAACCCCATGTCTGGGTTGAGAGTAGTGACTCAGCAGAAAATGAAGGCTACTGCTAGCAACCAAATGAGGTTAGCAGGAGGACTGGCAGGATGCCGTGGGCTGGGATTCGGAACAGCGCATAGCTAGGTCTCACCCGCCTCAGGCCCCATCTATCCAACCACCTAACATTTACTCATCATTCAGCAAATATTTAGTGAACACTAACTGTGTGAGAGGCACTATGGAGGGGAGTGTAAGCTCCCCCCTCTTCTCTATCTCCTTCCTCTCCCCACAACCCCCATGTCTCCACCTTCATTTTCTTTTGGGGTATGGTCAAGGGAGGCCTGGATTGGGAGTCAGGACTAGACTCAGGACTGCTGGTGACCTAGGCAGGCCCCTTGCCCTCTCTGTGCCTTGGTGGACCAATGGTCATTAGTGGATTCCGTGTCCTTCCTGAGAGAGGAGGGTCCTGGATTAACAGCAGCTCTGGACCAGGGCCTCACCCCTGGATCTCATTCAGTCTCCATGAAGTGCAATGAAGGAACAGAGACTAAGACTCACCCAGGGTCCCATAGCCAGGAGGGGGAAGAGGGCAGAGCTCAGGTCTGTCTGACCCGAGAGCCCTGCCCACTTGTCTGAGCTGGAGGGGAAGGAGTGCCCGTCAGGGGAAACTTTTGGATCCTGGATAGAAGCCGGGATGTGGGGTAGGGACTAAGGTGCTCAGAGTCCCCTTGTCCTGCCCCTCAGTTAGTGGCTTTGGCCACCAGCTATCTCAGAAAGGCCTCTGTCGGTCAGAGAAGGAGCTGTCCCAGAAGGCCATGCGGGGTGCCCTTGGCCTCCTCGACATTCCCTGGGCCAGCGCAGGCACAGAACGAAACTCCCTTTGTAAAGAGACATGTACTCACTGGGTCAGTAGTGAGGCCGGGAGGAGAGCCTTACAGCTACAAGCACAGGATTTTTAAAGCTGGTCCCCAACCTAGCTCTGCTGCCCGCTAGCACTGGGTCCTTGGGCAAGCTGCCTCCTCCCCTGAGCCTCAGGCTTCCCATCTGTAAAATGGGCATAGTGGCAATTTGGTAGACCGACTGTGCCAGATCCTGTGCTGAGCCTTCTCTGTATCTGCACACTGAGCCCTGCGAGCAGCACCCCTCTCTTCCACAACCCTCGTTCTTCTAGTCCTCACCTGGGAATCCAGTCACGGCAGTGGTTCTGTGCCACCTTGACAGATCTCCATGCCGCCACTGCATCTAGAATGCAGCTCTGAATGCCCCATCTGGAGATGTGGAATCCTGCCCACCTAGGCCCCGGACCAAGGGACACACTTCATGGCGAGGGAGGATCCCAGGGGGCACATGAGAGCAATGCCCACCGGTCTCACCCTGGAGCCTGGGCCTGATGGAACGTAGGGGCAGCCAGCTTGTGCAACACCCCAAGCACAGAGCCAACAACCAGTCACAGGTGCCACGTCCCCAGAAGCTAGAACACATGGTCCGGGGACAAGTTGTAGAAATAGGATTGCCTGCCCCCACCCACCATGCCCCAGTGACCTCCTTGTGGATTTGTGCTTCTTGTCCCTGCAGTTTTAGGTATGTCAGATGAGAGGCCCCAGCTATCTGGGACAGGGGAGAGGGGAGAGAGGGCAGGGGAGAAGGGAAGTAGGGGAGGGCTCCACTGGGCACAGCGTGGATCCCACTGAACTCAAACCTGTGACTGCATCTGTCACACGGGGCCCTTTGTGCCAGGGACCAGGACCAACATGCACAGAAAGGGGTTCCCACTCCTGTGGGTTCTGAGCTCCTCTTGGTAACCCTCTAGCATGAGCTGTTTGCAGGCACTGCAGATACGAGCACCTCGAAGGGGACACTGACGGTGGACACAGCGGGGGGCAGGGGCGGGGCTGAGTGCTACAAGGGGTGGACTGTGTTGAGCAACTCGCCTGAATGGCTTCAGACTTCTTGGCTTCACCTGCTAATCCAGGCCCAGCTGCAGTAAACAGACCTCGCAGGCTGTGACAAGCTCTACGCAGCTGTAAGCTGACAATGGCCTGCCCTAGGCCCCTGTGCTTGCCTCTTGCTTCCAGCCTGGGGCTTTGCTGATGCCGCAGTGTGGGATCCCCCCGCCCCCACCCCTCCACAGTAACCCACTCAGCAGTTACACACACTCAACTGCAAGTGCAAGCACGTGAACACCCTACAGGCCAACGCTTCCTCAAAGGCAGCAGAGCCCTGGAAGCAATGCCCCCTCCTTTCTTCCCCTGGGTGGATGGTTCTGAGATGCATTTGGTAAGGCAGCTCTGATGATCCTGGGGGATCTGGCACCCCGGCTTCCATAGTGGTGAACACAGCAATGCACATTTGCATTGGCTTTCTTTTTTTTTTTTCTTTTTTTTTGAGACAGAGTCTTGCTCTGTCACCTAGGCTGGAGTGCAGTGGCACAATCTTGGCTCACTGCAACCTCCACCTCCCTGGTTCAAGCTATTCTCCTGCCTCAGCCTCCCATGAAGCTGGGATTACAGGCGCCTGCCACCATACCCGGCTAAGTTTTGTGTTTTTAGTAGAGACAGGGTTTCACCATGTTTGCCAGGCTGATAATTTTTGTATCTTTAGTAGTGACGGGGTTTTGCCATGTTGGCCAAGCTGGTCTGTAACTCCTGATCCCAAGTGATCCACCTGCCTCGGCCTCCCAAAGTGCTGGAATTATAGGCGTGAACCACTGCGCCTGGACTTTGCATTAGTTTTCTTGCCGCTCCTCTTTTGCCGTGCCCACTCCCCATCCCTCACTCTTGCCCCTAGGAGTACTCGTCCCAAACAAACTACAAGTACAACAGCCTTTATTTGAGGCCTACATGCAGGGGCGCCCAAACCAAACCAAAGCAGATGTTACAGGCTGAATTGTGCTCTTCCAAATCCATATGTTGAAGTCCTAACCCCCAGGTCCTCAGAATGTGTCTGTGTTTGGAGACAGGGTACTATAGTCTGAATATTTGTATCCCACCAAAATTCAGGTTGAAACCTAATCTCCAATGTGATGATATTATGAGGTGGTGGCTTTTGGGAAGTGAGAGGCTCTGCCCTTATGAGTAAGATTAATGCCTGTATCAGTCCGTCTTGGAATTTATGTAAAGAAACACCTGAGACCACGTAATTTACAAAGAAAAGAGGTTTGATTGGCTCACGGCTCTGCAGGCTGTACAGGAAGCATGGTGCTGGCATCTGCTCAGCTTCTGGGGAGGCCTCAGGAAGCTTCCCATCATGACAGAAGGTGAAGGGGGAACAGGTGTCTCACATGGCCAGAGCGGGAAGAAGAGAGAGTTGAGGGGGAGGTGCCACACACTTTTAAACAACCAGATCCCACGAGAACCCACTCACTATCAGGAAGACAGCACCAAGACAACCAAACACCTCCCACCAGGTCCCATCTCCAACTTTGGGGATTACATTTCTTTTTCTTTTTTTTTTTTTGAGATGGAGTTTCACTCTTGTTGCCCAGACTGGAGTGCAGTGGCGCAATCTCGGCTCACTGCAACCTCCACCTCCTGGGTTCAAGTGATTCTCCTGCCTCAGTCTCCCAAGTAGCTGGGATTACAGGCGTCTGCCGCCATGGCTGGCTAATTTTTTGTATTTTTAGTAGAGATGTGGTTTTACCATGTTGGCCAGGCTTGTCTTGAACTCCTGACTTCAGGCGATCCACCCACCTCGGTCTCCCAAACTGCTGGGATTACAAGAGTGAGCCACCATGCCCAGCCAGGGATTACATTTCAAAATGAGATTTTGGTGGGACAAATATCCCAACCATAACAATGCACTTTTTTTGTGTGTGTGTGTGTGTGTGTGTGTGTGTGTGTGTGACGGAGTCTCGCTGTCTCCCAGGCTGGAGTGCAGTGGCACGATTTCGGCTCACTGCAAGCTCCGCCTCCCGGGTTCATGCCATTCTCCCTCAGCCTCCCAAGTAGCTGGGACTACAGGTGCCTGCCACCATGCCTGGCTAATTTTTTGTATTTTTAGTAGAGACGGGGTTTCACCGTGTTAGCCAGGATGGTCTCGATCTCCTGACCTTGTGATCTGCCCACCTCGGCCTCCCAAAGTGCTAGGATTACAGGCGTGAGCCACCGCGCCCGGCTGCAATGCCCGTATTAAAGAGGCTCCAGGGGCCGGGTGCAGTGGCTCATGCCTGT